>NC_057804.1:86657631-86957631 GCF_018294505.1 Triticum aestivum
AGAAAGCTAATTTTATGAGAAAGATCTGTGCGAAAGATTCACCCCAATTGGAGTTTCGGATCTTTGGATATCTAAGAAACGGTGAAGGGGTAGAACGCAGAGAACGCAGAAACAGAGAGATAGATCCAATCTTGGAGGGGCTCTTGCCCCTCCCAAGCCATGGGAGCCAAGGACCAGAGGGTAAACCCTTCTCCCATCTAGGGAGGAGGTCAAGGAAGAAGAAGAAGAAGGGGGGGCCTCTCCCCCTTGCTTTCGGTGGCGCTGGAGCGCTGCCGGGGGCCATCATCATCACCGCGATCTTCACCAACACCACCGCCATCTTCACCAACATATCCACCAACTCTTCCTCCCTCTATGCAGCGGTATAACCTCTCTCTTACCTGCTGTAATCTCTCCTTAAACATGGTTCTCAAAGCTATATATTATTCCCCAATGATGTATGGCTATCTTATGATGTTTGAGTAGATCCGTTTTGTCCTATGGGTTAATTGATGATTGTGATTGGTTTGAGTTGCATGTTTTATTATTGGTGTTGTACTATGGTGCTCTCCGTGTCACGCAAGCGTGAGGGATCCCTGCTGTAGGGTTTGCAATATGTTTATGATTTTCTTATGGTGGGTGGCGTGAGTGACAGAAGCACAGACCCAAGTAAGTAGGTTGTTTGCGTATGGGATAAAGAGGACTTGATACTTTAATGCTATGGTTGGGTTTTGCCTTAATGATCTTTAGTAGTTGCGGATGCTTGCTAGAGTTCCAATCATAAGTGCATATGATCCAAGTAGAGCAAGTATGTTAGCTTATGCCTCTCCCTCAAATAAAATTGCAATAGTGATTACCGGTCTAGTTATCGATTGCCTAGGGACAAATAACTTTCTCGTAAAAAAAGCTCTCTACTAAAACTAATTTAGTTGCATCTTTATCTAAACAGCCCCTAGTTTATGGTTACGTGCTCTTTATTATCTTGCAAACCTTTCCAATCACACCTACAAACTACTTCTAGTTTCATACTTGTTTCCGATAAAGCGAACGTCAAACGTGCGTAGAGTTGTATCGGTGGTCGATAGAACTTTAGGGAATATTTGTTCTACCTTTAGCTCCTCGTTGGGTTTGACACTGTTACTTATCGAAAACTGTTGTGATCCCCTATACTTGTGGTTTATCAGACGCAAGGCTTCCTCAGGAGCGGCCTCACAACGCAGGCTCGCGAGGAGGCGGAGAGATCAAGGTAGGGGTACCTTGCGGTGGTGCTCGTGACGCAAGCCATGACGATCGAGATTAGGCAGGCACCAGGCGGGCGCCGGCCTGTCCAGTGTCCTTGTTCCCTCTTCGGTTCAAAGGGGGCAAGCACAGGCGCGGAGTACGGAGGCATCAGGCAAAGGTTACCATTTCGGTGCAACAAGACCAAGACCAATAGAGCGGCATGACGAAGGTCACTATGGATCCCAAGACGGCGTCATCGCCAGTACCTTTGGCAGTCGAAGACCAACTTTAGTCAGGATAACTCGTACTATATGTTCCCCCTCAAAATGGCCGCTGTTGGCTCCCTTCCCCCTCAATATTTGGGAAGAGGACAAGGGCCTCTATAAATAGGGCTAGTGAAGGAAATATGCCCTAGAGGCAATAATAAAGTTATTATTTATTTCATCATATCATGATAAATATTTATTATTCATGCTAGAATTGTATTAACCGGAAACATGATACATGTGTGAATACATAGACAAACATATAGTCACTAGTATGCCTCTACTTGACTAGCTCATTAATCAAAGATGGTTATGTTTCCTAACCATAGGCATGTGTTGTCATTTGATTAACGGGATCATATCATTAGGATAATGATGTGATTGACATGACCCATTCCATTAGCACTTGATCGTTTAGTATATTGCTATTGCTTTCTTCATGACTTATACATGTTTCTATAACTATGAGATTATGCAACTCCCGTTTACCGGAGGAACACTTTGGGTACTACCAAACGTCACAACGTAACTGGGTGATTATAAAGGAGTACTATAGGTGTCTCCGAAGGTACATGTTGAGTTGGCGTATTTCGAGATTAGGTTTTGTCACTCCGATTGTCGGAGAGGTATCTCTGGGCCCTCTCGGTAATGCACATCACTATAAGCCTTGCAAGCAATGTGACCAATGAGTTGGTTACGGGATGATGCATTACGGAACGAGTAAAGAGACTTGCCGGTAACGAGATTGAACTAGGTATTGGATACCGACGATCAAATCTCGGGCAAGTAACATACCGATGACAAAGGGAACAACGTATGTTGTCATGCGGTTTGACCGATAAAGATCTTCGTATAATATGTAGGAACCAATATGGGCATCCAGGTTCCGCTATTGGTTATTGACCAAGAATAGTTCTAGGTCATGTCTACATAGTTCTCGAACCCGTAGGGTCCACACGCTTAACGTTACGATGACAGTTTTATTATGAGTTTATAAGTTTTGATGTACCAAAGCTTGTTCGGAGTCCCGGATGTGATCACGGACAAGACGAGGAGTCTCGAAATGGTCGAGACATAAAGATTGATATATTGGACGACTATATTCGGACCCCGGAAGTGTTCCAGACGTTTTCAGAGAAAACCAGAGTGCCGGAGTGTTACCGGAACCCCCCCGGGAGATATAATGGGCCACATGGGCCTTGGTGGAAAGAGAGAGGGGCGGCCAGGGTGGGCCGCACGCCCCCTCTCCCTCTGGTACAAATTGGACTAGGAGGGGGGCGGCGCCCCCCCCCCTCTTTCCTTCCCCCTCTCCCCCTTCCTTCCCCCTCCTAGTAGGAGTAGGAAAGGGGGAGTCCTACTCCTACTAGGAGGAGGACTCCTCCTCCTTGGCACGCCCACAAGGGTCGGCCGGCCTCCCCCCTCCCTCCTTTATATACGGGGGCAGGGGGGCACCCCATGACACACAAGTTGATCTATGGATCGTTCCTTAGCCGTGTGCGGTGCCCCCCTCCACCATATTCCACCTCGGTCATATCGTCGCGGAGTTTAGGCGAAGCCCTGCGCCGGTAGAACATCATCATCATCACCACGCCGTCGTGCTGACGGAACTCATCCCCGAAGCTTTGCTGGATCGGAGCCCGGGGATCGTCATCGAGCTGAACGTGTGCTGAACTCGGAGGTGCTGTACATTCGGTGCTTGGATCGGTCGGATTCGTGAAGACGTACAACTACATCAACCGCGCTGTGTTAACGCTTCCGTTTACGGTCTACGAGGGTACGTGGACAACACTCTCCCCTCTCGTTGCTATGCCATCACCATGATCTTGCGTGTGCGTAGGATTTTTTTTGAAATTACTACGTTCCCCAATAGTGGTATCAGAGCCAGGTTTTATGCGTTGATGTTATATGCACGAGTAGAACACCAGTGAGTTGTGGGCGATACAAGTCATACTGCTTACCAGCATGTCATACTTTGGTTCGAAGGTATTGTGAGATGAAGAGGCCCGGACCAACATTACGCGTACGCTTACGCGAGACTGGTTTCACCGTTACGAGCACTTGTGCTTAAAGGTGGCTGGCGGGTGTCTGTCTCTCTCACTTTAGCTGAATCGAGTGTGGCTACGCCCGGTCCTTGCGAAGGTTAAAACAGCACTAACTTGACGAACTATCGTTGTGGTTTTGATGCGTAGGTAAGAACGGTTCTTGCTAAGCCCGTAGCAGCCACGTAAAATTTGCAACAACAAAGTAGAGGACGTCTAACTTGTTTTTGCAGGGCATGTTGTGATGTGATATGGTCAAGACGTGATGCTATATTTTATTGTATGAGATGATCATGTTTTGTAACCGAAGTTATCGGCAACTGGCAGGAGCCATATGGTTGTCGCTTTATTGTATGAAATGCAAACGCCCTTTAATTGCTTTACTTTATCACTAAGCGGTAGCGATAGTCGTAGAAGCAATAGATGGCGTAACGACAACGATGCTACGATGGAGATCAAGGTGTCGCGCCGGTGACGATGGTGAGCACGAAGGTGCTTCGAAGATGGAGATCACAAGCACAAGATGATTATGGCCATATCATATCACTTATATTGATTGCATGTGATGTTTATCCTTTATGCATCTTATCTTGCTTTGATTGACGGTAGCATTTTAAGATGATCTCTCACTAATTATCAAGAAGTGTTCTCCCTGAGTATGCACCGTTGCGAAAGTTCTTCGTGCTGAGACACCACGTGATGATCGGGTGTGATAGGCTCTACCTTCAAATACAACGGGTGCAAAACAGTTGCACACGCGGAATACTCGGGTTAAACTTGACGAGCCTAGCATATACAGATATGGCCTCGGAACACGGAGACCGAAAGGTCGAGCGTGAATCATATAGTAGATATGATCAACATAATGATGCTCACCATTGAAACTACTCCATCTCATTTGATGATCGGACATGGTTTAGTTGATTTGGATCACGTGATCACTTAGATGACTAGAGAGATGTCTGTCTAAGTGGGAGTTCTTAAGTAATATGATTAATTGAACTTAAATTTATCATGAACTTAGTACCTAATAGTATTTTGCTTGCCTATGTCTGTTGTAGATAGATGGATCGTGCTGTTGTTCCGTTGAATTTTAATGCGTTCCTTGAGAAGCAAAGTTGAAAGATGATGGTAGCAATTACACGGACTGGGTCCGTAACCTGAGGATTATCCTCATTGTTGCACAGAAGAATTACGTCCTGGAAGCACCGCTGGGTTCCAGGCCTGCTGCTGATGCAACTGACAACGTTAAGAACGTCTGGCAGAGCAAAGATGATGACTACTCGATAGTTCAGTGTGCCATGCTTTACGGCTTAGAACCGGGTCTTCAACAATGTTTTGAACTTCATGGAGCATATGAGATGTTCCAGGAGTTGAAGTTAATATTTCAAGCAAATGCCTGGATTGAGAGATATGAAGTCTCCAATAAGTTCTATAGCTGCAAGATGGAGGAGAATAGTTCTGTCAATGAACACATACTCAAAATGTCTGGGTATAATAATCACTTGATTCAACTGGGAGTTAATCTTCCTGATGATAGTGTCATTGACAGAATTCTCCAATCACTGCCACCAAGCTACAAGGGATGGACAAGACTATTCCCGAGCTCTTCGCAATGCTAAAAGCCGCGGAGGTAGAAATCAAGAAGGAGCATCAAGTGTTGATGGTTAACAAGACCACCAGTTTCAAGAAAAAGGGCAAAGGGAAGAAGAAGGGGAACTTCAAGAAGAACAACAAACAAGTTGCTGCTCAAGAGAAGAAACCCAAGTCTGGACCAAAGCCTGAAACTGAGTGCTTCTACTACAAGAAGACTAGACACTGGAAGCGGAACTGCCCCAAGTATTTGGCGGATAAGAAGGATGGCAAAGTAAACAAAGGTATATGTGATATACATGTTATTGATATGTACCTTACTAATGCTCGCAGTAGTACCTGGGTATTTGATACTGGTTCTGTTGCTAATATTTGCAACTCGAAATAGGGACTACGGATTAAACGAAGATTGGCTAAGGACGAGGTGACGATGCGCGTGGGAAATGGTTCCAAAGTCGATGTGATCGCGGTCGGCACGCTACCTCTACATCTACCATCGGGATTAGTTTTAGACCTGAATAATTGTTATTTGGTGCCAGCGTTAAGCATGAACATTATATCTGGATCTTGTTTGATGCGAGATGGTTATTCATTTAAATCAGAGAATAATGGTTGTTCTATTTATATGAGTAATATCTTTTATGGTCATGCACCCTTGAAGAGTGGTCTATTTTTATTGAATATCGATAGTAGTGATACACATATTCATAGTGTTGAAACCAAAAGATGCAGAGTTGATAATGATAGTGCAACTTATTTGTGGCACTGCCGTTTAGGTCATATCGGTATAAAGCGCATGAAGAAACTCCATATTGATGGGCTTTTGGAATCACTTGATTATGAATCACTTGGTACTTGCGAACCATGCCTTATGGGCAAGATGACTAAAACGCCGTTCTCCGGAACTATGGAGCGAGCAACCGATTTGTTGGAAATCATACATACTGATGTTTGTGGTCCAATGAATGTTGAAGCTCGCGGCGGGTATCGTTATTTTCTCACCTTCACAGATGACTTGAGCAGATATGGGTACATCTGCTTGATGAAACACAAGTCTGAAACATTTGAAAAGTTCAAAGAATTTCAGAGTGAAGTGGAAAATCATCGTAACAAGAAAATAAAGTTTCTACGATCTGATCGTGGAGGAGAATATTTGAGTTACGAGTTTGGTTTACGTTTGAAATAATGCGGAATAGTTTCGCAACTCACGCCACCCGGAACACCACAACGAAATGGTGTGTCCGAACGTCGTAGTCGTACTTTACTAGATATGGTGCGATCTATGATGTCTCTTACTGATTTACCGCTATCGTTTTGGGGTTATGCTTTAGAGACGGCCGCATTCACGTTAAATAGGGCACCATCAAAATCCGTTGAGACGACGCCTTATGAACTATGGTTTGGCAAGAAACCAAAGTTGTCATTTCTTAAAGTTTGGGGCTGCGATGATTATGTGAAGAAACTTCAACCAGATAAGCTCGAACCTAAATCGGAGAAATGTGTCTTCGTAGGATACCCAAAAGAGACTATTGGGTACACCTTCTATCACAGATCTGAGGGCAAGATTTTTGTTGCTAAAATCGGATCCTTTCTAGAGAAGGAGTTTCTCTCGAAAGAAGTGAGTGGGAGGAAAGTAGAACTTGATGAGATAACTGTATCTACTCCCTTGTTGGAAAGTAGTTCATCACAAGAACCGGTTCCTGTGACAACTACACCAATTAGTGAGGAAGCTAATGATATTGATCATGAAACTTTAGGTCAAGTTTCTACTGAATCTCGTAGGTCTACCAGAGTAAGATCCGCACCAGAGTGGTACGGTAATCCTATTCTGGAAGTCATGTTACTTGACCATGATGAACCTATGAACTATGAGGAAGCGATGATGAGCCCAGATTCTGCAAAATGGCTAGAGGCCATGAAATCTGAGATGGGATCCATGTATGAGAATAAAGTATGGACTTTGGTTGACTTGCCCAATGATTGGCAAGCCATTGAGAATAAATGGATCTTTAAGAAGAAGACTGACGCTGATGGTAATGTAACTATCTATAAAGCTCGACTTGTTGCGAAAGGTTTTCGACAAGTTCAAGGGGTTGACTACAATGAGACTTTCTCACCCGTAGCGATGCTTAAGTCTGTCCGAATCATGTTAGCTATTGCTGCATTTCATGATTATGAAATCTGGCAAATGGATGTCAAAACTGCATTCTTGAACGGATTTCTGGAAGAAGAGTTGTATATGATGCAGCCAGAAGGTTTTGTTGATCCAAAAGGTGCTAACAAAGTGTGCAAGCTCCAGCGATCCATTTATGGACTGGTGCAAGCATCTCGGAGTTGGAATAAATGCTTTGATAGTGTGATCAAAGCATATGGTTTTATACAGACTTTTGGAGAAGCCTGTATTTACAAGAAAGTGAGTGGGAGCTCTGTAGCATTTCTGATATTATATGTAGATGACATATTATTAATTGGAAATGATATAGAATTTCTGGATAGCATAAAGGGATACTTGAATAAAAAAAATTCAATGAAAGATCTGGGTGAAGCTGCTTACATATTGGGCATCAAGATTTATAGAGATAGATCAAGACGCTTAATAGGACTTTCACAAAGCACATACCTTGATAAAATTTTGAAAAAGTTCAAAATGGATCAGGCAAAGAAAGGGTTCTTGCCCGTGCTTCAAGGTGTGAAGTTGAGTTAAACTCAATGCCCGACCACAACAGAAGATAGAGAGAAAATGAAAGATGTTCCCTATGCTTCAGCCATAGGCTCTATCATGTATGCAATGCTGTGTACCGGACCTAACGTATGCTTAGCAATAAGTTTGGCAGGGAGGTACCAAAGTAATCCAGGAGTGGATCACTGGACAGCGGTCAAGAACATCCTAAAATACCTGAAAAGGACTAAGGATATGTTTCTCGTATATGGAGGTGACAAAGAGCTAGTCGTAAATGGTTACGTCGATGCAAGCTTTGACACTGATCCGGACGATTCTAAATCGCAAACCGGATACGTGTTTTTATTAAACGGTGGAGCTATAAGTTGGTGTAGTTCTAAACAAAGCGTCGTGGCGGGATCTACATGTGAAGCGGAGTACATAGCTGCTTCGGAAGCAGAAAATGAAGGAGTCTGGATGAAGGAGTTCATTTCCGATCTAGGTGTCATACCTAGTGCATCGGGACCAATGAAGATCTTCTGTGACAATACTGGTGCAATTGCTTTGGCAAAGGAATCCAGATTTCACAAGAGGACCAAGCACATCAAGAGACGCTTCAATTCCATCCGGGACCAAGTCCAAGTGGGAGACATAGAAATTTGCAAGATACATACGGATCTGAATGTTGCACACCCATTGACTAAGCCTCTCTCACGAGCAAAACATGATCAACACCAAGACTCCATGGGTGTTAGAATCATTACTATGTAATCTAGATTATTGACTCTAGTTCAAGTGGGAGACTGAAGGAAATATGCCCTAGAGGCAATAATAAAGTTATTATTTATTTCCTCATATCATGATAAATGTTTATTATTCATGCTAGAATTGTATTAACCGGAAACGTGATACATGTGTGAATACATAGACAAACATATAGTCACTAGTATGCCTCTACTTGACTAGCTCATTAATCAAAGATGGTTATGTTTCCTAACCATAGACATGTGTTGTCATTTGATTAACGGGATCACATCATTAGGAGAATGATGTGATTGACATGACCCATTCCGTTAGCCTAGCACTTGATCGTTTAGTATATTGCTATTGCTTTCTTCATGACTTATACATGTTCCTATAACTATGAGATTATGCAACTCCCGTTTACCGGAGGAACACTTTGGGTACTACCAAACGTCACAATGTAACTGGGTGATTATAAAGGAGTACTACAGGTGTCTCCGAAGGTACATGTTGAGTTGGCGTATTTCGAGATTAGGTTTTGTCACTCCGATTGTCGGAGAGGTATCTCTGGGCCCTCTCGGTAATGCACATCACTATAAGCCTTGCAAGCAATGTGACCAATGAGTTGGTTACGGGATGATGCATTACGTAACAAGTAAAGAGACTTGCCGGTAACGAGATTGAACTAGGTATTGGATACCGACGATCAAATCTCGGGCAAGTAACATACCGGTGACAAAGGGAACAATGTATGTTGTTATGCGGTTTGACCGATAAAGATCTTCGTAGAATATGTAGGAACCAATATGGGCATCCAGGTTCCGCTATTGGTTATTGACCGAGAATAGTTCTAGGTCATGTCTCCATAGTTCTCGAACCCGTAGGGTCCGCACGCTTAACGTTACGATGACAGTTTTATTATGAGTTTATAAGTTTTGATGTACCGAAGCTTGTTCGGAGTCCCGGCTGTGATCACGGACATGACGAGGAGTCTCGTAATGGTAGAGACATAAAGATTGATATATTGGACGACTATATTCTGACACCGGAAGTGTTCCGGACGTTTTCGGAGAAAACCGGAGTGCCGGAGGGTTACCGGAACCCCCCCGGGAGAGATAATGGGCCACATGGGCCTTGGTGGAAAGAGAGAGGGGCGGCCAGGGTGGGCCGCGCGCCCCCTCTCCCTCTGGTCCGAATTGGACTAGGAGGGGGGCGGCGCCCCCCCCCCCTCTTTCCTTCCCCCTCTCCCCCTTCCTTCCCCCTCCTAGTAGGAGTAGGAAAGGGGGAGTCCTACTCCTACTAGGAGGAGGACTCCTCCTCCTTGGCGCGCCCACAAGGGTCGGCCGGCCTCCCCCCTCCCTCCTTTATATACAGGGGCAGGGGGGCACCCCATGACACACAAGTTGATCTACGGATCGTTCCTTAGCCGTGTGTGGTGCCCCCCTCCACCATATTCCACCTCGGTCATATCGTCGCGGAGTTTAGGCGAAGCCCTGCGCCGGTAGAACATCATCATCGTCACCACGCCGTCGTGCTGACGGAACTCATCCCCGAAGCTTTGCTGGATCGGAGACCGGGGATCGTCATCGAGCTGAACGTGTGCTGAACTCGGAGATGCCGTACGTTCGGTGCTTGGATCGGTCGGATCGTGAAGACGTACGACTACATCAACTGCGTTGTGTTAACGCTTCCGTTTACGTCTACGAGGGTACGTGGACAACACTCTCCCCTCTCGTTGCTATGCCATCACCATGATCTTGCGTGTGCGTAGGAATTTTTTTTGAAATTACTACATTCCCCAACAGCTAGCCACCACAGTAGGAGGGGTATCGGATGATCAATCGATCGAACCCTACCCAAGAAGAACACCAACACAAGAACACCCCTCGCAAGGCTGTTCTTCCCCTGTACTATTCATCATCAGCCCTAGAGGAAATCCAACACACCACAAACTAGAGTAGGGTATTACACCACAACGATGGCCCGAACTAGTATAAACTTTGTGTCCCTTGTGTTGTTCATCGTGTAGCCTAGGTCCGTAGCGAAGCGTTTGGGCGTGGATCGGTAGGGAGAAGATCTTTGCACGCACCCCAGAGTTCAAACCTTAAGGGTTTAGCCAAAACCTGATATCCGACATTTGGCGCGCCAGGTAGGGGTGCGCCAGAATCTTTCTTCCGTTATTCCGTGTTCAATCGTTTGTCGCATCCATGGCTGACGCTTGCTGAGTTCGTGCCGAGTGTCGGGCTGCTCCCGCCGCCCGCATCGCCCAGACGGCTCCCGTCGGTGGGCCTCCCCGTCGTTCTCCGTCACCTGCCGCCACCGGCCCGGTGGGGAACGAGCAGCAGGCGTCGTTGCTGCACCCCTCGGTGCAGCGGGACGGCCGCACCGCCACTCCGTCGCTAACTCCAGCCGGTTTGTCGTCGCACGCTCATCGCGCTCCCACGGATGCACAGGCCGTGCTGCTCCTGGCACGTGAGCTCCTGCACTACCGCCCCGTCGACGACCTCTACAATGAGTGGCTTGCCCGCATCACTGAGCTCGTCATCGCTGCATGGGGCTCTCCTGCATCGTCCCTCTCGCTGCCTCGCCCTCCGTCCTGTGTAGGCGACGCAGCTCAGGAGGTGCCTCCGCCACCTCCTCCCCATGAAGGTGTCCTGGCTCCAAGGCGTGCGGCCCCTGGACGAGACCCACCGCGTCCAGCGCCTGCGCAGCAAGAAAGGAGCTGCCAAGAAATCCCTCGTCCTCAAGAAGGTGCTCGCGTGCTCCCTGCACCGGCACGCCAAGACTGCATCCCTGCGCCAACACGTCAAGACCCCGTGCTGCCCCTGGCAGCGGCACGTGAGAATCCCCAGGAGCAAGCCCCGCGTCAGCAAAAGGCTCCGGTGGCCACCGCAGGCTGCCGCGCCTTCACCATCGAGCTTCGCAGTGTCGCCTGGCCGGGAAAGTTCAAGCCGGATATGCCTCCTCGCTACGACGACACTGTTGACCCTGCAGAGTTCTTGCAGCTCTACAAGCTGGGCATCGAAGCGGCCAACAGGGACAAAAAGGTCATGGCGAATTGGTTTACTATGGCGCTCAAAGATGGTGCCCGCACCTGGCTCCTGAACCTGCCTCCTGGTACGATCTCCTCTTGGGACGAGATGCGCACCCACTTCATCGCCAACTTTCAGGGCACTCGCAACCATCCTCCGGTCATGAGTGACCTGCCCCGCATCAAGCAGCAACCTGGAGAGACCCTACAGAAGTACATGCAACGCTTCAACAGCGCACGCCTCAAGATTCCCAAGCTGACTGAGGAGGCCATCATCTCGGCGTTCTCTGACGGCGTCTGTGATGTCAAGCTGAAGGAGGAGCTGGCGATCCACGAGGATCTATGCACCTCTCTGGAGCTGTTCAACCTAGCGACCAAGTGCGCAAGGGCTGAGGAAGGGCGCCTCTCCCTTCTCGAGCTCCCAGCTGCTGACCAGAAGAGAAGAAAACCAAGGCCAAGGACGTGAAGCGAAAAGGAGCAGCCATGCTCGCAGCAGAGCCAGACACGAAGCACGCCAGGGACCAGCCAGAGTCATCCAAGGGAAGCCGGTACTGCGTGTACCATGACCTCCACACCCACAGCACGAACGAATGCCAAGAGCTCAGGGCCGTGCGAGAAGGACACATCGGTCGACACCCCGAGCGCAACGATCGGGGTTATGGCCGAGGAGGAGGAAGAGGTGGAGGACGATGGGACGACCGAGGCCCTCGCCCGGAGTGGCGTGGTCGCCCTCGCGAGGATCGCTAGCAGGACCAGCCTCGCGAGGGGGCTTGGAGGGATCAGCCTCGCGAGGATCGCCCACAGGCCAACGCAGGCCTTCCTCCTCTGCCGCCACCGCCAAGAAGGAATTATGACCATCATTAGGATGAGGGGGCTGGGGGCTTCCAGGAGCCGTGCACTATCGCTTGAATCCTTGGTGATGCGCAGGCCCCAGCCTCTCAGTGCATCTTCAAGCAGTTCGCTCACGAGGTGAACGCAGTCCTCCCCAAGCTCGAGGCCACGCGCCCTCTCAGGTGGTCCACGTACGCCATCACCTTCAGCTCAGCAGACCAGCTCAAGTGTGCGGCAACAGCCGGTGTCCTCCCAATGCTTTGCTCCCCAGTCATCAGCAATGTGCAAGTTACCAGGACCCTCATCGATGGCGGCGCAGGACTCAATGTTCTGTCCGTTGAGACGTTCAACAATCTCCAAGTGCCATATTATCAACTTCACCCAACCAAGCCTTTCTCAGGAGTCACTGATGGTTCCACCACCCCGATAGGGCAGGTTCACCTCCCTGTCACCTTCGCACAACGCAAGAACTACCATACCGATCTCATCGACTTTGACGTTTCCCACATTCACCTACCGTACAACGCCATCCTCGAGTATCAGGCCCTGGCCAAGTTCATGGCGGTGACCCACCATGGTTACAATGTCCTCAAGATGCCGGGAAGCGGCGGAGTCATCACGGTCCCCTGTGAAGAGAAAGATGTGGTGTGCTCTCTTGAGCGTGCTTTCCAAGCTGCATCGGTTGAGGACCCTGACAGAAGGAGTGGGAACCTTCCCGAGGCAGTACCTAAGAAGAAGAAGACGTCGCCCAGCTTAAATCCTCAGGAAGCAGGCGTCTCCGGAGGCGCCGCGTCAAGATCTGCGCCCGCGCCAGGGCCGCCTCCCTCCATCGCATAGGAAGGCGTACCCGGCGCCCTCCTCGGGCAAGGGTCAAGGGCTCTCTCCTGGAGGGCCTCGGACCTTGCCATGGTCACGAGGGAGGCGCTCGGCACCACTTGGAGGTGTGCTTCAAGACACATTTCCCTCAGGAAGGCATGGGTCCACGAAGGCCCAACCCTCAAGAGTTCGTCACCAAGGTCACTCAGGAGCTACAGGAATCAAGAGTCATGCGAGGCGATCGCCGCCTGCCCGGCGTAGCCCCCATCCAGGCGAGGATGGCGGGCTGCGCGTCTGCATCGACTACCTAGGGCTCATCCGAGTCGCGTCTCAGGAGCGTTTCTGGCCTTCGCGCGTGGGACGTTGCGAGGGTCCACCGCGCAGCTACGTTCGCATGCCTTTTGGCCCGCCGAACGCAGCTGCGGCCCACCAGCGTCTTATGTGGAGCATTCTGGTAGCTCAGGAGGCCAGACACCACTCCTTCCTGGCAGAGATGGAGATGGACCTTGAGGAGCCGCCCGGACCCCCAGAGCCTCCCGAGGCTCAGGGTTCCGATGGCTCGTGAGGATCGGCTTCTTCACAGTGCGTCGCCAGCTGCTCCAACACCCGCTCCACAATGATATCAGGTGACATCTTTCGAGTTTCATTTCAGCTGGGAACGCCCCTAGGGCTGCACCATTCCCAGGCTGCGTGGGCCAGTCCATGCGGCATGTATCGCTTTTGCTTATGTCTTTAGTTTACCTTGCTGGGGGCGCCCCTCGGGCTGCTTCATCCCCAAGCCGCTCGGGCCTGACCTAGTGGCATGTACCTCTCCTGCTTTTATCTAAGCTGATTCGCCTTGCATACTTGACCTGCCCATGATCATCGTGTGCTAGATTGACACCTACCTTTGGAGCTGCTCACACAGGCATGGCACTTGTGCATGGGTTCGTCCCTGCAACGTCGACAAATCTGAGCGGTCGAGCTCTGGCCTGCGGCAGCCCCGCAAAGCGCTACCTCACCAGGCCCACAGTGCCCTCGCCACTCTTGGAGCAACCAATGGCCGACTGACAATCGTAATGGCAACCCTTGCTTCTCTCGTGTTGGCTTGCAGGGTCCACCTAAGGAATAACGTGGGGGCGTCGTGAGCTCCCTCTCTCTCCCTCACCTATGTGATCCGCTCGCGTGTTAAAAGGGGGGCTCCTGAGCATCGCGACTCAGGAGCTCTTACTGGCTCTCCAGCCCTCACCTCCTGGCCTTGTTCACGGCATCGCGTCCTGGCATACCAGCGGCGGCTGAGCTCGCTCGAGGGCCAGGACCTGAGGACATAGAGCATGAAGGAGAGCGCGGGGAAGGGAGGAGAAGCTCACGAGGGCCTGACCCAGCGACATCCCAGCTGCCGACGCGCAAGTCCGGCACCTCGCGAAGGAACGACTCCATGCTCTCAAGATAAGTCTCACCCCATGAATAGCTAATCGACGAGACACCAAACCCTCCACTCTGTGCAGCTTTGTGGCGGCGACGTTGCTTTTCTTTCTCGCTTTTCGGCGGCTACTTGGGCGCTAAAGGGGACCTCCTGAGCATCGCGCCTCAAGGGCTCTTACTGGACCTCGGTCCGCTCACCTCTTGGCCTTAACCACGGCATCGCGACCTGGCATACCAACGACAGATGAAGCCTTCCTGGGGACTGGGACCTGTCAACGTAGAGCACCAAGCCGTCGTGAGGTTAGAAAGGGGGAACCGAGCCGAGACAGGACAAGCATCTTGCACCACTTCATGATAAGGATAAGTATCGACAAAAGACGCAACAGACGCCTTACATGCCCCCACGGGATACTTGGTTGATTCCTCATAGGAAACAAAAGACACGAATCCTAAGGAGCCCTAACTACATGTGCCTCCGTGACCGACACCATCATCAATAGTGGGCCCCCAAGCGCCAGCACCAACACCATTTGGATCAGCCGCGTCGGCGGCCTGATGCAGCCGCCTTGCTCCAGGCGCGACGTGAGCTCGTAGGCTTGTAGCTCTCATCGCTTGTCTCCGGAGTCACAAGAAGCTCGGGAGAGCCGCTGGACTCCCAAGCGTCGCTGCTGCTGGAGGAGCCATTGGGGAAGCAGGTGGCGGGCCTGGCCCCTGCCACGTTGACATCCTGGCCTCCTCCTCTAGGGCAGCACTCCAGCCGGCACCCTTCCGCATCGAAGACCTTGAAGAGAATCAAGGAGGCACCATCGTATTTGAGATGAATCATGAGGGCACCTCCTGTTCGGCAGACCCGGACGATCTCGCCCCAGCCCCGGGTCATGTAAACCTTGCCCGGAGCGACGACCTCGACCTCCGCTCTGGTCGCTGGGGTACCGTAGTCAGCGTGCTGCAGCCAGAGCTCAAGAGGCCCCCTCAGCGGCATCTCGAAGGAAAAGAAAGCAGGAAGGCATATCCAAGATCTTGGAGGCATGGCAGCGTGGAGTACAAGCTCGCGAGAAGAGTCCGCGGCATGGACTCCAGGGGCGATGGCGCGCACCGCAACAACTCGACGATGCCGCCGAAGGCGTAGGCGGCGCCACTCGGCGTCTTCCTCTCTAGGGCCCTCGGCCCGGGCGTACAAAGGTAGTGGAAACCCAGGGGATAGCCGCTCGTACCAAGGCCTCGACGTCTCGGGCCAAGCGACCTCATCACGGCAGCTGGGGACCGGCCGCTTCTTCAGCGGGAGCAGGTCGGGCCCTCTCGGGGGGCCTTTCCTTTCTCCTCGGCTTAGAACCGGCGAATTGGTGCCATTAGCGACAAGATAGAGGAGAAGCAAGGAAGAAGAAGTGGGTGGAGAGCAAAGAGATGGACTACGGGGGCTCACTCCTCGCCGTACTTATAGTCAAGAGGAGGCCAACCGCCGGCATCCACGATCACAGGTAATCATGACCCACCTTTGCATGCAGGGACTCGTCAAATCGGGCAGTTGCCGATGCAGCATGGGGAAGCAGAGGCGCCCACTTCCAATCAACCGCCACGCGGCGACCAAGGCCGCATGCTGTTGGGGCCCGCGGCGCTCCGCACTTGCCCTTTTGCTTCGCCGCTAAGCCAAGTCTGAGCGTGCCTTGGGCCCGAGGGCTACTGTCGGCATTCTGGAAACGGGGGTCCCCAGACTTGCCTGCCTGCGTCCTGCAGCGTGGCTCAAAGAGTGGCCCAGTACGACCCATCTTCATCAACTCAAGCTGAAGACCCTCGCGAGGGGCCAAGCCTCACGGGGCGGACGACGCAAGGCTTCCTCAGGAGCGGCCTCACTAGGCAGGCTCGCGAGGAGGCGGAGAGATCAAGGGAGGGGTACCTCGCGAGGTGCTCGTGACGCAAGCCATGACGATCGAGATCAGGCGGGCGCCGGGCGGGCGTCGGCCTGTCCAGTGTCCTTGTTCCCTCTTCGGTGCAAAGGGGGCAAGCGCAGGCATGGAGTATCGAGGCATCAGGCAAAGGTTACCATTTCGGTGCAACAAGACCAAGACCAACGGAGCGGCAGGACGAAGGTCACTGTGGAGCCCAAGACGGCGTCATCGCCAGTGCCTTTGGCAGTCGAAGACCAACTTTAGTCAGGATAACTTGTACTATATGTTCCCCCTCAAAATGGCCGCTGTTGGCTCCCTTCCTGCTCAATATTTGGGAAGAGGACCAGAGCCTCTCTAAATAGGACTAGCCACCACAGTAGGAGGGGCATCAGATGATCAATCGATCGAACCCTCCCCAAGCAGAACACCAACACAAGAAAACTCCTCGTGAGGCTGTTCTTCCCTTGTACTATTCAGCATCAGCCCCAGAGGCAATCAACCACACCACAAACTAGAGTAGGTTATTACACCACAACGGTGGCCCGAACTAGTATAAACTTCGTGTCCCTTCTGTTGTTCATCGTGTAGCCTAGGTCCATAGTGAAGCGTTTGGGCATGGATCGGTAGGGGGAAGATCTTCGCGTGCACCCCAGAGTTCGAACCTTAAGGGTTTAGCCGGAACCCGATATCCGATAGTATCTACACCATTTGCTCTAATGCATATAGCCAAGACACATGTAACTCATTGCTTGCTTTGTCATGTTTATGCATTCTCATACTGGTATGATCTATCATCACATGATTGAATACATGTAGGGGGAGCTAATGCATGTTGCATGTCTTTCCAAAGCTTTACTTGCTATTTCCTTATATCCTTATCTAAAGCATTGATGTATGTTGTCATCAATTATTAAAAAGAGGGAGATTGAAAGCAGAAGTGCTCCCTGGGTGACTTTGGTAATTAATGTCAACATATCTCTTGCTAGACTAATACTTCGACCTAGTATATTTCAGATAAGTTCAACATTGGAGTGGAATGGACATGGACAAGTGGATGTGGAACCCCTTCAAGGTGCTAACACTACAAAAAAAAGACACATCCATGACATTTTGGGCTGAACGAAATTTTTTTTGTCATACTTATGACACTTCCATGATGATAATTGTGACAAAACCCGGTATCATCATAGATGTGGTGGGCTCCTACTTCTATGACAAAAAATCATGACAAAAATGGGCTTTTCGTCCTGCGCGTGCCGGAACCGCAGCTGCATGACATTCTTTGGGCCGTACATGACGGAAAAAGCCGTGGTAGAAGCGAGGGCGAGGGAAATTTCTGCGAGTTCCCAGTTACGGTGGGAGGTCGGGGGCCGAGCGATGCACGTTTCTCTCGTACACGTATGCGCATGTGTGCGAGGCGTTGGCTCTAACTGAACCCGAGCGAGGCGTTGGGCTCTAACTGAACCCGAGCGATTGCACTGTAGGCTATGTGTTACTGAACCTGAGCGATTGATTGATGGCTGTTAACTAAACCCGATCAAGCGATTCCTTCGCTACTGCTGCTAACTGAAGCCGATCGATGCTGCCTCTGGATGAATAGTGAGCATTGCGGGGGGGGTGGATGAATAGTGAGCGGTGGGGTGGATGAACAGGACCCTGTGGTGTTGCCTCCGGATGAACAGGACCCCGATCGATCGAGCCAGTTGATGCTAGATGAACAAGACCCCGTGGAGGGTTGGATGAACAGGACGAACCCGTGGAGGGCTGGATGAACAGTAGACGGTGGAGGGGTGCCCGTGGAGGGGTGGTTGAACAGGAACCCGTGGAGAGGGGTGGTTGAACAGTAGCCGGTGGAGTAGCGCGCGGTGGAGGCTGGATGAACAGGAGCCCGTGGAGGCTGGAGGAGGTCGACGGTGGATGAACAGTAGCCCGTGAGGCTAGAGGAGGTCGATGGTGGAGATGAACAGTATCCCGTGGAGTCCCGTTTTGCGGTACGCCACACCCCTCCCGATGAATAGGACCCCTGTTTCGACCGTAGCGCTCCAACACAAGTCCGTTTCGTCCGTTTTGCGGTACGCCACACCCCTCCCAATTAACAGGACCCCCGTTTCGACCGTAGGAGGTCCGTTTCCTCCGTTTTGCGGTACGCCAGGCCCCTCCCGATGAACAGGATCCCATATCAAACTTGGTTGGTCGAACACAAGGCCGTTTCCTTCATTCTGCGGTACGCCAGGTCTCGTTTCCATTGCCTATTCCATCCAAGCCGGTTGGCTCCCACGTGTTCCGTTGCCTCCCGATGAACACGACGCATTCTGTTGCCTCCCCATGAACACGACGCATTCCGTTGCCTCCCCATGAACACGATGCATTCCGTTGCCTCCCCATGAACACGACGACGACACGGTTTCTCCATTCTGACCCAGCCATGTACACGAGCCCTGGCCGTACGTATGCGCGAGTAGGCGTTCGAGACCCCGCCCGTATGTACACATACGTGGCTGTATTTTCCTTCTTGCACACTGGCCACTGTACGTACGTGTACATTCTACGTGCGCGCCTCTACTACGACACGTGGGCGCCTCTACTACGACACGTGCGCGCCTCTACATCCACCAGTATGTACGTACACGTTCGTGACCAGAATGACAACGCTACGTACGCTTCGACTAGGTGGGTCCCGACTGTCAGGCACTTCCTTGCGTGCGAAGATGTAGATGGTGGGTCCCAGCAGTCAGGGGGGCGAATCATTTTTTTCCCCGGACGCACTTCCTTGCCTGCGAAGATGTAGCTGGTGGGTCCCAGCAGTCAGGGGGCGAATCATTTTTTTGTGAAATACGGTGGCCGTCTAGTGGGTCCCCGCTGTCAGGTGGAGGAATAATTATTTTGCGCGTAATAAGGAGGCACTTCCTTGTGGCTGCCGTGGACCCAGTTGTCAGCCTCTCCATGTACAGTACTCTTCCGGTGGAAGTCGGTCATTGACCACATTGACCACGCCGTGCAGAGAGCACCACGGCGGTGGACGACGGCGAGGCCTAGGAAGGTGATGATGCGGAGTTGGGGAAGACGCAGCAGTGGATGCCCGTGCGAAGAGGAGTACGAGGGTTCACTGGTTCGGCTGCGGTGTGAGGCTGCCGTCGCCGCAGAATAACAGGGGGTGTGGGTGAGTAGAGGGAAGGCCTGGCCAGCGGTGGGAGTACTAGGGAGCGGCGAGGCCTCCGCGGCATCACAGCCGGCCACGGGAGGCAGGAGCATGCGACACGACCGGCGCTGCTTTGGGCGGCTGGAGCACGAAGACCAGAGGTTGAAGAAGCACTACGGCCGTTGGATGGACATCGTACGGTCACTGGAGCTAGAATCGTTCATATTGACTAAGTTGACAAAGCCCTCCATCCCCGTCAACTTAGTAGGCCCACAAGTCAGCCTCCCACCAAGGTGAGTCCCAGCTAGCAGGGGGAGTATTCATTTTTTTGTGCGTAATAGGAAGCATTTCTGGTGGGTACGAGCTGACAGCGGGGGGAACATTCTTTTGCGAAATATAGAGGCCCTTCCGGTGGGTCCCAGCTATCAGGTGGAGGAATCATTATTTTGCGCGTAGTAAGGCCCTACTTTCATCCTCTTCCGATGGCTGTTGTTTGTTGACCATGTTGACCTCGCCGCGCCGAGAGCACAAACGCGGTGGACGAGGGCGAGGCCCAGGAAGAGAACCACCCGGAGCCAGTGAAGCCACCGCAGCGGATGCCCATGCTGAGAGGAGTACGAGCGCTGACTGGTCGGCTGCAGGGTGAGGCTGACGTTGCCGGAAAATAACAGGATGTGTGGGTGGTTAGAGGGATGGCCTGGCGGTAGCACAGCCAGCCACGGGAGGAGGGAGCAAGCAGTCCCGCCGGCGCTGGTTTGGGCGGCTGGAGCAAGAAGATCAGAGATTAAAGAAGCACGGCGGCCGTTGGATGGACATCCAACAGTCACTGCTGTGTGTTGACTAAGTTGACAAAGCCTTGCGTACGCGTCAAAAAAAATTAGGACAGCGTCATCGTCAACCTAGTAGGCCCAGAAGTCAGCCTCCAAATCTGTGGAAAACATCATACAACCCATTAGCCATTATTTTCAATAATTTACAGCCCATTTGCTAATTCTTAAGGATATTTGAAGCCCATATTCTTTTTATTAGCATTACAGACCATATATTCTGGGCACTGCTAAAACATTCAATGAAATTTTGCATATTTCGGTGGGGTCCAAACTCTTTTAATCACGAAATTTTGAGTCACGTTAAAAATAATTTTCAAAAAATTATATCAAAATAAAATTCAAAAAACAATTATCCGCAAAAAAATGAATGAAATTTAGAATCTTAACTAGCAAGATGCCCGTTCGTTGCACGGAACATGAAGATGATTTTGTATGAGTAGTTTATCTTGTGGGAGAAAAGATGATATTTTAATGTAATTGCCAGTTGGCTTTGGTTTTTATAAGAGTAGAGAGTAGAGGAATCCTAAAAAATGATATTTTAATGCAATTACCAGCTGGCTTTGGTTTAAAAATTTACAGCCCATTTCCTACAACTTATAGCCCGTTTTCTGGGGAAGCCCATTTCTTACTACTTACATCCCTCCTCATTTTGAAAGATTTGCAGCCCAGCAGGGCTAAGAAAAGCAAGTAGGCCTCAGTTTTGGTATTCTCCAAAAAAAGATCAGGGCTAGCCAATTTTAGAAAGAAAAAATATATCAACTGGGCTCTTCATGTGCTTAACAAAAGCGTAAGCCTGGGCTAGACGGGCCACAGCCCCCGCACAGCGCGCAGTTGAGCTCCGTCTCTGAAACTGAAAAACAACTAGGCGAGCTGCTGGGTCCCTGGTGTTATCCGCTCATTGTGTAATTTTCTCGTTTATTGACTACATTGACGATGGCGTGGGACCTAGTTGTCAAACAATTAGGAGGAAGTATTTTTTTGGCTTGTAATAACAAGGCACCTTCTTGCGAAATGCAATGACCCTGGTGGGTCCCTACTAGCAGCCTCTCCACGTACAGTCATCTCTTGATTCCTCTTGGTTGTTGACCATGTTGACAACACCACACGGCGGTGGGCACAGCGAGCGAACCAAGGCGGAGAATGACGGCAAGGCCTCGGACGGGAACGAACAACAGCCATGGAAGATGCGGCTGTGTAGTGGCAGGTGGAGCGGAGTACGAGGGCAACAACATGCAAGTCAAGCATACAAATGGTACAAAAAGCCCAAGGATTAATTGTTCATCAACTTTTTAGACAAAACCCAGATTGAACATGGCAGTAACATCTAACCCAACCACTCTTTTTTGCAGTGACAAACAAATGGATCGGTCTGATCCATAAAATCAACATCCTGTGCAAAAAAATTTATTTCAGGATGTCTACAACTTGTTGTAAATAGAAGCCGAGCACATTTAGAAGCCCATTTGTCCACCTAACACTTGTTTTTTTGCTTTTCAACATGTTCGTCCGTGAGAAATCTCTTGCTGTAAAAATTAAGCCTCATGGACAGTAGTAACCTCGCATTCAACAAGAAGAATGTGACAAAGCTTCTGTTTTCCTGGTTGGATGCATATCGTCCCATCGTTATTGTCCTCAAACGAATGTCATGAGAACTGAGAAAATCCTTGTGCTTATTACGCCACCGATTGGTTATATGTTTTTCTCCATGTGGTTCTGCCTAAGTAGACATGAAGATTGAAAACAGTTAAGGTCTGAAAAAAGAGTATGTCGAAAGAACGACAGCTAAACAGTTAATTCTAGTACAATATATACGGGCTTTCAATATGCATTAAATCATCACCTCTATGTATAAATTCTCCAGAGATCGAAAGCATCGCAGCAAGCCAATAATTATGTCCAGATCAAAACTATACATTCTGATATATATGATCTTGACAGAATCCAGCAGCATTGATAGGCTATCAATGGACGAACTCTTCATTGAGCATATAACAAAATATTAGTACCCAAAGTGTACTCCAAGATGATATAAAACTTATGCGCACAAATGAAAAATGCAGCATATGATTACAAATGTGTAGATGATAATATACGGTACCTGAAAAAGTGAGGAGCCAAACACCAACTCCTTGTGATTATTAAACGGGTCACGAATTACACCCAAGGTCTCCGATTTGGGCGCAGAGACGGCAGTTATTTCTGAAGGAGTATAACAATTATGAAGGAGCAACCTTTAAGTGAAGGGGCATCTTCGATGATGAGCTGATGTCCTTTAAAACAAATTCCAATGCTTTTAAGGTGAGGCGACTTTATTTGGAGACAACTGATACCGATTTCTATTCCCAAAACAATCAGCAAGCGCTCCAGGGCAGGGCAACTGGAGTGAATGATGCTGTGCAGTGAGGCCTCTGACAGATAAACCACCACAAGCGAAAGTTTTTTAGCAGTGGGAGTCGAAGCATTTGTACCAAATCGTCTGGTAGATGGCACCGGGCGAAGTTGGCGGTGTGTAGAGAGGATGAAAACCGCGAGATGGACAACGGTGGTGTGGGCACGAATTCTTGGTGTGTTTGTGGTATGAAATTTTTGTGGTAATGGTACAACTCAAACTGCTAGAGTATTCCGAATTCAGGGGATGTCAGCCAAGCGTCCACCTTGCCGGGTATGAACAGCAGGTAGCGTGTCAGGATGCAGAGGAATTTAACGGGGCCCTGCTGGTGAGAAGATACGATGGCTCTGAGGAGATCAAATTCAGGAAGGACAGATATCTGATGATAGTCGAGATTGAGGGGCGCGGTGCGCCATAGAGGGCGCCACTGAGTTGAGAGGACTTGTGTGCGGAAACAATCCTTGGTGGGGAGAAGAGAGATGATCTCCTCAAGGATGACACCTGGGAGATCGCTGATGCGGTCCACTGGAGATTCTACCGGTTCCTCAGATCCGGGTGGGGGGGGGGCTCGCCGCTTCTCCCCGCACTACCGGGTACAGGATCTACAACCGACATCACCGCTGGCGGGAGCCTCATCTTCTTGGCGCTGGGTCCAGCCGACTCCATTTTCCTTGTGGGCATCGCGCCGAGCTCACGGGTTTGAGCAGAGTAGCCAGAGACGAGCCTAGTGGCAGTGCGACTGGGGAAGAAGGAGGGTTGGGGATTTTTGTAGGAGTGGAATAAGAGGAGCAGGCGTTTTCTATACGAGTGAGGAAGAAGGTGATCAGCGTTTTCTAGACGAGTGAGGAAGATTGGGGAGCGAGTTGTTCGTGTTTATAAGGCCCGCTGCACTAACTACTCACTTTTTCCCAAGAACCGCTCTCTTCTTTTGTGTTGCTGCATTGGAGCTGGCGCATGGACTTGGCTGACTGGCCATGCATGCAGGATGCATGTGCCCGCCGGCCACTGCATGCGCCTGGTTTGTTAGTAGGCCTATTTAATAGGGTGGTTATGGAGTAAATTAAGGAGATTTATTTTCTCTGTGTGCATCCACCAAATTAGAGGATGCGGTACTGGATGCAGACACTCACATTAAACTAACATTCAGAAGAACAAAAGTTCAGCATGTCTATGCATCTCAATGATTCACCATACTATAACCAATACAAAGCTGTGAGAAGGTGTGGAAATAAAGAAAATCGGTTGCACTGCTTGTTTGCTCCTCTACACATGACAGGATCTGCATTCAGCAAGTCAACGTACGAATAAGCTAATTTCATCTTGTGGTGGTCATTGTACCTAGTTACAATGTAGGAATACCTGGAGCACCATGAGGTTAGCTGAAAGCAGGTAGATGTAGCCATATAAATTTTGTGCGGTGCTACCAAAATTGAGGTTTGTATCCCTTCCCATTATGAGAATTCTTCTTGAAGTTGGTAGAATGTGACGGCTTGTTCTTTGCATCAAACTTGCCTTCCCTGAGATTTGTTCTTGTTGTTTTGGGGGTGGTTGGGCTGGAAGTTCTTTTCGTGTACCATCTGGGCACTAGAAGCTCCCTCAGTGACCCAAGCACATGTGTCTTTTGCTCTCGCCTTCTCCTCAAAATCAAGAGTGCTAATGAGATCCAAAACAGAAAACTCATGTCTCTTGTTTTCGGAGAAGTAGCAAAATCGTTCCACGAAGGTAGAAGCTTGGCAATGATGGTCCCAACAACAAATTTGTCCGGCAACACACACTTAAAGTACTCAAGTTCCTTAGAGAGTGATTGTATCTCATGAGTCTGCTGAACAACAGAGCGCTCATCAGTCATCTTGTAGTCACAGAATTGCTCCATGACGTACAACTCGTTGTCAGCGCCCGAGGACCCAAACGTGGCCTCGAGCACAGCCCACATGTCTTTGCCAGTGTCAAATGACATATATGAATCCACAATGGAATCATCAAGAACACTCAGCAGGGCGGCTTTGAAGAGGGTATCCATGTTCTGAAAAGCTTCCTGCTGTGTAGGATTAAGATCGCCCTCAGGCTTACCCTTAGTGGCGTCATAGCAGTACATGATGTAAAAACCAATATACTGCTCTTGTGCGCCACCTTTTATATTGCACTCCCTTAAAAGTAGGCGGCTTCAAAAGCGCAGAAAAACCACTCGGAGTAAATTGCTTGTAAGCAGGTTTTTGGATTGGATTGTTGAATATATGAGAAATTTAGTATGAGATTTAATCCGAATCAGCAGAAAATAGATCATGACGACAATTGCAAACATCAAAGTAATGATGTGGACTAAACCAGGAGGACAGAATCACATACTGTACAGCGGGAGCAGAACCGATGTGGTTGATGTTGTCACTCATGTCGTTGATGAAGAGGTTACCGAGGTTGGGGAAGAAGGTTGTCGTTGAGGAAGTCGTCGCTGGCAGCAGTCACAGGAGTGTGCTCCCCAAAAACCTGATCGCCCCTGATACGTCTCCAACGTATCTAAAATTTATGAAGCATTCATGCTATTATATTATCTGTTTTGGATGTTTATGGGCTTTATTATACACTTTTATATTTTTTTGGGACTAACCTATCAACTGGAGGCCCAGCCCATATTGTTGTTTTCTTGCCTATTTCAGTGTTTCAAAGAAAAGGAATATCAAACGGAGTCCAAACGGAATGAAACCTTCGGGAGCGTGATTTTTGGAACGAACGTGATCCAGGAGACTTGGAGTTGAAGTCAAGGAAACTTCAAGGTGGCCACGAGGGTGGGGGGCGCCCCCTCCCCTACTGGGCGCGCCCCCTGTCTCGTGGGCCCCTCGTGGCTCCCCCGACCAACTTCTTTCGCCTATATATTCCCATATACCCTAAAACCTTCAAAGCGAACAATAGATCAGGAGTTCCGCCCCCGCAAGCCTCTGTAGCCACCAAAAACCTCTCGGGAGCCCGTTCCGGCGCTGTCCATGACGAGGAGGGAGTAGTTCACCCTCGAGGCTGAGGGTATGTACCAATAGCTATGTGCTTGATCTCTCTCTCTCATGTTCTCTCTATGGCACGATCTTGATGTATCGCGAGCTTTGCTATCATAGTTGGATCTTATGATGTTT
Source organism: Triticum aestivum (assembly GCF_018294505.1). NCBI lineage: Eukaryota > Viridiplantae > Streptophyta > Magnoliopsida > Poales > Poaceae > Triticum > Triticum aestivum. Next base: position 86,683,581 of record NC_057804.1, read on the forward strand.
CTCCCCCTCTACTCTCTTGTAATGGATTGAGTTTTCCCTAGTCTTTAAGGATTTGATAACACTTGATATATGTCTTGCCATGCTTATCTGTGGTGACAATTGGATATCACGTGATCCACTTGATGTATGTTTTGGTGATCAACTTGCGGGTTCCGCCCATGAACCTAAGCATAGGAGTTGGCACACATTTTCGTCTTGACTCTCCGGTAGAAACTTTGGGGCACTCTTTGAAGTACTTTGTGTTGGTTGAATAGATGAATCTGAGATTGTGTGATGCATATCGTGTAATGATGCCCATGGATACTTAAGGTGACAATGGAGTATCTAGGTGACATTAGGGTTTTGGTTGATTTGTGTCTTAAGGTGTTGTTCTAGTATGAACTCTATGATAGATTGAACGGAAAGAATAGCTTCATGTTATTTTACTACGGACTCTTGAATAGATGGAACAGAAAGGATAACTTTGAGGTGGTTTCGTACCCTACCATAATCTCTTTGTTTTTTCTCTGCTATAACTTTGGAGTGACTCTTTGTTGCATGTTGAGGGATAGTTATATGATCCGAGTATGTTATTATTGTTGAGAGAACTTGCACTAGTGAAAATATAAACCCTATGCTTTGTTTCCTACCATTGCAATACCGTTTACACTCACTTTTATCATTAGGTACCTTGCTTTTTTATATTTTCAGATTACAAATACCTATATCTACCATCCATATTGCACTTGTATCACCATCTCTTTGCCGAACTAGTGCACCTATACAATTTACCATTGTATTGGGTGTGTTGGGGACACAAGAGACTCTTTGTTATTTGGTTGCATGGTTGTTTGAGAGAGACCATATTCATGCCACGCCTCCCATGGATTGATAAACCTCAGGTCATTCACTTGAGGGAAATTTGCTACTGTCCTACAAACCTCTGCACTTGGAGGCCCAACAACGTCTACAAGCAGAAGGTTGTGTAGTAGGCATCAAGCTCTTGTCTGGCGCCGTTGCTGGGGAGGTGAGTGCTTGAATGTATATCTTTATATCTTGCAATCGAATCTTTTTGTTTCTTGTTTTATCACTAGTTTAGTCTATAAAAGAAAACTACAAAAATGGAATTGAGTTTGCCTCATACGCTTCATCTTTTTAATATCTTTAGTGAGAATGATGGAAAGGAAAATTGTGCTCAAGTGCTAGAAGAAGAATGCATTAAAATGTTTGGTACTAGATCTTTGTACGATGAGCATGATTGCAATGTTGTTAGTATGAATTCCTTGAATATCCATGATGCTAATTATATGCAAAGCCACAAGCTTGGGGAAGCTATGTTTGATGAAGATCATATTTTTTTGTCCCCCAAGTTTTGATGAGCATATTTGTTATGATGATAGTATGCTTCCTACTTATGATGATTATATTGATGAAAGTGGATATGGAAGAGTGTCAACTTTATTTAATGATGAATCTACTATTTCAGAAGAGGTTCCAATTGATTATGAGAACAAAGTTGCTATCTATGATGATTATTGTGATGACTTGTATGCTATTAGGAATAATGGTAACCATGAAACTTGCCATCATGATTTTAGATTTCAATTGGATTATGCCTCACATGATAATTATTTTGTTGAGTTTGCTCCCACTACTATTCATGAGAAGAAATTTGCTTATGTGGAGAGTAATAAAATTTCTATGCAAGTAGATCATGAAAAGAATGCTTTATGTGCTGGTTATATTGTTGAATTTATTCATGATTCTATTGAAAATTATTATGAGGGAGGAACATATGCTTGTAGGAATTGCAATAATATCAAGTTTCCTCTCTATGTGCTTAAAATTTTGAAGCTATGCTTGTTTAGCCTTCCTATGCTAGTTGATTATTGTTCCCATAAGTTTTTTCTCACAAAATACCTATGCATAGGAAGTGGGTTAGGCTTAAATGTGCTAGTCATGTGCTTCATGATGCTCCCATTATGTTTCAATCGTTATCGTTTATGTGAGCATCATTGTCATCATCATGCCTAGCTAAAAAGGCATTAAAGAAAAGCGCTTGTTGGGAGACAACCCAATATTTATCCTTGCTGTTTTTGTGTGTTCACATGATTATGCTACTTTAGTAATCATGTTTTATAGCTTTTGTTTCAATAAAGTGCCAAGTAAGACCTTTAGGATAGCTTACGGTGATAGTTGTGTTGATCCTGCTGAAAATCAGAAACTTTTGCACCCAGTAAATTAGTTTCTATAATTCACAGAAACGTGATTTTGTTCTGATTCCTTTTGCTCTGGATTGGTACACAAATTTCTCAGGTCTTCCTAATTTTGTATAATTTTTGGAGTTCCAGAAGTATACGTTTGATATAGATTACTACAGAATGTTCTGTTTTTGACAGATTCTGTTTTCTATGTGTTGTTTGCTTATTTTGATGAATCTATGAGTAGTATCGGAGGGTATGAACCATAGAGAAGTTGGAATACAGTAGATATTACACCAATATGAATTTAGAATGAGTTCACAACATTACCTAAGTGGTGATTGATTTTCTTATACTAACGGAGCTTACGAGTTTTCTGCTGAGTTTTGTGTTGTGAAGTTTTCAAGTTTTGGGTAAAAATTCGATGGACTATGGAATAAGGAGTGGCAAGAGCCTAAGCTTGGGGATGCCCAAGGCACCCCAAGGTAATATTCAAGGACAACCAATAGCCTAAGCTTGGCGATGCCCCGGAAGGCATCCCCTCTTTCGTCTTCGTCTATCGGTAAGTTTACTTGGAGATATATTTTTATTCACCACATGATATGTGTTTTGCTTGGAGCGTCATTTTATTTTGTTAGTATTTGCTTGCTGTTATTTAGAGTAATGTTTTGCATCTATATTTTATATAAAAATGTCAAGGATAGCCTTTACCATGCTTATTTTGCTAGTATACATATTACTGTTTGAAAACAGAAAGTTTACCGCTGTTGCAAAAATTCCCTTGAAAAGTCAAAGAATGGTATAATGTTGAAACTTTTTTCATATTGAGATCTGATAAATCTTCTACAGCTTAGTATTTTTCTCATAATTGTTGGAGTTAGGGAAGTATTGATACTCTTGCATTCTTTACAGACTGTACTATTTTGGCAGATTGCTGTTATGGTTGCATTGTTTGCATATGTTTGCTTGTTTAATAATTCTATTTGAGGATAGGAGTATTAAATATGCAGAGGAATTTAGTATGAAATGTTGAATAATAATTTTAGTGACTTGTTACAGTAGAAAATGACAAGGTTTTTGCATTGGTTTATACTAACTTATCTCACGAGTTCTTGTTGAGTTTGGTGTGGATGAAGCTTTCGAGATTTAGGAAACCGAAATATAAAAGGAATTAAGGAGACACAAAAGCTCAAGCTTGGGGATGCCCAAGGCACCCCTAGATAATATTTCAAGAAGTCTCAAGCATCTAAGGTTGGGGATGCCCCGGTAGGCATCCCACCTTTCTTCTTCAACAATTATCAGTTAGTACTGGTTGAACCTAAGTTTTTGCTTCTTCACATGAGTTGTGCTATCCTTGCAATGCCATTTTATTTTGTTTTTATTGCTGTTTGAATAAAATACAAAGATCTAAAATTCTTAAAGGAGAGAGAGTCTTTGCATAGCTACATAATTATTTAGCTACTCATTGTTCTTCACTTATATCTTTTTGGAGTAGTTTGTCATTTACTCGTGTGCTTCACTTATATCTTATGAGCAAATGGTTGAATGAGTTGAATGTCATAAATCTGAAATTATATATGTTTCATTTGCTTATGCCATTGGGAGTAATGACTTCACATATAAGAAGTAGAGGTTGTAAATTTATTGAAGGTTAGCAAGCTTTGTATTGGTCATTTGAACAATTCATGAAAGAATATTAAAGGAAGAGAAATTTCACATATAAATATACTATCTTAGACATCTTTTATAATTGTGAGCACTCATTAAGTATGACATGCTAAAGAGTTGATGTTGGACAAGGAAGACAACATAATGGGTTATGTTTTCTCACATCTCAGTTAAAGTATATTGTCATGGATCATTCAAACATGTTGAGCTTGCGTTTCCCCCTCATGCTAGCCAAAATTCCTTGCACCAAGTAGAGATACTACTTGTGCTTCCAAATATCCTTAAACCCATTTTTTGCCATGATAGTCCACCATACCTACCTATGGATTTAGTAAGATCCTTCAAGTAAGTTGTCATGTTGCAAGCAATAAAAATTGCTCTCTAAATATGTATGACTTATTAGTGCGGAGAAAATAAGCTTTATACGATCGTGTGATATGGAAGTAATAAAAGCGATGGACTGCATAATAAAGGTTCATATCACAAGTGGCAATATAAAGTGACATTCTTTTGCATTAAGATTATGTGCATCCAATCCTAAAAGCACATGACAACCTCTGCTTCCCTCTGTGAAGGGCCTATCTTTTACTTTATGTCTTTTACTTTATGCAAGAGTCAAGGTGATCTTCACCTTTCCCTTTTTCATTTTATCCTTTGGCAAGCACCTCGTGTTGGAAAGATCCTGATATATATATCCAATTGGATGTAAGTTAGCATGAACTATTATTGTTGACATCACCCAAAGGTGAATACGTTGGGAGGCAAAATTATAAGCCCCTATCTTTCTCAGTGTCCGATTAAAACTCCATAACCATAAGTACTGCGTGAGTGTTAGCAATTGTAGAAGACTATATGATAGTTGAGTATGTGGAGTTTGCTAAATCAAAGCTCTGACATAGGCCCTTCCTGAAAATAGGATGAATTGTAATTGTTTGATGACTGAGAATGAAGTTTGCTAGTTTTTAAGAAAGTTTATGGTCTATGCTTTAACATGTGAATAGCTTGTTACTTGATTTTGAGAAGTTTTATGAGATGGACTACTGTTATGACATATAATGATGCTAGAAAAGGTGACTGAAATTTTGATTGATCAAACTTGTGCACCTGCTAGCATTCACACTTCATGAATTCTTTCTTTTATCATTTACCTACTCGAGGACGAGCAGGAATTAAGCTTGGGGATGCTGATACGTCTCCAACGTATCTATAATTTATGAAGCATTCATGATATTATATTATCTGTTTTGGATGTTTATGGGCTTTATTATACACTTTTATAATATTTTTGGGACTAACCTATTAACCGGAGGCCCAACCCATATTGGTGTTTTCTTGCCTATTTCAGTGTTTCAAAGAAAAGGAATATCAAACGGAGTCCAATCGGAATGAAACCTTCGGGAGCGTGATTTTTGGAACGAACGTGATCCAGGAGACTTGGAGTTGAAGTCAAGGAAACTTTGAGGTGGCCACGAGGGTGGGGGGCGCCCCCACCCTACTGGGCGCACCCCCTGTCTCGTGGGCCCCTCGTGGCTCCCCCGACCGACTTCTTTCGCCTATATATTCCCATATACCCTAAAACCTTCGAAGCGATCAGGATTTCTGCCGCCGCAAGCCTCTGTAACCACCAAAAACCTCTCTGGAGTAGTTCACCCTCGGGGCTGAGGGTATGTACCAGTAGCTATGTGTTTGATCTCTCTCTCTCTCTTGTGTTCTCTCTATGGCACGATCTTGATGTATCGCGAGCTTTGCTATTATAGTTGGATCTTATGATGTTTCTCCCCCTCTACTCTCTTGTAATGGATTGTGTTTTCCCTTTGAAGTTATCTTATCGGATTGAGTCTTTAAGGATTTGAGAACACTTGATGTATATCTTGCCGTGCTTATCTGTGGTGACAATGGGATATCACGTGATCCACTTGATGTATGTTTTGGTGATTAACTTGCGGGTTCCGCCCATGAATCTATACATAGGGGTTGGCACACGTTTTCGTCTTGACTCTCCGGTAGAAACTTTGGGGAACTCTTTGAAGTACTTTGTGTTGGTTGAATAGATGAATCTGAGATTCTGTGATGCATATCGTATAATCATGCCCACGGATACTTGAGGTGACAATGGAGTATCTACATGACATTACGGTTTTTGTTGATTTGTGTCTTAAGGTGTTGTTCTAGTATGAACTCTATGATAGATTGAACGGAAAGAATAGCTGATAACCCACAACTGTAGGGGATAATTGTAGCCTCTTTCAATAAGTAAGAGTGTCGAACCCAACGAGGAGCTAAAGGTAGAACAAATACTCTCTCAAGTCCTATCGGCCACTGATACGACTCTACGCACGCTTGACATTCGCTTTACCTAGAACAAGTATGAAACTAGAAGTACTTTGTAGGTATGATAGGATAGGTTTGCAAGATAATAAAGAACACATAAATAAAAAGTAGGGGCTGTTTAGATAAAGATGTAACATAGCGAGTGTGGAAAAGTGGTTGTAGGAGTTGTGAAATTGTCCCTAAGCAATTGACTACGTTACTAGAGTGGTAATCACTATTGCAATTCTATTTGAGGGAGAGGCATAAGCTAACATACTTTCTCTACTTGGATCATATGCACTTATGATTGGAACTCTAGCAAGCATCCGCAACTACTAAAGATTTATTAAGGTAAAACCCAACCATAGCATTAAAGCATCAAGTCCCCTTTTATCCCATACGCAAACAACCTACTTACACGGGTCTGTGCTTCTGCCACTCACGCCACCCACCATAACCAAATCATAAACATATTGCAAACCCTACAGAGGAATCCCTCACGTTTGCGCGACACGGAGGGCACAATCGGACAACAACAATAATAAAACATGCAACTCAAACCAATCATAGCAATTCATCAATCACCAATAGGACAACGAAAATCTACTCAGAAATCATAGGATGGCAACACATCGTTGGAAAATAATATGAAGCATAAAGCACCATGTTCAAGTAGAGGGTACAACGGATTGCGGGAGAGTGGACCTCTGAATATAGAAGGGGGAAGGTGATAGAGATGTTGGTGAAGACGGCGGAGGTGTTGGTGTAGATCGCGGTGATGATGATGGCCCCCTGCAACGTTCCGGCGCCACCGGAATCAAGGGGGAGAGAGCCCCCCTTCTTATTCTTCTTCCTTGAACTCCTCCCTAGATGGGAGAAGGGTTTCCCCTCTGGTCCTTGGCTCCCATGGATTGGGAGGGGCGAGAGCCCCTCCAAGATTGGATCTATCTCTCTCTTTCTGCCTTCTCAGATTCTACCCCTTCACCATTTCTTTAATATCCGGAGATCCGTAACTCCGATTGGGGTGAATCTTTCGCCCAGATTTTTCTCATAAAATTAGGTTTCTTGCAAAAAAAGAAGGGCATCAACCGCCTTACGGGTGGCCCACAAGAGTGCCAGGCATGCCCAGGGGGTGGGCGCGCCCCCCTGCTCGTGGCCACCTCGGACACCGTTTCGCGTTGATTCTTCCTCCGGAAAATCCCAAATATTCCAAAATAATGCTCCATCCGTTTTTATCCCGATTTGGACTCTATTTGATATTGATTTTCTACGAAACATAAAACATGCAACAAACAGTAACTGGCACTGGGCACTAGATCAATATGTTAGTCCCAAAAATAGTATAAAAAGTTGCCAAAAGTATATGAAAGTTGAATAATATTAGCATGGAACAATAAAAGATTATAGATATGACGGAGACGTATCAGCATCCCCAAGCTTAATTCCTGCTCGTCCTCGAGTAGCTAAATGATAAAAAAAGATAATTTTTGATGTGGAATGCTACCTAGCATAATCTTGATCATATGTCTAATCATGGCATGAATATTAAAACACGAGTGATTCAAAGCAATAGTCTATCATTTGACATAAAAACAATAATACTTCAAGCATACCAACCAAGCAATTATGTATTATCGAAATAACCTAGCCAAACAAAGCTCATCCCTACAAAATCATATAGTCTGGCTATGCTCCATCTTCGTCACACAAAATGCTCCCATCATGCACAACCCCGATGACGAGCCGAGCAATTGGTTCATACTTTTTAACGTGCTTCGGCTTTTTCAACTCTTACGCAATACATGAGCGCAAGCCATGGACATAGCACTATGGTGGTATATGGTGGTGGCTGTGAGGACAAAAAGGGAGAAGATAGTCTCACATCAACTAGGCGTATCAACGGGCTATGGAGATGCCCATCAACAGATATCAATGTAAGTGAGTAGGGATTGCCATGCAACGGATGCACTAGAGCTATAAATATATGAAAGCTCAACAAAAGAAACTAAGTGGGTGTGCATCCAACTTGCTTGCTCACGAAAACCTCGGGCATTTGAGGAAGCCCATCATTGGAATATACAAGCCAAGTTCTATAATGAAAAATTCCCACTAGTATATGAAAGTGAAAGCATAGGAGACTCTCTCTATGAAGAACATGGTGCTACTCTGAAGCACAAGTGTGGTAAAAGGATAGTAACATTGCCCCTTCTATCTTTTTCTCTCATTTTTTTATTTTCTTTTTTCTTTTATTTTATTTTTTTGTGGGCTTCTTTGGCCTCTTTTTTTATTTGGGCTTCTTTGGCCTCTTTTATTTTTCATAAAGTCTGGAGTCTCATCCCGACTTGTGGGGGAATCATAGTCTCCATCATGCTTTCCTCACTGGGGCAATGCTCTAATAATGATGATCATCACACTTTTATTGATTTACAACTCAAGAATTACAACTCAAATCTAGAACAAGATATGACTCTATATGAATGCCTCCGGCAGTGTACCAGGATATGCGATGAATCAGGAGTGACATGTATGAAAATCATGAAGGTGGCTTTGCCACAAATACGATGTCAACTACATGATCATGCAAAGAGCAATATGACAATGATGGAATGTGTCATAATAAACGGAACAGTGGAAAGTTGCATGGCAATATATCTCGGAATGGCTATGGAAATGCCATAATAGGTAGGTATGGTGGCTGTTTTGAGGAAGGTAAATAATGGGTTCATGATACTGGCGAAAGTTGCGTAGCACAATAAAGGCTAGCAAAGTGGAAGGGTGAGTGTGCATATATCCATGGACTCACATTAGTCATAAAGAACTCACATACTTATTGCAAAAGTCTACTTAGCCCTCGAAGCAAAGTACTACTACGCATGCCCCTAGAGGGATAGATTGGTAGGAAAAGACCATCGCTCATCCCCGACTGCCACTCATAAGGAAGACAATCAAAAAACACCTCATGCTCCAACTTCGTTACATAACGGTTCACCATACATGCAAGCTACAGGACTTGCAAACATCAACAAAAGTATTTCTCAATTTCACAATTACTCAACTAGCACGACTCTAATATCACCACCTTTATATCGCAAAACTATTGCAAGGAATCAAACATATCATATTCAGTGATCTACAAGTTTTATGTAGGATTTTATGACTAACCATGTGAATGACCAATTCTTGTCATCTCTCTAAATAGATATAAGTGAAGCAAGAGAGTTTAATTATTCCTACAAAAGATATGCCCATGCTCTAACAAATATAAGTGAAGCAAAAGAGCATTCTACAAATGGCGGTTGTCTATGTGAAGAGAAACAGGCAATCCAAACTTCAAATGATATAAGTGAAGCACATGAAGCATTCTATAAAGCCATACTCAAAAGATTTAAGTGAAGTGCAATGAGAATTATATAAATCAACCAAGGACTATCTCATACCAGCATGGTGCATAAAAGAAAAGTAAAAACTAAATGCAAAAGACGCTCCAAGACTTGCAGATAATGCATGAACAAAACGAATCTGAAAACATACCGATACTTGTTGAAGAAAGAGGGGATGCCTTCCGGGGCATCCCCAAGCTTAGACGCTTGAGTCTCCTTGAATATTTACTTGGGGTGCCTTGGGAATCCCCAAGCTTGAGCTCTTGCCTCTCTTCCTTTTCCTCATATCGAGACCTCCTCGCTTAGACACTTCATCCACACAAAACTTCAACAGAAAACTCGGTAAGAACCATTAGTATAATAAAGCAAATCACCACTCTAAGTACTTAGCAAACCAATTCATATTTTGTTTTAGCATTGTGTCTACTGTAATATAACTTTTCATGGCTTAATCCACTGATATAAATTGATAGATTCATCAAAACAAGCAAACTATGCATCAAAAACAGAATCTGTCAAAAACAGAACAGTCTGTAGAAATCTGAACATCCAACATACTTATGTTACCCCACAAATTCTACAAAAATTAGGAAAAATAAACAAGTTGTACAGCAAGACAGTGCAAGAAGAATCAGAACCATTTGACATTCCCGTTAAAAATGTAAAATCGCGCACTACAGCCAAAGTTTCTGTCCTGCACCGTACAAACCAACAAGCATCGTAAACATCCTAAAGGCAAACCTTGGCGCATTATTATTATAATACAATGGAATTGTACAAGGGGATAATTATTTTTTATGAAAAGTTTCTGTAATCAAGATTCACAAAGTTTCCGTGAGCATGAACAAAGTTCAAGGAGCTCTCCCACTTCAACAATGCTTGTCTCTCTCACTTTCATTTTCCTTTTTGAAAAGTTTTTAGGTTCCCCTCTTTATTTATTTTTTGTTTTTAAATTATATAAAAGCATTCAACAGAAATAAATGACTCTCTAAAACTTCCGGGTTGTCTCCCTGGCAGCGCTTTCTTTAAAGCCATTAAGCTAGGCATATAGTGCTCAAGTAATGAATCCACCCGGATCCCAAGGTATATCAAAGCCAATTTTAGTTAACAATGATTTGTAATTTAGTAGTGAGCACAAAGTAATATATATCATGCAGCAACGAAGTCTAACTCTCTTTCTATGCATCGGCATGTCATATAAGAACAATTCATGCACACCAAGTAAAGGCCAATGCATAGTATAAACAGTTTCTTGCAATTTTATCACATTGGAAACATAAAGAGGCGGAGATGTGGTTCCTCTCTAATAATAATTGCAAGTAGGAGCAGCAAGCACATGCATATTATATCTATCAAAATCATCATGTGTAGTAGTAAAACGCAACCCATCAATATAATTCTTAGTAAGCACAAACTTCTCCGATATAGTGTAGTTTGGAGAATTCAAAAAGATAATAGGACTATCTTGCGTGGGTGCAATAGAAACAATTTCATGTTTAACATAAGGAACTATGGCAAGTTCATCTCCATAAGCATAATTCATATTGGCATCTTGGCCACAAGCATAGCAAGCATCATCAAAAAGGGATATTTCAAACAAATTCAAGGGATCATAGCAATCATCATAGCAATCATCCTTCGGTAAGCACGAAGGGGAATTAAACAATGTATGAGTTGAAGAGTTACTCTCATTAGAAGGTGGGCACGGGTGATCAATCTGCTCTGCCTCCTTTTGTTCTCCGCTCTCCTCATCATCTTTTTCATCCAATGAGCTCATAGTTTCATCAATTTCTTCTTCCATAACTTCCTGCAAAATATTAGTCTCTTCTTGGACATCGAAGACTTTCTCAATAAATGCATTAATATAGTAATTTTATTCATAATTTTCATTGCAATATCTAAGTATAGCAAGATTTTCAGACCTATAAACATCATCATCTAAAGCTTCATACTTTTCAAACAAAGATTCAATTTCCTAAGAAGACTTAAAAGAAACAAATTCTTCTATTTGTTCCACATCATAGTAATCATATATACCATTAGCATAAGAAGCCAAGGTTTTATCATCATTAAATTTGCATGAAAAGGGAAGGTGTGGAGCCTTCATCCTAGAGCAACAAGTAATATCATATCTCAAGCATAGATCCCGGGCATACCAACGCAACATAATAAATTGATCCCATAATAGTTTCCCTTTTTGTGTCAAGCGATAATCCCTAAAGTATTCACGTTGATCCAACGTGTCTCCCATTATAAAGTTGAATGGGGTTTTCTCAGGATTATCAAAGTAGTACATAATATCTCCCACAAAGTGAGAATCGAGGGTTTTAGGAGTTACCCCATCTCTATGAGTAGCAAGTCCACCTAATTTTTTTGGTATTTCGTGTTCCATATCCATAACTAAAGATAGAGAACAACTTAGAACAGAAAATAAAAATTACTTAGTGATAAAGCAAACAAGCACACACGAGAATATTCACCCCACGCTATGACTCCCCGGCAACAGCGCCAGAAAAAGGTCTTGATAACCCACGAGTGTAGGGGATAATTGTAGCCTCTTTCGATAAGTAAGAGTGTCGAACCCAACGAGGAGCTAAAGGTAGAACAAATACTCTCTCAAGTCCTATCGGCCACTGATATGACTCTACGCACGCTTGACATTCGCTTTACCTAGAACAGGTATGAAACTAGAACTACTTTGTAGGTGTGATAGGATAGGTTTGCAACATAATAAAGAACACGTAAATAAAATGTAGGGGCTGTTTAGATAAAGAAGTAATATAGCGAGTGTGGAAAAGTGGTGGTAGTAGTTGTGAAATTGTCCCTAAGCAATTGACTATGTAACTAGACCGGTAATCACTATTGCAATTCTATTTGAGGGAGAGGCATAAGTTAACATAATTTCTCTACTTGGATCATATGCACTTATGATTGGAACTCTAGCAAGCATCCGCAACTACTAAAGATTCATTAAGGTAAAACCCAACCATAGCATTAAAGCATCAAGTCCCCTTTATCCCATACGCAAACAACCTACTTACGCGGGCATGTGCTTCTCTAACTCACGCCACCCACCATAAGCAAATCATAAACATATTGCAAACCGTACAGTGGAATCCCTCATGCTTGCGCGACACGGAGGGCACAATAGGACAGCACCAATAATAAAAGATGCAACTCAAACCAATCATAGCAATTCATCAATCACCAATAGGACAACGAAAATCTACTCAGACATCATAGGATGGCAACACATCATTGGAAAATAATATGAAGCATAAAGCACCATGTTCAAGTAGAGGGTACAACGGGTTGCGAGAGAGTGGACCTCTGAATACATAATGGGGAAGGTGATGGAGATGTTGGTGAAGACGGCGGAGGTGTTGGTGAAGATCACGGTGATGATGATGGCCCCCGGCAGCGTTCCGGCGCCACCAGAAGCAAGGGGGAGAGAGCCCCCCTTCTTCTTCTTCTTCCTTGACCTCCTCCCTAGATGGGAGAAGGGTTTCCCCTCTGGTCCTTGGCTCCCATGGCTTGGGAGGGGCGAGAGCCCCTCCGAGATTGGATCTATCTCTCTGATTCTGCCTTCTCATATTCTACCCCTTCACCGTTTCTTTAATATCTGGAGATCCGTAACTCCGATTGGGGTGAATCTTTCGCCCGGATTTTTCTCATAAAATTAGGTATCTTACAACAAAAGAAGGGCATCAACCGCCTTACGGGTGGCCCACGAGAGTGCCAGGTGCGCCCAGGGTTGGGCGCGCCCCCCTGTCTCGTGGCCACCTCGGACACCGTTTCGCGTTGATTCTTCCTCCGAAAAATCCCAAATATTCCAAAATAATTCTCCGTCCATTTTTATCCCGTTTGGACTCCGTTGATATTGATTTTCAGCGAAACATAAAACATGCAACAAACAGGAACTGGCATTGGGCACTGGATCAATATGGTAGTCCCAAAAATAGTATAAAAAGTTGCCAAAAGTATATGAAAGTTGAATAATATTGGCATGGAACAATCAAAAATTATAGATACGACGGAGACGTATCAATAGCTTCATGTTATTTTACTACGGACTCTTGAATAGATGGAACAGAAAGGATAACTTTGAGGTGGTTTCGTACCCTACCATAATCTCTTCGTTTGTTCTCCGCTATTAGTGATATTGGAGTGACTCTTTGTTGCATGTTGAGGGATAGTTATATGATCCAAGTATGTTATTATTGTTGAGAGAACTTGCACTAGTGAAAGTATGAACCCTATGCCTTGTTTCCTACCATTGCATTACCGTTTACGCTCACTTTTAGCATTAGTTACCTTGCTGTTTTTATATTTTCAGATTACAGATACCTATATCTACCATCCATATTGCACTTGTATCACCATCTCTTCGCCAAACTAGTGCATCTATACAATTTACCATTGTATTGGGTGTGTTGGGGACACAAGAGACTCTTTCTTATTTGGTTGCAGGGTTGCTTGAGAGAGACCATCTTCATCCTACACCTCCCACGGATTGATAAACCTTAGGGCATCCACTTGAGGGAAATTTGCTACTGTCCTACAAACCTATGCACTTGGAGGCCTAACAACATCTACAAGAAGAAGGTTGTGTAGTAGACATCGGCCCCTCTCCCATACAGGATCACGAAAGGCGGGGTTCGGAGGACTGCTGCCCCTTCTCACGGTGCATGCCGGAAGGAGGGCTGGAGAAGAATTGCGTGGCGGCGCTAAGATCTGGAACGGTGAGAAACCATATGATACATCAACAGCTAGGGTAGAGCATGTCAGGTCGGTCGTGCGGGTATAATAGTAGGCCTTTGGCCCCCAAACCCCACGTCCAAGTCAATAATAGCTCAAAAAAGCCAATAATAGCCCCACCAAGGTTTGTCTCAAAAAATGGAGTAATTAAGGCATCTGTTGGTCCCTTTAGTATAAATACTATATCATTAATAATGGCCCCACCTTTTGTCTCACAAAGTATGTTGGAGTACAACCGGCTACACGTTTACAATCCGCTTATCTTCTCTCTCCTCATCTCTCTCCTTTAACTAAGCACAAATACTATATTTAAATCCTTATAGCCTGCTTATGTCATCTAATTGTAGTACTTGCTCTAAAGTTACTCTCCACTATGTAGTCTGAAATGTCGGGCGTGCAGCGGGAGGTGCCCTCGGTTGGCGCGCCGCTTCAACGGCGGAAGCAGTGAGAGGTCGCGTCGCCCTGACTTGCCATCAATGTGGAGTAGCGGGCTCAACTGGCGCCTGGGGGGAAGCGCGCGCGGGAGGGGGGAGGGGTTTTTGTTGGGCCAAGAAGGTGAGAAGCCAACTTGGGATCGGTCCGGACGGGGAAATATCATGTGCTCCCATACTCTGCATATGACACTAGTCTATGTTACTACTCCCTCCTTTCCGCTTTATAGAAATGTTTAGAGTAACATAGTAATATGTTACAGTATAAGTTACTCCCCACTATGACCAGCCTTGGCCTCTCCCAGTGCTCCACCATGTATAGCTGCTAAGCCTGCCACGTAGGCATAAAATATGATGTGGCACCAATAAAATAAGAACCTATGCATTGAAGACTTGAGTTACTAAGCCATTTAATGCACTTAGCACCTCATCTAAGAGCATGGTTAATAGTATAGCCAGCTGCTGGCTAAGCCAGTGCCATGTCATCTACATCCCATCTTATAGTCAACATGTACAATAGTAGATCAAAAGAGTGTACTAGTTTTTTATTATGTGGCCCACCTTTCATTCTCACAAAGTGCCTAGGAGCACGTGCTAGAGCTGGCTCTTCACGAAGAGCCCGCTAACCTTCTCTCTCCTCTTCTCTTTCCTCCAACTAAGCAGCAATATACTAGAGTTTATTCCTTATAGCCCGCTGACTCAACTCTATTGTACTTGCTCAGCATCCAAAATGTTGTGTTTTGTTGCCTCTAAGGCAGCCTCTAAGCCTTTAGAGGCAGGCGCTATACACTGTGGGCATGCGCCTCTAAGCCAAAATCCTTGGCATCGACGCCAAGCTTGGAGGCTGCCTCTAGTTCTTGCTTTGGCCTAAATAATCAGCTAACCCCACATGTGATGGATAGAAAGAGTGATGGCCATGCAAAGAGATGAGACACAATTGGTTGAAGAATCAAATATTTTACTCTATGTGGGGACACCTTAGAGGCTGAGAATATGTGCTACACACTATGCACTTTTGAGCCAAGTTTTACTACAGGACATGGGGCCCAGCTTAGAGGCAAGCCAACCTCTAAGCACTGTGGATGCCCACATCTAAGCACTTACTAGCACCCCCTTGACCATGGACCTTGACAGTGTACGTCACCTTGTGTCTCATAATTTTCCTCATCATCATATGAGTCCTAGAAGATCTCACCCACATCATCATTAGCATGCAGCCTCCTTGATAGACAACGTGCGCAGAAGGAATAGAGGCGACTGGGGACGCACCACCACCATGTCGTGGGCACTCCGTACGTGCTCGTGTGCGTGCAGCGTGCATGTTTTTCCATCGGTGCTAGCTCTAAGGCCGACGTTGCGGTCGTCTTCGTCTCAGACTAGTAGTTGAGCAATGACGGCAAAGAGGTGCTGCAAGAGATGCGTATGCACCGTTGCGTGCGAGCTTCACCGTAGCACGACGAACTGGACGTCGCCGCAGATGGTGCACGCCTCCATGTAGCCGAGTGTGTGCGCATGCATGTGTTATTCACGCGCATTCTACGGGCGAGCGTGTGTGCATGCATGTGTTGTGTACGTGCATTGTGTGCTCCATGCTATGCGTGTATGTGCATGAGTTGGATCGGATGGAGTTAGTGCGTTGGCTTGTGTACATGCGTGGTTGCATGCGTCCTGTACATGCGTGGCTTGTTGCATGGTTATCAATAATTCAATATAAACTACTCCCTACGTTCCTAAATATAAGTCTTTCTAGCCATTTCAAATAGACTACAACATACAGATGTATATAGACATATTTTAGAGTGTAGATTCACTCATTTTGTTTCGTATGTAGTCCCTTATTGAAATCTCTAAAAAGACTTATATTTGGGAACGGAGGGAGTATAAAGGTTCGTGTTCTTTTATTTGTTTATAGGTGGGCAGGCGGCAAAAAATAGGGGAAACGCACAAGGTTCCTTGCAGACGCTCCACCGTGAGGTTCCTTGCTCCTTCTCGGTCGTCGGGAATCTATGATCTTCAACTCTTTTCTTTTACGTGAGCTTTGTTCATCCTTTTCCCAACACGCGTGATATCTAGCATCAAGATGCATGTGTCATGCAAGAAAATGGAGATAATCAGATAAGCAGTGAGTAAGTGAGTCGTGCACTTCGATGGCACCTACGCAATATTTTTTTCTCCTCAACGGAATGTGAATAGTGCATGTACTCAAAGACGGAGCACGCGATGGTAGCAATGACATGGTCAGCCCTTTTTTGGAGAGAGTACACACTAAATAACTTTGATGTGTCCCGTCAACTTGCAGAACGACGAGAAGCTTGATTGCGCCTTCTCCCTCGCCAACGCGTGCGCGGTGGCTCGCAGCACGAGGAGAAACTTTTTCTTACAAGTAGTGGACGTGCAGCAGTTCATTTGGTGTCAGATTGCTAGAAGTACTACTATAGAACCATTGACTTCCGGAAGAGGCAAAGAACCAAGCGCAAGGTCACCTACTAACCTTAGGCTAGGCGTAGTTGGAGTAGCATAAGTAGGGGTACCTCCTTTTTTATTCTAGAAACGACCACACACGAATATCGAGGTGCTGGTTACGTAGAACAAATTTCCTGGAGTCTGTGCTCAGCCCTCCTCTATCTCTCTTCTCAGCCAGCCAGCGGACGCGCGGAGCCCATCATCTATTTGCTCACATGCGGTCCCACATGTCAGTGAAAACGCAAGAGGACCCACTGAACCTGCACATCTTTCACCTCGACGTGCTGGTGATGAAAAACAAATCCAATAAAGATCTTCGGTGGGCGCTTTTGGAGTTACTCAAGAGTAGTAAGATTCTATTTACAGTTTAACCCAAGATGCTCATCACGTGGCTTCAACTCCCACTCTATTTTCTTGCATGACACGACATGGATGCTAGATGTCCCACGTGTCGGAAAAAGGAGGAAGAACCCGACCAAATCTTCGATTGTGCTCTCGGATTAGACTAGTTGTGCTAACTTAAAAAATTTATTGTGTACTCCCTCTGTTCCAAAATACTTGACTTCCATTTTGTCCAAAAATGGATGTACCTATATACTAAAACATGTCTAGATACATCTATATTTTGACAAATAGAAGGCATGTATTGTGGAACGGAGGGAGTAGAATGGATGCAAGTTTTGGTATTGGGAAGAAGAGTACATCGATATATTGTTAGAGCGCAATTTAGTAGATGTTCTAGCACTTTTAGCTAGCATAGAGGCTAGAGATGAGACTAGTGCACTTGTTGATACTCCTACTAGAATAGAGGCTAGACATGAGACTATATGTGCGAGGAAGCAATGTCTACTTCTTTACACTCGAAGAAGAAAGAAGCACGCAAGATCGAGCCTCCGCAGATCAACAATGAATGCATCAAGAAGGCACTAATCCAACTTACAGGAGTAGTTATGGAAGTTGGATATCTTCTAGTAAAATCTACTCCCTCCGTCCGGAATTACCTGTCATCAAAATGGATGTGTCTAGAACTAAAATACATGTAGATACATCCATTTCAATGAAAGTATTGCTTTTCTAGTTGTTTTCTTTGGTCTTGCTTTTTTAGTCAAAATTATCGTTGGAGTTTGTGCAAAACAGAGGTCCGCTTGGGATCGTGCGTTGGAGTTGGCCTTACAAGTGGGACCGTAGTTGAGTAAACCGACTATCGGCAAACCCCCACCTCGCCCGCTACGTGATGGCTGAAGTTAGAGAAACAACGAGGTTGAAGAGATTGCTCTAGCACGGACTCCAAGAAATAATATGGTGTCAGATGGATGTCGTGGTGGTGGCGTGTGCCGTACTCCTGGACGTGAATGCTTGTTCTGGCCCATGCCACCCTACTACTCCTACTACTTATATAGTACAAGTATTGAGGATTCGAGGTGCTGGTTACGTACAACGAACACATTAACATATGGCTACAGTAAAAACACACGCCAGACGCGCGAAGCATGTGAAGCTAGTACAAATAGTGTACTACTATTGTTGACTGGCCTCATCCGATAACCTGTTGCAATGCACGTACAATTATGTATTCAAAAAATATATTTTTGCCTCATCGCACCACTCACTCAGAGAAGCGACTTGAAAGCCATTCATAAATTTAGTAAGTTTATCAAAGGCATATCATTTTATTACATACAATAGGTCATCAACCCACATCAACAATGAGGATACATTATAAATACTAAAGTTTTCATCACACAACAAATAACAAGCAATGAAATGAACTTCAACTCAACCATTCCTCGGCGTTGGAAACACTTGCTTTGAACCACAAGTGATTCTCTAGGACGGGCCATCTATTGTCGATCTCGAAAGCAACGCAGGACTGATCATCCAGGCTGAAGCGGCCTACTATATCAGTACCAGGGTAGGGAACCACCCAAATGTCCGAGGTATAGACACAGTTGCTTCTCATAAATGGTACTAGTAATGTTGTGTTAACAGCAGTTGGATCGCCTTTCACCATCATCAGATAGTTTTGTCCAAGGAAGAGCGAGTTTTATCCAAGACTATCAATTCTGTACCAGGGAGAAGGTGTTGGCGCTAGCACACTAGTATCCATCCCGAATACCATGCAACAGGTGTTGGAATAGGTCCGGAGAGTGCGACCATGGGAGACAACACGTGCTCCCTGAGTAGTAACAAACTCAGTGCGCTGTATACAGACAAGAAGAGGTGATCCATCGGAATTAGTTGCCAGGCTCCA
Source organism: Triticum aestivum (assembly GCF_018294505.1). Classification (NCBI taxonomy): domain Eukaryota; kingdom Viridiplantae; phylum Streptophyta; class Magnoliopsida; order Poales; family Poaceae; genus Triticum; species Triticum aestivum. The sequence goes on from NC_057804.1 coordinate 86,703,022, forward strand.
CTGAGTATATACGTTCTGCTCGTCCTCATGCTCGTGATCATCACCATCGTCATCTCCCCCTTGGTTATAAAAATTTTCAAGTATAGGTGGTGGAATGTTCATAGGACCTTGGAAACACAAGAAGAAGGTTAATTAGTAAAGGGAAACTTGCTAACCCGCATGCATGTGAATGAAACAATTATAATTACGGTGGAAGACAAACGTACCGAAACTACAAGGATCCCATGCAAAAACAGTGCCATGAGCGGTGGAAGCAAACACAAGACCCTCGTATTGAATTGCATCACAGTACACATCCGTGTATAGAAACTGATTTTTGAGCAATATCCATCGAGTCGAACCACAAAGGACGACAACAAGCTTGCCGAAGATAGCAACAACTTCATAGTTCTTGTAATTCCAAGAGCGGTTGGGAACTCGACAAATTGCTATCTTCCGTAGAAGACAGTCACCATGATCGTATTTGAACGTGCGTACAATACCGGTGTGCTCAACCTCTAGGCAGTCTGCTGAGATTTTTCGAAGTGGAACCCGGTGACGAGTGTACACATTCACAAGTTCCCACTCGCAGTTGTACCCAATATAAACAACCCAATCTCCATTTGCGCCTGACCAATCCTTGCCCTCAAGTGATGGCATCTTAACATCATACGTATCATTATCAAGCGGCATCAACTTGCACAAGGCGAGGCCTCCGTCGTCCCCGCGCCAGTAGTCATCAGGGTCACGGCGAAGAAGATAGGGGAGATCAAACCACTCCTTGACCCTTGGGTTCCTTGTAATGATGTTATTAGTTGAGGTGAAAATGGTCTTGAACGAACCTGCCATGCTAGCCGAGGTGATGATGTCGCACCGATCAATGAGTTCCTTCACCACGTCATCTTTCAGATCGGGTCAAGAATAATGGGGTCATTTCCGGCCTGTTCCCTCCATGGCGAAGACGATTAAACAATGGTAGAAGGAAGGGCGAAGGGCCGAAGGAAAATGGAGGAGCGAGAGGAAGAGCGTGCGACAGTAGTTCCAAATCGAGAGGGAAAGGTGAAGAGTCGGTGGACGGTTGCCAGTTTTCCACAGTACACGAAGAGGCGCCCCGGCCTACACGTCCGTTCGGAAATACTAGTAGAAAAGGACTCGCCGTCGTCTCACTGATATGTTGGAACGGGACCACATGTCAACGAAACATGGTGTGTAATTTCTCATGCAAAATGCGATCTGGCCGCATTGGCCCGAGGTGCCACATTAAATTTTTTTGGAAAGTTTGCCGCATTAGTTATCGACCTTGATTTTTTTAACATGCAATATGAATGGATAGCTCCTGTTGTCATCACATGTGAGTGGATATAGTGATGGTTGATTCACCCGAGCAACTTATTACTGTGGGAATATGGGAGTACCGGCAGATTCAAGGAACAGAGAAATGATGGTTGCTTCGTCCGAGCAACTTACTGTGGTGAAGGTGGGGCTCTGTGATTTGACTGCTCACTAGTCATTACTACTGCGGCGCAACGACCGGGATGAATCTTTCCCTGAAGTTGTGTTGTGCACTCAATATTGCTGCATGGCAGGTGGAGCCGGATGAAGGATGTCCAACATGTCGGCGAAACGAAGTTGAATTGTTTCTAGCATTGCTATCAATCCTTCAGGATTTGTTTATATGTATGCATAATTTTAATGAAATTGTACTATGATGCTATGAAGGTTTCAACTTTGATTCCCGCAGGAAAAAAAGGTTTCAACTTAGGATTCATGTGTCTTGCCTCGAGATTATCTCATTACAACATTCCATCAAATACAAATGAAACTACCATGGCTAATGCATCTCAATGGTTCGCAGATCAGCGCCAATATTCACATCACAACTGAAGACAAAGTTGTGAGAAGGTGTACAAATAAAGAAAAAAATATAATTGATCGAGGTTGTTCGTAGGCATGGCTCCATTTCCTTGGCACAGTGTTCATTGCTTGGCAGCTAGTTTCACCCAGCTCTGTAGCCAAAAAAGAGGTGTATGAAGGACACCACAATCCGATCATTTTGTGCATCTCCACTAAAATCGAGCGGACCATCCCTGTTTGCAAAGATATCCAGTCAGTGTGATTACAATAATAGTGGAACTAGATGATGAAACATAACACACATAAATAGAAGCCGATCACCTCTACGATCTCTCTTTAGGACTAACTTCTTGTTGGAGAAGATTAGGCACGGAGTTGGATGAGGAGGATAGCAAAACCAATCTCCCTTTCCGCAGTCCCACAGAAATGTAAAAACGTTGCCCGTGTGACATTTTGGCGGAACTGCACAAAACACTCTTTAGAAAAAAGTGATTTGTGCAGTTCACCAAAAGGTCGCAATAGCAACGAGGTGAAAATGGATAGCCCTGTTTGCAAAAGGAGGTCGAAAGGAAACAATTACTTCCCAATAACACGAGTTGAAGACACATACGCCGACAAAAAAGAAGCATGTTCCATGTAATAAGGGAAATATAGCACATGGTGGTTTATTAAAAATGATTTGAGGACGAGATTGCAAGATGGAAAGTACGCCGGCCGAGATACGATTTAAGCAAACAACTAAAGAAGATCCACATGCAGCAACCTGCGAAGATGGGCAGTGGAGCAAGGCCGGAGGAAGCTGTACCTGAGGGTCGTCGAGATGTTACTAGGAGGGCGCCGGCGGCCGGGATCTACCCATACTGCGGCAGTGAGCAAGTGGCAAAGGCCCTACCGCACCGGAGCTTGGTCAAAGAGAACGGCAGGTACTGCAGATCGAGACGTGCTGCCTCAACACCGCCGAACGGAGGGACGATGCACATCCTCCCTTTCCGCCAGCGGACGGTATGAGGCCGGATCACTGACCAACGCTAAGAGAGAGAGGCCACGGCCACCTTGTGTGAGATGGTGTGACGAGAGACAAACCAATTTTTCCATTTTCCCCACGGCAATCGTTTTATATTCTGTATGTGCCATTGAGGATTATATAACTTTATTTAATGCTAATGTGTCAAGTAGAACTTTGTTCCGTCTAGGCGTGGTACCCGACCCTCCTTCAAGTAAACAACCGCTACACGCGTCAAATTATCACGTGAGATGCCCTTTCGTACAAAAACGAACTCCACCGTGTACCCATGCGGGTGTGGCCAGGAACGAGACGTGAGTACGTGCGTCCTACGTGCACTTCTTGTTTAGGTGCAGGTACGTATGTGGGTGGGTGTGAGAGAGATGGTTTGTGCGAAATAGAGGCAATGTGTTGATGATATCTCAAAGAGAAAAACATAACATATGCAATGTGTGTGAAACGGAGTCATGGACGTGAGATATCGATAGAATTGAAAACAAGGATGAAGTGTGTGGTTGCGCGATTGATAAAGAGTGCCATCGAATTTGTATTTGCCCACGTCAAAGATACAGGGCGGCTGGCCAACTGGAATTTGAGAGGGCAGAGGTGCAGTTTTTCTCCGTGGCATGGATACCTACCTACAACGTTCGACTATTGGTGTGGGGGGGCAGAGACCGATCGACTAGTATATGTGTGGGGAAGGAGAGAGACCTAGCTATGTATTGAGGGAGATCGATCAACATCCATGGATATGTGTAGCAGAGGAATAAGGTTGGGAAAAAGACAAAGGTAGAGCGTCGGAGGGTTGGTGGTGGAGTGGCGTCTCCCAAATGGTGGGAGAGGCCTGGTAGACAAACGGAGGGTACGAGTGCAATATCAATAAGAGAGGGTGGGGGATGTATGTCTGTCTATGCACGTGCGTGTGAGAGACGGGTCAGGAGGTATTCAAGGATGATGAGGGGAGACGATATGGTTGTGGTAAGCATACGTAACTACATAGGAAGATCAACCGTTGTGTGTCCGAGAAAAGGAGAGACATAACTAGAAAGGTAAGTGTATCGATGCTTGGTGAAAATGAATTATAGTCGACCTGGCTATATGTAGGGAGATCAGTTCATATACACGCCTGCATGTGTAGGTCCGGAGAGGCACACATGGGGAGAGGGTGTGGCTAGGAGGTGGTGCGAGAGGCCTACCATGTCGAGGGGGGAGGAGTGTGCAAGTATGTGATCAATGAAAAGAGGGGCGGGAGTGTGCACCTGCATGGAATCGTATTGGACATAGGGGGGCATGGACGGTGAGAAGAGAAGAGGGGAAGTATATATGTGTCTGTTGTAGGCACACTTGGCTAGAGAGGTATATCGACCGGTGTGTGCCGGAAAGACGGAGCCGGGGGCCTACACACACCACTGGTGGACGACCTAAAGAGAAATAATGAACATGCACGAAGGAGGGGACGCTATGGGTGTGTGAGAGTGGGGGCGGGCTTGTGCATGCACGAAAGAAAGTTAGCACTAGCTAGCTACAAATAGAAGAGGATCGTGAAGGTGTAAAAGACGAACAAAGATCATAATTCATTATAAAAAAGTGGATACGGATACTTGAAGAAGATATCATAATGTAGAACATTGATTATAATTTTGGCTAATGTGTGGCTTTTGCAGCTCAGGTCTAAATACTTGTCATAATGTAGGGGCGGGGCACTATACTTTGTGTGATAAACATGGTGTACGTATGGAACATGGTTTAGATTATGAATATATAGTTAGTAAATCAAATGTACTATTATTTGGGATCAACATCAAGTGTATTCAAAAAATAGAATTCGAGTTCATGTAGTACACATAGTTCATATCTATCTCTATAGTAATCATGTGGTGTGTTATTTAGGTAATACACGAATGATGGTTGAAGTTGGCAACAATCATGATTGTAGATTCTTATTGAAATAGAGAAATGAATTCAAATTTAGTTCGAATTGCAGCGGTAGTATACACATTTGGAATGAGTAGGTTACATGCATTATACAGCAAGCGGAAAAATTTAATCAGACATAACATGGATTCATACTCCCTCCTTCCATCTATATAGGGTGTAATGAGATTTTTAAGACCGCCTTTGACTATTGACAAGATTAATAGTACATGACATGCACAATGTGAAAACTATATCATTGAAAGAACCTTTCACAGATGAATTTAATTGTGTGCTTTGTGTAAGTTGCGTGTCATATATTATTGCTCTAATATTTGGTCAAAGTTAGCATCAAAAAACGCATTAGGCCCTATATAGATGGTAGGAGGGAGTAGCTTTGAATAGCATTTGTATAGTAAAACGGGGCAAGACTCTCTCTTTGTGTGGTGTGAATAGTTTTATTTTTTTCATTTTCTTTTTGGTTGAGGGAAGTGCGAATTGATTTGGTACATACAAGTACAATATTACTACACATTAGGCTTGTCCCTAAAATTCAACCCGCATCTTGTTATATCCCGAAAATTCAGATATCGTGCTCCCAAAACTGGCGCCTTCACAACCCGCGCCTTGCTATTCCGAAATTGCAACACGCGCGAAAACTCCCTCCAGCTGCCAAATCCCGACACGTGAAATTCCCCTGCTAACCCTGAGCCGAAAGGGCCACTAGTTCAAATCGTTGGGGGGGGTACTTTTGTAACACACCCTACATTTTGGACAAGCGCATCCCTAAGTCATGCTTCACCCCCTCCCATCGCCCCCTTTTCGCCATTCAAAATCCCAGGCCGCCATAACCTCTCCGCTCCAGCCGCGAAACCCCACCCTCCTCCGTCTGCCACCTTACCGCTGCCCAGCCGGAGCCTCTTCCCTGATGACGTCATCCACCGCAACAGCTCGACGTCCCTCGTCCACCTCCCCGGATGAGGATCCGTCGTCCATCTCGTCGTCCCGCCGGTTCAGCCGCCCTGTCCTCCACCTCCAAGGAGCTACTCCGACGATCGCCTCGTCTATCGCGGCTTCTCCATCCCCACATCGCCGCCTTAACCTGCTCCACCGGAACCGCAGCGTCCTCACCGACTCCTGGGACGAAGCCGAGGCCTACTCGGCGCCACCAAACAGGTTGTACACTCATCGCATCACACCTTCTCATTAACTCGACCTCCTGGCACCGACGATGCTCCATCCCGCACCCCCACGGAGCGGCTACCTTGAAGCTGGCGCCGTGGGCAACATCTTCACGGAGGCTCTCCCCTAGTGAGGGGCCCCTTCGGTGGCGGCGTCCATACCAGCCGGATCTGCTACTGCTGCTGCTCCGGCTCTCGCTCGCTCGCTCGCTCGCGCTGCTACTGCTGCTCTCGCTCTCGCTCGCTCGCCCAGCTGCTGCTGCTCCTCTCCCCCTCGCTCGTGCTGCTGCTCTGCTACGATTTAGCCACACTTCAGTCGACTGAATCGACTTTTGGGTCAGTTGATTTTCAAGGGTTGGGGGGCTCGCCGGAGTTAAGGAAGAACCACCGGCAGCGGGGACGGGGGATCGCCGGAGAGGCACCCCACTATCTATCTTAGGGTTTAGGGTAGGGGCGGGGTGCCTAGAGGGTTGGCCGGGGCGGCGGTGGGGAGTTGTTTCAGGGCGGCAAGGAAGCACTGGGGCCGGCGGTTCGGCCGGTGGTGGCTGGCGGCTCAGGGGTGTGCAGGTTGAAGATGAACTGCAGGCCCTCCCTAACCTACATGTCAAGTGCCTCTCTGCTACCATTGCGTTCAATTTTGACAGTAGCATTCAGATTCCACAGTAAATTTCAGTTTCGACAGTTAAGTTCAGAGTCAACAGCTTTTACCTCATCTGTTGTAGTCAGGTGGTTTTTGGTGATGTAAATTTTACATCCATTTTACATCATCTATTAGAGATGCTATTAGAATCCCACTTGAGATTGACGATGTCTGTCTTGTGCTGCTTCAGCCTTGACGTCTTACGGCTCACCGGAGCTGCTCCAATGACCGAACGATCCATCACAACAGAGCAGTGCCCTGGACGCCGTCTACAGATTCCTCAGATCTTCCTCCACACCTCCGACAGCCACCTCTGCCTCAACTGCTTCAGCGACCAACCCAATGATGTTGAGGTCGATACGGCTACCGCAAAGAGGTTGTACACTTGTTGCATCACTTATTACTATACATTCACGTCGATCCATTAGGGCTATTTTGGTTCAACAGAAAAACATAGCAATAGGGAATTTTCGAATGGCACTCTACTATTCAATTATTCATGCATTTTGTTGAAAGGAATGAAGCAAAACGTCCACCTGGACCTACTTTTCAAAATCACATGCATGAAAACAAGACCAAGTGCATTAGTGCCAGAATAACATTCTAACTGTACACGCTTGCATATGGTTTCACTTTATTTTGGCCATGTTTCTTTGCATTCCTCTGCTCTTCCAATTCCTCTGCTATAGTCGATCTTCAGAGAATCGGTGCTCATCTTCGCATTGCACCTGAGAAGATCTCCGTGGATAAGCTTGCGGCTAATCCTGCCAGGTCCAACAACAGCACGGGTTCTGATGAGTAGCTACATCATCCAGGGTTTAGGTTCATGGCGTACCATAATCACCATTTATCTGTTTTTATCTGTTTGGAACTTTGTTGTGCTCGTCCGTTTAGTGGGTTGTAGGCCATTGCGTGGCCTACCTTTCATGCGTTTTCTTTTGGTTCGTAATGAATCAGACAATGTTTAGAGAGTGGAAGGTTCTATGTTGGAATGTTCGGGGTCTTAATTCTGAAGCGCGTCAGCTTGCGGTTAGGCAAAAGATTGATGAAAGCGGCTGCTCTGTTGTTTGTCTCCAAGAAACCAAATGCATGCATATTGATCAACCTTTCATCAGAAAATTTTGTCCAAGGCATTTTGATAACTTTGTCTATGTGCCCTTGGCTGGGGCGTCTGCTGGTAGGGTGGTTATTTGGAACTCGTCCTTTTTCATAGGCAACTTAATTGAGGCTAAATCCTATGGAATTATTATGAAGTTTTAGTCTAAACACACATCTGAATCTTGGTCCCTTGTTTCAGTTTATGGTCCGTGTCAAGGTTCTGCGCGTGATGATTTTGTGTAGTGGTTATATAACCTTGATATTCAGTTCGACGAGAATTGGCTGCTTTTGGGTGATTTCAACTTTATGCGCTCGCTTGAGAACCGAAATCTTTCGGGTGGTGATGTCAATGATATTTTTTGTTCAATGAAATAATCGGTCATTTGGGTCTTGTTGAGTTGCCATTCAAGAGTCGTCAGTATACATGGTCTAACATGCAAACTTCACCGCTTCTCGAGCAGATCGATTGGTTTTTCACATCTGTGTCTTGGACACACGATCACCCCAACACAATGGTCCTTCCTCTTGCGCGCACTGCCTCTGATCACGTCCCGTGTGTGGTCTCAATTGCCACTTGTATTCCCAAGGAAAAAGTTTTTCATTTTGAAAACTATTGGATTGATTTGCCCGGTTTTACTGATTGTGTTTTTGAGGTTTGGAACGGGCCAGTGGGCAAATCTTCTATTGCCTTGACCATTTTGGCTAAGTTCAAATCCCTTCGGTATGCTCTTAAGAAATGGCATCTCAACCTATCCACAGTCAAGGCTCTCATTGCTGATTGCAATAAGGTGATCATTTTTCTTGATAATACTGAGGAATTTAGGCCCTTGAGTTGGCCGTAGTTCAATTTTCGCAGGATTGTTAAATTGCATCTTGAGGATATTTTGCATTGGCAGTTTATTTATTGGAAACAACGTTGCACGATGAGAAACATCAAAGTTGGAGAGGAAAATTCAAAATTCTTCCACGCTATGGCAACGAAAAGGTTTCGGAGGAACACCATTTCCTCGATCAAGTCTGTGGATGGGAAGGTGGTCACGGACCATTAGCAGCTTGCGGGGATGTTTTGGTCTGATCTTAATCAAAGAATGGGTTTTCATCTGGACACATTAATTACTCGGATTGATGGTCTTGAGGAATTATCCTTGCCTTTCACCGACTCCAAGGTGGATGCGGTAATTAAGAACATGCCCACTGAACGCGCTCCGGGTCCGGACGGGTTTACTGGTCTTTTTTTAAAATAAATGTTGGAATATTTTGAAGGAGGACTTTATGAAGCTTGTCCATGAGTTTTATGAGGGAAAGTGTGATCTGGAGTGTCTGAATACATCTCTGATTACCCTCATTCCAAAGAAGTTGAGCCCAGAATATGTTGGTGATTTTAGGCCCATATCTTTGACAAATACTTGCTTAAAGTTTTCGACTAAACTTTTGGCTAATCGCTTACAGGGTGTGATCTTAAACTGTATTCACCGCAATCAATACCGGTTTCTTCACTGTCGATCCATACAAGATTGTCTTGCGTGGTGTTTTGAATACATCCATCAATGCAAGGCATCCAAAAGGCCTATAGTCCTTAAGCTCGACTTCACGAAGGCAATTTGATACCATTGAGCATGAGCTGATTCTCAGGATCTTAAAATGTAAGGGTTTTGATAACCGCTGGACAAGTTGGATCGATAGTATCTTGTCCACTGGGTCCTCTTTGGTTCTTCTGAATGGAGTGCCTGGTAATCACTTTGTCTGCCGTTCGGGTGTTCGTCAAGGAGATCCATTATCTCCTTTGTTGTTTGTGATTGCTGTTGATTTATTACAGTCGGTGGTAAATGAGATGTGCTCAAGGAACATACTCACCCTTCCCATACCAACCACTTCGATGGATTGTCCGATTGTGCAGTACGCTAACGACACCTTAATTGTTCTTCCTGCTATTGACACCCAGCTCATTGCTTTCAAGGAAATGCTTGAGGTTTTTACTCAGTCTAAGGGTCTGCGGGTCAACTTTAGTAAATCTTCATTGATACCAATAAATATGTCCGAAGGTGAGGGCAAGCGTGTGGCTTCTTTGCTTGGGTGTGATATTGGTTCCATGCCATTCACCTACCTTGGATTACCAATGGGGACCTATTGTCCCACAATTTATGACTTGTTGCCCTTAGTGGATCGCATTGAGAGAAGATTATCTACTTCCTCTTGTCTGTTGAACCAAGGTAGCCGGCTGCAGCTTCTAAAATATGTTCTTTCTTCTATGCGATATATTTTTTGTGCACTCTCTCGTTGCCACAAGGAATTTTGAAGCAGATTGAACGTATCATGCGGCAATGTTTGTGGACGGGGAACTCGGATACGCCACGGCAATCATTGGCGGCTTGGGACTTGGTCTGTCGGCCTAAGAATCGGGGAGGCCTTGGAGTGCTTGACCTAGGCATACAAAACGATGCCTTGTTGATCAAGCATCTATTCAAATTTTTTAATAAGTTGGACGTACCCTGGGTATCACTTATTTGGGACACATATTATGCTGCTGCTCCCCCCAAGTCACCCAGAGTTGTGGTTCTTCCTGGTGGCGCGACGTGTTGAAGTTGTATGACAAGTTTTGCAAGTTGGTTGTCCCTCACGTGCGGTAGGGGGATACGGTGGTTTTCTGGTTGGATCGTTGGCAACTCAATAATGAGGTGATTCCCATGCAACATCGATTCCCGAGGCTTCACTCTTTTGTGATTGATGACACACTTACCATTAAGGATGTGATGGAGTTGTCCGACCTGACCGACAATTTTCACCTGCCTTTATTGGTAGAAGCCTTTGTGGAATTCAATCAGCTCCAGGCTTTAATGCCTTTGATTAATCTTCAGGAGGGGGAAAATGATGTCTGGAAATGGCCTTCAAAATCTGGTGATTATCAGTCAAGGATTTATTACTTGTCTTGTTTTTCTGACATCGTCATTGACCCCATATTCGGGTGGATATGGAAATGTTCTTGCACACTCAAGCTCAAGGTGTTTAGCTGGCTTCTCTTTATGGATCGTCTTAACACCAGGGATATGATGCAGCAACGACATTGGATTATCTTGGATGACACGTGTGTTATGTGTCTCTCAGCTTTGCATGAGGATAGAGCTCATCTATTCTTTATTTGCAACTTCAGCCAACGTGTCTGGAATTACTTGGGAATCTCATGGAGTGTTCATCCTAACTAGACCACTTTTGAGATGGCTTGCGCTTCAAGGAAGGACTTTGGATACCCATTTTTTACTGAGGTAGTCTTCATGGCTACTTGGAATATTTGGACTCAGAGAAATGGGAAGATTTTCAGAAATGAGTTGCCTACTTTCAGATCCTGGAGGAGGAATTTCATTCATGACATTTCTCTTTTAGCTCATAGATTCAAGTGTAAATATAGGAATAGTTTAACTTCTTGGATAGCTGCCCTACCTTAAACACTCTTTGTAAGTAGCATCTCCCCCCCTAGCCTTGATTCTTTTATTGTAAATTTGTAACTTTATTTGCTACTTGGCTTTAATAAAGGACTGTGAGGCTGTTGCCTTGAAGTATATAGTAAAAACAAATCCTGTAAACCAAACACCCAAGTTGACAGAAATCATGTGTTTACAAATGCTCTGTTTACCATGTGCATTCCTATCCTATTCCGGTGTTTTTCCTATCCCTGCATTTTAAGAATTATGCAAGCCAAATGAGCCCTTACAGAATTACTTCAGTTACAGGTACGTGTCGAAAGGAACTTTGTGTGGTTTGTCCCTCTCTTGCCACGATGTCGTCTACCTCACCTAAGCTGCTCCATCGACAGAAGCATCCACCAAACCAGACATCACGACTCCTGACCGTCTTTCGCCACCTCAAATCTCCTTCCCTACCGCTGGCACCCACCGCAACGGCATCACCGTCATCAACTCAGCAGATGAACCTAAGGAGTACACGGGTCCACAAGAGAGGTCACACTCTTTTGTTTCTGCTTATGTTATGCATTGATTAAATTTACCTGCTACTTTATCGTCTTGTTCAGCTCTTGGACTCCCAAGTCAGGTCCAAATTAAGGTTCAAACTTGAGTTCTAAATTAGTTGTGGGGCACATATCGAGGCAGCAATGAATAGTATGACTGTCTAATGTCTGGTTCACCTAGGGTATGCCTATGTTGTTCATCTTGGGTGGGAAACAAATAGTAAAGCAATCATCATCTGTCTTTTTATTAAATTAAAGCAATCATCAGCCTGCTATCATTATTTTTGGATCCATCCACTTGTTGTTACCATCACTCTAAATTTCTGCATGCTCTCCTTACATAATCTCACCATATTTTTTTCATATGCATGTCAGATATTGTACACAGTCATGCTGAACATGTAGAGAAAAAGAGAAGAGTTTTGCACGGCAATACAATGTCATGCAGACATCGCTCCATGGTGGGTTCAATGGCAAACCCTCCCCACCCCTCTCCAGATTGTAATCCAGAGGAAGATATCTGTTCTGAGGCGGATTCAGATGCCATTGACCACTCCTATTTACCCCCCAAGGTGTTTGCTCTACCTTGGCATGATGATGTTAGTCATATCATGCATATGTTGCCTTGCAGTGCCTACTTTTGACATCATATATGTCATCTGCTTAGTTTAGACATGTTCTGCAATGCCACCTATTTAGTTTCTATATCATGTATGGGAATTATGCAATCTCATGTCTTTTAGCCAGCCATAATATATGTGAAATGTGCAATGCCATCCTATTTAACCAGGCACAATATATTTGAATAATATCTTGCCCATCCTTTTCTTCATTATATTTCCATTTGCCGACAATGTTTGTACATTAAACTACTCTTCCTCTGAATCAGCCATTTGGGTGGGAGATGGAAAAATCGGGAGTGAAAACAAGGCCTTTAGAGCAGACTGTGCTACCTGTCGAAGCAGATCTCTTGTTGGGTCCCGATAGCTCCTCAGAGATGGATTTAGAGAAAGATGACCAGTCCTATTCCCCCACTAAGGTGTATGCTCTAACTTGGCACGGTTATACTGCTCATATCATGCATATGGTGTCTTGCATTGCATAGTTTAGACATCATATACACAATATTCAACACCATGTTCTTAGTTCAGACATCATATCGAATGCCCTCTGTTTAGCATATAAATCACATATGTGAATTAAATGATGCAATCCTAATTACTTAGATAACATGTAGGTGAATTATGTCATGCGATCCTGTTTAGTTATTCATCATATCTTTGAATTATGTTATGCTATGCTATCCAGTGTAGATATACATCATATATGTGAAATTATGTCATGCTATCCGTTTTAGTTAAACAATATACATGTCAACTATTTCATGCCCTCTTTTTTCCACACTATCTATTGCATCTGTCTCTCATACAATGTCTGTACATTCAACTATGTTTCCTGTTTATCAGCCATTTGCATCGGAGCGGGTGATGCTAGTATCTAGCGGACTAAAAACACGGTCTTCGAATAAAACAGTGCTACCTCTTGGTGGAGATAGCACCCCGGTTGAACATGCACAAGAACCAGCCTTACCACACATAACCCAAACTCTCGCAGATCGTACCCCTACTGCGATGGACAGAGAACCAGCTTCACCCAATCTAACCCCAACCCCAGCCAATAGTAACCCAGTTCATGTTGACACAGCACCATCTCCACCATAGAGCTCCCAAACAACAGCAGTTAGTAAGGTAGCTCCAATGCCCAAAGGGCCAGTACTATCACGGCGAACTCCAACTCCACCAGTTAGTATGCCTATTCCTGTGGAGGAAGCACAACCAGCTAGTCATAGTTTAGCATCTATCGCATTTGATGTTGTTAAATCGTATGTGTGTATCTTCCCATCTTTCAAATATTATACTGAAGATGAATGAAAATGCCAGTTGCAGGTGTTTGTCCAGGAGTTACCTATAAGTAATGTTATTCATGACAATTACTTTGCTTCGTCCCATACATCCTACCTCCATGATGGTTATAATACAACAAATTTTCAAAATTTTCTCTATAGAGAAGGAATGATTTGGAAACTCAGGATGAGGTAACCTATGCTAATACCTCTGCTATCTTCAAGAATGCTTGGTGGCAGTATCGGAATTACCTGAAGAAAACGTACTTCGCCGGCAAAGAAACTCATCAAATTCCCTTACGTTCTCCTTAGACACATTTACTGGACGATGACTGGGAACACCTTGTTCTGTACTGGTTCCGAACCAAGAATATGGTAAGGTCTATGAGCTCATTTTCTATTTTTAAGTATTATATTCTTGTGTCTTACTGTACTCTATTCATGTAGAACAAGTGCCTAAACCTGAAGAACAACTGTTCTAATTTAAGATTCCATTGCTATCATAGTTCAAAAAAGCGCTAGGCATTAATTGTGCATTTTGCCACTGCCTTGCGCTTTACTAACCAAAGTGCATGCTTATGCGCAGTTATGCATAGATTAAGCGTAGTTATGGGCAATGCGTTTTGCCAACGGCTAGAGCCTAGGTGCGCTTAAGCGCTCGCTTAGGCGCGCCTTTTTTAACTATGATTGCCTTGCTCTTGTATCACTGTATTTACTCATACAAACTTATTTTTAAATTGAAGGATCCAATGGAAACTCCAATGGCACAGCAGGTATGTACACGCATGTTTCTTTAACGGATTTGCTCTTATCAATAGCTCTGTTGATTTCAATTTCAATTGTGTATACAGTTGACTTTTATATCATGCACATTACTAGCATCACAATAGACCCAATAGTGTTGTTGTACATGTAGACCCGTGGTACCCATCTGAAATCTTGTTGTGTCGTGTAGTTTCCCACGCCTTTTATTCTTTCACTGCTGCTTTGTCTTGAACTGATATGATTTGAACCGTGTCTCTATTTTGATTTGGCAAGACAATGTAGTGACCATAGGACATAGATATATGTTCATTCGAGGATTTTATTATGTACTAGTACTTGGCAATAGAAGACTTGGTAGTTTAAGCCTGTCCACCTTACTAATGAACTGGTTCACCGAAATGAGTTTCTTATACTAGTACATGCTAAACTTGTTATGTGTCTGCTTGTTTCTTCTTTTAGAATGCTGACAGAATATTGGGGAAGAGTGCCTTATTAAGCAATGTTAAAGGAAGTAATGCAGATAAGGTTCAAGATAGTGACACATCCTTGTTAGTCTCGAACAAAGCTAATAAAACAACTAAGGAAGACTATCTTGAAGACAGCCAGACAACCCCAAAGTCCTGTCTTGGTTTAGTGTTCGAGTTACTGGCCACTACTGCTTGCACAAGCTATTCAAACTCACTATCTGAATCAGTTCGGTTTCTTGAGTCTCAACTACAAGCTGAAAGACATTGATCAGCTGTGCTGCGACAAGAAGCGGAAGGACTGCGGAAGTCCCTGGAGCATTCAGATGAATACTTTCTGGTGCAACAGCAAGTGTTGGAGGATTTTAGCGCCAAACAGGACAAAGCTAATAAGCTTGCTAAGCTTTGACAGCATGGTGGATACCCAGGATAACATTTCTTGAGCTCTTCTGAAGTTGTTTCAGTTATGCTCTTGTTTTGTTGCCGCGTTTATTTGCACTGGTGGCCAATTTTGATGGCCAGTGTATGTAATATGCTGCTTTGTTCCCTATATTTGCACTGGTGGCGAACTTTGATGCCCAGTGGATGTAATATGTGTGATAGCGGTAATAGGCTAGCGTTAATTGCTTGCTTATTTATTTCCTTTTTGTCTTGTTTAGTTGTTTTCTTGTAGTCACTGCAGTTCTTTTTCTGTGTTTTTCTAGTGGCCACAATAGCATATTTTTGGTAACTAGGCCAAAATAATCATGGCAACACACGGACTGTTGTAACCATGGGCCTCCTACAGGCTGTATGATCCATGGGCCTTCTTCCGGCCATAGGATCCATTGGCCTTCTATACGGGCCATAGGATCCATTGGCCTTCTATACGGGCCTTAGGATTCATGGGCCTTCTACGGGCCATAGGGTCCATGGGCTTTCTACGGGCCGTACGATCCATGGGCCTTCTACGGGCCGTACGATCCATGGGCCTCATATGGGCCGTAGGATCCATGGGCCTTCAATGGGGCGTATCATCATTTTGCCAATCATGGGCCATACTATTCGTGGACCATAACGGGCCGTTAATAGGCCATATTTGATAACTCTATGAAAACAGCCCAACAGGTTTTTCTTCAGATGAAAATGTCCCAACGTATTAACGGTCAACAAATGGGCCGACTATAACGACAGGCTGAATTTGGCCCACAAGCAGAAAATGACAGTAATGGGCCGTATGTAACCGAATGCTGCAAATGAGCCCAAGAATCAATGGGCCCTGAGAAGGCCAAAAGATAACTTGGGCTGGAAATGGCCCAATGGAATAACGGGCCATTAATGGGTATAAAGTGATACACTGTTCATTACGTGCTAGTTTCACCACGGGCCATTAATGGGCCAAGAGTTACAAAGGGCCTCATATGGGCCGAAAGAAGTCATGGGCCACACATGGGCCGGAAGTTAAAACGGGCTAGAATCATATTTGACGGCCCATATGATGCTACTGGGCCTAATTCGGAGAGGTCGTAATGGGCCCTGGGTTAGCGGGCTGTAAATGGGCTATATGCGACCATGTCGTTAACAGGCTTTCCGTGGGCCGGCCTGCCTCCTTTTGACCAAGTCAAACGGGCCGACCTTTTCACATGAATGGGCCTCTATTGGGCCGTGCCACGTGTTGCCGTATCATAGGCGCCTTCGGTCCAATGAGTGGATGACATCTGTCCCAACGGTGAGCCGACACGTGTTTCCTCCACCCAATGATGATTTTACACGTGGAAAATCCTCATTGGTTGGGGCTGTTAACGGGTTATCGGATCCAAAACCGGACCCGATAGCTTAACGGTGTTCAGTTACGGTGGATGCCATGTGTCGGTCGCCCTTGACGAAAGCACTTCTGTGACACGCAATTTATCGTCATGGAAGTGGACACTTTCGTGATGATAATTTTGGTAATGTGATGGAACATTTCTATGACAGCACAGGTATGACTATCTTGATTCTGTCATAAAATCGTCATGGATGTACATGCATGACAAAAAACGCGACCTACTATGACAAAAACGTATCATCACGGAAGTGTATTTTTTTGTAGTGTAAGGACAAACATTGGCAAAAGCTCAAGACTCTACATTTTCATTTTAGTGATCCAAGATCACATTGAGTCCATAGGAAATCCAATACTACTAAAAGGGGATGAGGTGTTGTTTAATGGCTTACTTGCTCAAAATGCTTAGTGATATGCTCCAAAACCCTCAACCACTTTCTCACATCCTCATATGTCCTAAACCTAAATGTCAAACTCAGCCCCATCGATTTGATCTATTCGACGCCACCGAGTTCATCTGATTCAGCAACTACCACAAACCCTAATCAGTTCGGTCCAACTGATGGGATCTCGGTCTCACCGAGATGGGATTGCAAACTTCCTGTTACCAATTGCAACAATTTCAGTCCCACTGAGTTTGTTCAGTCGGTCCCACCGAGTTTGCTTGACCAATACTTAGTTTGCTTATTACCAAAATCGGTCCCACCGAGTTTGAGTAATCGGTCAAACAGACTTGGGGTTTTACCCTAACCCCTGCACATCGGTCCCACCGAGTTGACCTTGTCGGTCCCACCGAAAACCCTAACATTCACATTTTTACCCAAATCGGTCTGACCAAGCTTTACAATTTGGTCCCACCGATTTTGGGAATCTGTGTGTAACGGCTACATTTTGTGTGGAGGCTATATATACCCCCACCCATTCTTCATTCGTTGAGAGAGTCCTCAGAACGTGCCCACACTTCCAACATTCATTTTCTGAGAGAGAACCACCTACTCATGTGTTGAGACCAAGATATTCCAATCCAACCACAAGAATCTTGATCTCTAGCCTTCCCCAAGTTGCTTTCCACTCAAATAATCTTTCCACCATAGCGAAATCTATGAGAGAGAGTTGAGTGTTGGGGAGACTATCATTTGAAGCACAAGAGCAAGGAGTTCATCATCAACACACCATCTATTACCTTTTGGACAGTGATGTCTCCTAGATTGGTTAGGTGTCACTTGGGAGCCTCCATCAAGATTGTGGAGTTGAACCAATGAGTTTGTAAGGTCAAGGAGATCGCCTACTTCGTGAAGATCTACCCTAGTGAGGCAAGTCATTCGTGGGCGATGGCCATGGTGGGATAAACAAGGTTGCTTCTTCGTGGACCCTTCGTGGGTGGAGCACTCCTAGACTCGCGCAACCATTACCCTTTGTGGGTTGAAGTCTCCATCAATGTGGATGTACGATAGCACCACCTATCGGAACCACGCCAAAAATCTTTGTGTCTCCAATTACGTTTGCACACTCCAATCCCATCCCTTTACTTTCTTGCAAGTTGCATGCTTTACTTTCCGCTGCTCATATACTCTTTGCATGCTTGCTTGAATTGTATTGTGTATGCTTGAAATTGTGTTAATCTACCACCTCAACTTGAAAAACTTAAAAACTGCCACCTTTATTTGTTGAGGGTCTAATCCCCCCACTAGACACCTCTTCTCGATCCTTTTAGCTTGGAAGCAAGCGCCTCTTCATGGGCGGCAAGGTCTTCTTCTTGGGCATTGAGAAGAACACGGTGCTCTCTTAGATCGATATCATCCTTGGCAACCTGTGCAGCAACCACCTCCTGGGCCTTCTCGACGTCAGACTGCTTCAAGAGGAGCTCATTTGAATGCTCGCTCAGTTGCTCCTGGTTGGCCTTCAGCTCCTGCCAGGCCTCGGCATACCAGGTCTGCATCTTCACGACACGCTCCTAGAAATCTGCCTTTCCCCTATCAACAATCGCCATCCTGGAGTCCACTTTCTCCTTGCGGGCGCGGTGAAGCGCCTGGAGCTTATGAAAGTTGATGCTCATGGCTTGGAGGAGTTGGTCTTCTCTGGAGCCGCTGCCACTGGTGCTTGGCTCATCAACAACCTGTAGCCTGGCAGCAGTGAGGACCTCTTCGTCAAAAACCTCCCCTTCGGTTCGTGCTCCGATGCTTGCCGTCCTTGGGATGCTGACGAAATGATCGTCGCCTACCTTCAGGTATCTGCTCGGGGTGGGCGCTTCAGAGTTTGATCGTTAGCCATCAACCACCTTCTCCCCGGCAGTTGAGGGCTCCGGGACTGGTGTAGTGCTAGGCTCTCCTGCGACACGGTTGCCGTCAGTATGGTCGCCAGTATCCTTGCCGGCCTCCCCGGCAGACCCCTTAGCGGCCTCTTCATGCGCGTCCTTGGCTGCTTCATCGGTAGCAACCTTGGCGGCCTCGGCGGCAGCTTCCTTGGTGGTCTCCTCGATGATGACTTTGATGTCCGTCTGGTCCCTTGAAAGGGGATCTGAAAACCGAAAAGGAGAATGAGGCAAAACCAAAGCTGAAGCTCAAAACAGAAAGAAAGAAACAAAAAGAAAGAAAGTCGCATAGTGAAGACAACAAGTGCCAGGCAGCAGGCGGCTTACCTGTGACGACATGAGGAGGAGTGGTTCCCTCCCCGACAACACTCGTTGCCGGGGCATGGAGGAATGGTTTCATCCATGACATCACACTGCTCTCCCACAGAATCAAAAAAAATATAGGGATGCCTTGCTTAAGTGGATTGACTTCCTACCTCCTTGAGGAGGCTTTTGGTTTTAGTTCTTAGCAATTAGATATAGCTCCCTTCCTCTTTTGTATAGCTTTCTTTAGCTTCCATATTTTTTTTCTTTGTATTTTTTCCTAACCTGAGGAACCCTTTGTATTTGTGCTCTATTTTTTTAACAAAATGATGTTGGGTGTAAGCCATGCAGTCTTCAAGGTAAAAAAACACTCGTTGCCGGGGTGGAGCTGCCGGCGCCTGTGCTCGCCATCCCTTCCTCCATGCGCGTGGGCTCGTCGATGGAAGCCCTTGCCGGGGACCCCCCTGGGCGGCGTGGTTGATGGAGGCGGCATGTTGGGGGTGGCCTTCAGCGGCTCCTCCTGTTGTCGTTCTCCTCCTGCGAACCCGACATGGTTAGCAGTGAAGATGCACACCTCAACACCCGCCAGCGGAAAATGAGTAACGG
The DNA here is from genome assembly GCF_018294505.1 of Triticum aestivum. Taxonomy (NCBI): domain Eukaryota; kingdom Viridiplantae; phylum Streptophyta; class Magnoliopsida; order Poales; family Poaceae; genus Triticum; species Triticum aestivum. The sequence continues at coordinate 86,722,808 of NC_057804.1, forward strand.
ACTCACGCTGGGGGCTGGATTGGGGGCTGTGCCATGGGCTGGTATCCGGGTTGATCATGATCGTCACCGGTTCACCTGAGGTGCTTGTTGGGGGCTCATCGCCCGTCGAGGCCTTGGACCTCTTCGCCATCCTTTGGGCTAGTGTTTCCGTGTCACTGCGGGGACAAGTCAAGACAAGATCAAGTTAGGTAAAGTAACCAAAACTAAGGATCGAAGAGGTGAGATACTCACTCGTCTTCTCCTTCTGGCCTCCTCTTTCTATTCGGGCACAAGGACGCAAGGTCAAAATCGGCCTCCGGTTCGGCGTTCGTTAAAGGGGGAGGAGATGGAGACCTGAGCCGCTTGGCCATAGAGGAGGCAGCAGCCACTGCTTCCTTCACTGTCGCTACCATGCGCCTCGTATGACGCACGGGTTATGCCTGGGCCTCTTCTTGCTGTGCACCCTTGCAGGCTGCTCCCTTACCGGAGATAGCCCGCCAAAGGACACGTCTTTTCTTTTGGGCCGGAGGCTCCTCCTCATCGGTTGTCTCTTCGGCCGTCTCTTCGGCCGCCTCTTCAGCAGAAGGATCCCCGGTGCCCGCGCCGCTGTGCTCTTATGGGGACCCTCTTCGTCTCCGTCGTATCTATAATTTTTGATTGTTCCATGCCAATATTATTCAACTTTCATATACTTTTAGCAACTTTTTATATTATTTTTGGGACTAACATATTGATCGAGTGCCCACTGCCAGTTCCTGTTTGTTTCATGTTTTATGTTTCATAAAAAAAACCATATCAAACAGTCCAAACGGGATAAAATGGACGGAGAATATTTTTGGAATATTCGTGATAATTGGGAAGAAGAATCAACGTGAGATGGTGCCCGAGGGGGCCACAAGGCAGGGGGCGCCCCTGACCCTTGTGGGCACCCCGTAAGCTGGTTGATGCTCTACTTTTGCCGTAAGAAAGCTAATTTTCAGAGAAAATCTTGGCGAAGGCTTCAATCCAACGGAGTCACGGATCTCCGGATATATAAGAAACGGTGAAAGGGCAGAATCTGAGAACGCAGAAATAGAGAGAGACGGAGAGACAAAACCAATCTCGGAGGGGCTCTCACCCCTCCCACGCAATGGAGACCATGGACCAGAGGGGAAACCCTTCTCCCATCTAGGGAGAAGGTCAAGGAAGAAGAAGAATAAGGGGGGGCTCTCTCCCCCTTGCTTCCGGTGGCGTCGGAACGCCGCCGGGGGCCATCATCATCACCGCGATCTACACCAACACCTCTGCCATCTTCACCAACATCTCCATCACCTTCCCCCATCTATATTCAGCGGTCCACTCTCCCGCAACCTGTTGTACCCTCTACTTGAACATGGTGCTTTATGCTTCATATTATTATCCAATGATGTGTTGCCATCCTATGATGTCTGAGTAGATTTTCGTTGTCCTTTCGGTAATTGGTGAATTGCTATGATTGGTTTAATTTGCTTGTGGATATTTTGCTGTCCTGTTGTGCCCTCCGTGTCGCACAAGCGTGAGGGATTCCCGTTCTAGGGTGTTGCAATATGTTCATGATTCGCTTATAGTGGGTTGCTTGAGTGACAGAAGCATAAACCCGAGTAAGGTGGTTGTGGCGTATGGCATAAAGGGGAATTGATATGTTAATGCTATGGTTGGGTTTTACCTTAATGATCTTTAGTAGTTGTGGATGCTTGCTAGAGTTCCAATCACAAGTGCATATGATCCAAGAATAGAAAGTATGTTAGCTTATGCCTCTCTCACATAAAACTTGCTATCAGTCTAGTAAAGTAGTCAATTGCTTAGGGACAATTCTACAACACCTACCACCACTTTTCCGCACTCGCTATATTTACTTTATTGCTTCTTTATATAAACAGCCCCTAGTTTATATTTACGTGCTTTTTATATTCTTACAAACCTATCCAACAACACCTACAAAGTACTTCTAGTTTCATACTTGTTCTAGGTAAAGCGAACGTTAAGCGTGCATAGAGTTGTATCGGTAGTTGATAGAACTTGAGGGAATATTTGTTCTACCTTTAGCTCCTCGTTGGGTTCAACACTCTTACTTATCGAAAGAGGCTACAATTGATCCCCTACACTTCTGGGTTATCAGGACCTTTTTCTGGTGCCGTTGCCGGGCAGTCATAGCGTGGGGTGAATATTCTCATGTGTGCTTGTTTGCTTTATCACTAAGTAATTTTTATTTGCTATTCTAAGTTGTTATCTATCTTTAGTTATGGATATGGAACACGTTCACATGAAATACCAAAAAAAATAGGTGTACTTTCTACTCATGGAGATGGGGAACCTCCTAAAACCCTCGATGGTCATTATGTGAAAGATAGTATGTACTACTTTGATAATCCAGAGAAAACCCCATTCAATTATGTTATGGGAGACACATTGGATCAACGCGAATACTTTAGGGATTACCGCTTGACACAAAATGGTGAACTATTATGGGATCAAATTCATATGTTGCATTGGTATGCTCGGCAACTATGCTTGAGATATGATTATACTTGTTGCTCTAGGATGAAGGCTCCACACCTTCCCTTTTCATGCAAATTTAATGATAATGAAACCTTAGCTTCTTATGCTAATGGTATATATGATTACTATGATGTGGAACAAATAGAAGAATTCCTTGCTTTTATGGGTGCTTATGAAATTGAATCTTTGTTTAAAGAGTGTGAACATCTTGATGATGCTGTTTACCGACCTAAAAATTTGCTATACTTAAATATTGCTATGAGAATTATGAATTCAATTCCGATATTTATGCATTTATTGAGGAAGTCTCCGCTGTCCAAGAAGAGACTAATATTTTGCAGGAGTCTGAAGAAGAAGAATTTGATGAAACTATGAGCTCATTGGATGAAAAAGATGATGAGGAGAGCGAAGAATAAAAGGAGGAAGAGCGGATTAGCTACCCGTGCCCACCTTCTAATGAGAGTAACTCTTCAACTCATACATTTTTTAATTTCCTTCGTGCTTACCGAAGGATGATTGCTATGATGATTGTTATGATCCTGTTGATTCTCTTGAAATACCCCTTTTCGATGATGCTTGCTATGCTTATGGCCATGATGTCAATTTGAATGATGCTTATGGAGATGAACTTGCTATAGTTCCTTATGTTAAACATGAAATTGTTGTTGTTGCACCCATGCATGATAGTCCTATTATCTTTTTGAAATTTCCAAACTACACTATATCGGAGAAGTTTGTGCTTATTAAGGATTATATTGATGGGTGGTCTTTTATCACTACACATGATGGCTTTGATAGATATAATATGCATGTGCTTGCTGCTCCTACTTGCAATTATTATGAGAGAGGAACTATATCTCCACCCCTCTATGTTTCCCACACGATGAAATTGCAAGAAACTTTTTATACTATGCATTGGCCTTTACTTGGTGTGCATGAATTGTTCTTTTATGACATGCCGATGCATAGGAAGAGAGTTATACTTTGTTGTTTCATGATATATGTTACTTTGTGCTCACTACTAAATCACAAATCATTGTTAATTAAAATTGGCTTTGATATACCTTGGGATCCGGGTGGATCCATTACTTGAGCACTATATGCCTAGCTTAATGGCTTTAAAGAAAGCGCTGCTAGGGAGACAACCCAGAAGTTTTAGAGAGTCATTTATTTCTGTTGAGTGCTTTTATATAGTCTAAAAACAAAAAAATAAAGAGGGGAACCCAAAACTTCTCAAAAAGGAAAGTGAAAGTGAGAAAGACAAGCATTGTTGAAGTGGGAGAGCTCCTTGAACTTTGTTCATGCTCAAGGAAACTTTGTGAATCTTGATTACATTTTTTTTCATAAAAAGTAATTATCCCCTTGCACAATTCCATTGTATTATAAAAATAATGTGCTAAGGTTTGCCTTTAGGATGTTTACAATGCTTGTTGGTTTGTGCGGTGCAGGACAAAAACTTTGGCTGTAGTGCACGATTTTACATTTTTTACTGGAACGTCAAACGGTTCTGAAACTTTTTGCACTGTCTTGCTGTACAAATTTATTATTTTTACTAATTTTGGCATAATTTTTGGGATAACATAAGTATGGTGAATGTTCATATTACTACAGACTGTTCTGTTTTTGACAGATTATGTTTTTGATGCATATTTTGCTTGTTTTGATGAAACTATCAATTTCTATCAGTGGATTAAGCCATGGAAAAGTTATATTACAGTATCTATAATCAAAAAAATATGAATTGGTTTGCAACAGTACTTAGAGTAGTGATTTGCTTTATTATACTAACGGATCTTACCGAGTTTTCTGTTGAAGTTTTGTGTGGATGAAGTGTTCGATGATTGAGAAGGTCTCGATATGAGGAAAAGGAGGAGAGGCAAGAGCTCAAGCTTGGAGATGCCCAAGGCACCCCAAGTAAATATTTAAGGAGACTCAAGCATCTAAGCTTGAGGATACCCCGGAAGGCATCCCCTCTTTGTTCAACGAGTATCGGTATGTTTTCACATTCGTTTCATTCATGTGATATGTGCAAATCTTGGAGCGTCTTTTGAATTTAGTTTTAACTTTTATTTTATGCACCATGAAGGCATGAGAAAGTCCTTGGTTGATTTATATAATGCTCATTGCACTTCACTTAAATCTTTTGAGTATGGCTTTATAGAATGCTTCATGTGCTTTTTTAATATCTTTTGAAGTTTGTATTGCCTTTTTCTCTTCACATAGAAAACCGCCATTTGTAGAATGCTCTTTTGCTTCACTTATAGTTGTTAGAGCGTGGGCATATCTTTTGTAGAAAGAATTAAACTCTCTTGCTTCACTTATATCTATTTAGAGAGATGACAGGAATTGGTCATTCACATGGTTAGTCATAAAATCCTACATAAAACTTGCAGATCACTGAATATGATATGTTTGATTCCTTGCAATAGTTTTGTGATATAGTGATGATAATATGTGGGAGGATCTAGTAGATGGTTGTGTTTAGTAAGGATATTGGTGTTAAGGTTTGTGATTCCCGAAGCATGCACGTATGGTCTACTAACTAGGTAACCAAATTGGCGCGCATTGTATTTTGATTGTTTATCTTTGCGTGAAGGTCGGGGGCGCGCGATGGTTAACTCCTACCAACCTCCCCCTAGGGGCATGCGTAGTAATACTTTGCTTCAAGGGCTAATAAACTTTTGCAATAAGTATATGAGTTCTTTATGACTAACGTGAGTCCATGGATTATACGCACTCTCACCCTTCCATCATTGCTAGCCTCTTCGGTACCGTGCATTACCCTTTCTCACCTCGAGAGTTGGTGCAAACTTCGCCGGTGCATCCAATCCCCGTGATATGATACGCTCAATCACACATAAGCCTCCTTATATATTCCTAAAAACAGCCACCATACCTACATATCATGGCATTTCCATAGCCATTCTGAGATATATTGCCATGCAACTTCCATCATCATCATGTACATGACTTGAGCATTCATTGTCATATTGCTTTGCATGATCGTAAGATAGCTAGCATGATGTTTTCATGGCTTGTCCATTTTTGATGTCATTGCTACGCTAGATCATTGCACATCCGGTACACCGCCGGAGGCATTCATATAGAGTCATATCTTTGTTCTAGTATCGAGTTGTAATATTGAGTTGTAAGTAAATAGAAGTGTGATGATCATCATTATTAGAGCATTGCCCCATGTAAAAAAAGAGAGGCCAAAGAAGCCTAAATAAAAAAGGGGGGGCCAAATAAGCCCATCCAAAAAAAGAAAAAAAAAGAAAAGGAGCAATGTTACTATCTTTTTACCACACTTGTGCTTCAAATAGCACCATGTTCTTCATATAGAGAGTCTCTTGAGTTATCATTTTCATATACTAGTGGGAATTTTCATTATAGAACTTGGCTTGTATATTCCGATGATGGGCTTCCTCAAATTCCCGAGGTCTTCATAAGCAAGAAAGTTGGATGCACACCCACTTAGTTTTCTGTTTGAGCTTTCATACACTTATAGCTCTAGTGCATCTGTCGCATGGCAATCCCTACTCCTCGCATTGACATCAATTGATGGGCATCTCCATAGCCCGTTGATTAGCCGCGTCAATGTGAGACTTTCTCCCTTTTTGTCTTCTCCACACAACCTCCACCACCATACTCTATTCCGTCTATACTGCTATATCCATGGCTTGTGCTCATGTATTGTGTGAAGGTTGAAAAAGCTAAAGCGCGTTAAAAAGTATGAACCAATTGCTTGGCTGACATCGAGATAGGCATGAGGGGTACCTTGTGTTAAGAAAATGGAGCATACAAGACTATATGATTTTGTAGGGATAATGTTCTGAAGCATTGATATTTAGAAAGATGTGATTGTTTGTTGGGATGCCCCAAGTATTATTGTTTTTATGTCAAATGATAGACTATTGCCTTGAATCACTCGTGTCTTAATATTCATGCCATGATTAGATTACATGATCAAGATTATGCTAGGTAGCATTCCGCATCAAAAATTATCTTTTTTATCATTTACCTACTCAAGGACGAGCAGGAATTAAGCTTGGGGATGCTGATACGTCTCCATCGTATCTATATTTTTTTATTGTTCCATGCCAATACTATTCAACTTTCATATACTTTTGGCAACTTTTTATATTATTTTTGGGACTAACATATCGATCCAGTGCCCAGTGCCAGTTCCCCTTTGTTGCATGTTTTATGTTTCACAGAAAACCCATATCAAACGGAGTCCAAACGGGATAAAAACGGACGAAGAATATTTTTGGAATATTTGTGATATTTGGGAAGAAGAATCAACGCGAGACGGTGCCCGAGGGGTCACGAGGCAGGGGCGCGCCCCTGACCCTCGTGGGCACCCCGTAAGGCGGTTGATGCTCTTCTTTTGCCGCAAGAAAGCTAATTTTCGGAGAAAAAATCTTGGCAAAGGTTTCAATCCAATCGGAGTTACGGATCTCTAGATATATAAGAAAGGGTGAAAGGGCAGAATCTAAGAACGCAGAAACAGAGAGAGACAGAGAGACAAATCAAATCTCGGAGGGGCTCTCACCCCTCCCACACCATGGAGACCATGGACCAGAGGGGAAACCCTTCTCCCATCTAGGGAGAAGGTCAAGGAAGAAGAAGAAGAAGGGGGGCTCTCTCCCCTTGCTTCCGGTGGCGCCGAAACGCCGCCGGGGCCATCATCATCACCGCGATCTACACCAACACCTCCCCCATGTTCACCAACATCTCCATCACCTTCCCCCATCTATATTCAGCGGCCCACTCCCCCGCAACCCGATGTACCCTCTACTTGAACATGGTGCTTTATGCTTCATATTATTATCCAATGATGTGTTGCCATCCTATGATGTCTGAGTAGATTTTCGTTGTCCTTTCGGTAATTGGTGAATTGTTATGATTGGTTTAATTTGCTTGTGGTTATGTTTCTGTCCTATTGTGCCCTCCGTGTTGCACAAGCGTGAGTGATTCCCGTTGTAGGGTGTTGCAATACGTTTGTGATTCACTTATAGTGGGTTGCTTGAGTGACAAAAGCATAAACCCGAGTAAGGGGTTGTGGTGTATGGGATAAAGGGGACTTGATATGTTAATGTATGGTTGGGTTTTACCTTAATGATCTTTAGTAGTTGCGGATGCTTGCTAGAGTTCCAATCATAAGTGTATATGATCCAAGAAGAGAAAGTATGTTAGGTTATGCCTCTCCCACATAAATCTTGCTATCAGTCTAGTAAAGTAGTCAATTGCTTAGGGACAAATCCACAACTCCTACCACCACTTTTCCACACTCGCTATATTTACTTTATTGCTGCTTTATCTAAACAGCCCCTAGTTTATATTTACATGCTTTTTATATTCTTGCAAACCTATCCAACAACACCTACGAAGTACTTCTAGTTTCATACTTGTTCTAGGTAAAGCGAACGTTAAGCGTGCGTAGAGTTGTATCGGTGGTCGATAGAACTTGAGGGAATATTTGTTCTACCTTTAGATCCTCGTTGGGTTCGACACTCTTACTTATCGAAAGAGGCTACAATTGATCCCCTACACTTGTGGGTTATCAGACCTCGTCTCATAAGTCATGATCACCGAATGCACGTGTACAGTGATCCCAGAGATCAATGCTCACTGAACACATAGAAGCTGAATAACAAGAGTCTTACATCCATACATACCGGATTACACAAGTGGAACCATTATGGTCAAGTCTTGAGTATAACATCGCAGCTGAAATCTTCATCGATAACTTGGACCCATGCCATCTGCCTTAACCCTACAGGCATTCTGATTGGGAAGCATCCTAGCTCACATGTTCGTCACTGAAGTATTCTTCATCATATCCTGTTCTTTCATGCCTGGCCAATAAAATAACCAGTGGCAAGCCAATGAGTACTTTGAATGTACTCACAAGCAACCCATGTTTTGGTTCAAGGTACAAGGATGCATGATATAGGTAATTTTTTTTGCAGAAAGCTAGTTTTGAGTGCTATGACATGTTCAATAACTTGCAAAACATGCATCATGAGAATTCAAGTAACCCTAAGGACGGTTACAGATATCAACATAAATAGAGTTGGAAACAACCCATCTTAATCATCATGTCAATTCCTTTGACATGACCCAAGTAATTCTTTCCACTTATCCATACACACTCACCAGGTTTCAAAAACATGTGGATGTAGCCCAAGAGCGGTTACCCAACTTTCCTTGAGCATGGACACAGCTATTCGAATAGTTTGACACTCTGCAGAGGTTGCACACTTTACCCATAAGATCCGGGGAACTTCCGTGTCATCCACGACCCACGATACCTCAAGTACCCGGGGTAAGCACCTGATCACTATCTTTCCCTAGACGACACTAACATAGAGTCCACTTGATTGGTAGTAACCTCTGTGCCCAACATTTCACATCTTAAAATTGTGGAGCCTCGCTCCCATATTCATCACATACCATTGGCACGGGGTACCAACGGTGTGTCCGGTGCCCTGTGAAAACAGTCATGGCCACCTATCCAAGCACGACCCGTCCAGAGAGTGACCTCGTGTCACCCCCGACACTAGTAATGCGGGAACCATGCTAGTATCAGCCTACATAATCAATAATGCCCTTTCCCATATAAGGGTAGAGTGGTTGCGCATGTAAGGTTGTAATAACGGTCGCAACTTAAATGAATCCATTTTGAAAAACAACACACACACACACACACACACACACACACACACACACACACACACACACTTGCCTCGGTACACCACTTCGTCATCAAGTGGCTACCCAACTCATCATCTCCCTCGGGCATTAGTGGCACCCAACGGGGTTTCCGAAAAATCTTTGGAAATACTTTTGTCTCCATCACCATGCATATACCGTTCCATTTGCGTAGCATCTACTTTAGCATCCTATCTACTCCCACCAGCATAACCCTCATAGGAAGGCAGGGTCATGCACAATGCAAGTATCAACAATGAAGTAACAAAGGCAACCCACCAAAGTGGCTACCATCTCATCATGATTCCGATGCAACATTAATAAAGTTCTATATGACATGCATAAAAAGGGTTTCTCAAACATGGTCAAAGGGTTGCTTGCCTGGCTCAGCAAAGTCTTCTGGGTCTTCAGAGTCTTTTGGTCCAACTCCTTCGTCAGCAACACAATCTACCGTTGCAAGAATAATAACGAGAAAAATAAGGCAATAGTAAAACGGAAAATCAAATGCTCAGAAAAATGTCAACTTATTGTTGTTAAATGCTAGGAGGAAATCTAAGAAGGGGAAAATTCCTAGTTCTGGATTTAGAGTTGTACAATGGGAGAAATGGATTTTTAGAGGGGAATATAAATGCTCAAATTTGAATTAAATTTGAACAGTGCAGAAAAGTTTGCAGGATATTTATGAAAGTTGCACCATTAAATAGGTGCGATTTTTAGAAGAATATAGGAGTTGGAATTATTGCATTTGGATTATAATTTAATCCCGTGGAATTTTTGCAAGTTTCTGAGAAAAAGAAAATAAGAAGTAGCACTGTGCAACTGGGCCTATTTGGCCACAATGCAGCAGGCCCAGGGGGAATCCAGCCCGCGCGAGGCTGCCATGTCGAAGGCATATTTGGGGAATACGCCTCCAGCTGAGGAAGCGAACCGGTGCGCGCGCGTGTTTTAAACCTGACGTGTGGGACCCACATGTCAGGACGTGAGGCTGGCGGATGGCCCCATAGCCGTCATCGTCAATCTCGGGCCAGAGAGGGCGGTGAGCTCACCGGCGCCGCTGTGGTCGACAGCGAGGGGATCTGAGGGCACCGACATGCTCAGGACGGAGTCGCCGTTCGGGTGGAGGTGGAGTTGGTCACCGGGGTGCAGGGGTTCGTCGGCGACGAGGAAGCCGGCGGGAGAGCTTTGGGAGGTGCTTGCCCTAGTCGATTCTGGCTGCAATAGAGAGGGGAAATGGTTAGGGAGGTGTGGCAGTTCCAGATCGAGAGATAGAAGAGGCGGACAGAGCCTGTTCCCCGAGATCGACGGCGACCCAAGGCGGCGAAGCTCAAGCTTGATCTCGAGCTCGGGCGCTTCTGGAGATGAACTGGGGGTGCAGGGGGCCTATTTGGAGTGGGAGAGGATGAGTGGTGAGGAGAGGAGGGCGCGGGGAGGCCTTTAAATAGGCGGGTGATGGTGCACCGAGGACTCGTGTGCCGATGAGCTTGTTGCTGTCGCTACGGGTCACGGGGGATCACTACAAGGTGTCAGGGGTGCTCATGGGGTTGGTCTAGGGCGAGGGAAGTGAAGAGAGAGAGAGAGAGAGAGAGAGAGAGAGAGAGAGCAAGAGGCCAGGGGCACCGCGCGTGTGAGCGCGCTCACTGGTGCGCTCGGGCGGCAGCGCACGTGCGAGCTGGGGCCACAGGAGGGAGAAGGAGGAGGGGGACCAGGTTGTGGCCTGTTGCGGACGCCGAGGAGCATCGTCGGGCACGCTGGTGAGGCCCGAGGTGGCCGGAGGTGCTTGGCAGGGGGCGGCTACAGTCCGGGAGCGCACTGTAGCGCGCTCCAGAGTGCCCAAATGGCCGGATGGCCATTTTCTATGCAATGTGGGCACAGACAAAGGTGTCTGGTAGCGCTAGGGGAAGTAAAGAAGTGGGCTATGGCCTTGGATGCCCTGGGGAGCCACTGGAGTGAGGAGGGAGGTTGAGGGAGAGAGAGAAGCTGCTGTCCAGGGAGGTAAATGGGGGTGTTTCACCCCTCAATCATTGAGAAATGGCCAGGGGAAAGTTACTAGAGGTAGAAGAGGGTCAGGAGTAGCTATGGTAAAAAGTTGAGGCCATGGAGAAGAGTGGAAGAGGTCAAAGTAGTTGTTTTGGTAAAGTGGGAGAAGGTGTTTGTTGTTGGTTTGGGCAGGTAAATGAATTCCATTTGGCATGATACTCCACAGGGTGATATGGCACATATAATTAGGGCCTTCCACCAATTTTGAGCTCATTTGGGTAAAGTTCACAATGTAACTTTTGTAAACCCTAGAAATCAACAGAAATGGACTTTCTTAGATCTAGCTAAGCTAAATTCTTCTCCTTGGTGCACCACTTTGTGTAGTGTCATCATTTGGGTATTTGAGCATCTCCACAAGGTTTGGAGTCAAATGGAGAAAGTTGGCAATGTAGGGTTGTTCAAACTTGGATCTGGACAGAGAGGGTTTTGGGGCACTTTTGTGAACCTAAATGATTTTGATTGAGATGAAACTTTGCAAGATCATCATATTATGCATATTTGAAATTAAGTACTTAGTGCCAAATATAGTTTTTGAAAGATTTTTCACACCCTTAATTAAGTACTTGTAGTTCAAGTCTCAATTGAGGGGGTTTTGGAAAAGCTATTTTAGAAAAATACTATTTGGCCAAATTATTTTTGTAAGAAAATACTATACAATTCTATACACATGGTATGATCATTGGGCAGAAGTTTGGAGAAGGTGGAGTTGTGTTGACTTTAAAGAGCACTTGAAAATCATAGAGAGAAAACCAACCCAAATAAAAAGTTAAATAATGCAAAAGTTTTTGTCAAACCACACTTTATCATGATTTATTAGCTTAAGTGTTGTGGCATGAAAATCAGGGCGTGACAGCTCTCCGGCAGGCTCCTTACACTCGGCGAACTCCTTCTGCTCATCGCCTTCGTCCTCCACGGAGCCGACGCTGTTGGCCTCCGTGGCAAGGACTGCCTCCTCCGCCCTACTGGCAATGTACGCCACCTCTTAGTCGGTGGTGTCATGGATAAGCTACGGCTCTTCTAGGACGACCCTCTCCAACAAGCTGTCAAAGAATTCCTACAACAGTGCCGTGTCTGGCTCGGACCAGGTCTGATCAAGGCCATGGGCATCGAACACCGGGATCATGGCAATGATGGAGGTCAAGGCGGAGTTGTTGCACAAGGGGACCACCCCCACAGGCAACCTGAACGGCTTGTCGGCCTTGCCAGTCTTGTCGGCCTTAAGCTGAAACATCTTTTGGTAAAGGGACACATGTTTCATCACTGTGAAGTTGTGGTTCAGACCGGGGGCGTAGCCTCATGATGTGTGTCGCGTTCTTGCACTCCCAAGCTGGCCTCCCCTTATTGTGCAGAGGAGCAATGCAGCGGCGGAGGGAGTCGGCCCCAATCATCTCGAGTGTGGGCCCGACAGTTTTGAGGCGATGGATTCTTGTGGTGGCAATTGTGAGCTTCTTGTCTTGAACATCGAAGTCACCCCAGTTCTTGCCGCGAACCAATTTTTTCCGCAGGGGCATACAGTGTTGGAGAACGTAGCATGCAATTTCAAAAAATTTCCTACGATCACGCAAGATCTATCTATGAGATGCATAGGAACGAGAGGGGGAGAGTGTGTACGTACCCTTGTATACCGAAAGCAGAAGCATTAGGTTAACGCGGTTGATGTAGTCGAACATCTTCACGATCCAACCGACCCAAGTACCAAACGTACGACACCTCCGAGTAGCACATGTTCAGCTCGATGACGTCCCTCGAACTCTTGATCCAGTAGAGGCTCGAGGGAGAGTTTCATTAGCACGACGGCGTGATGATGGTGTTGATGATGTGCTCCGCGCAGGGCTTCGCCTAAGCACTATGATGATACTATCGGAGGAGTAAACTGTGGAGGGGGGCACCGCACACGGCTAAGAGAACAACTGTTGTGTATTGGGGTGCCCACTTGCCACCGTATATAAAGGAGGAGGGGAGGAGGCAGCTGACCATGAGGTGCGCCAAGTGTGGGGAGTCCTACTAGGACTCCCAGTCCTAGTAGGATTCTCCCTTCCTTTTCGGAGAAGAGGGGAAGTGGAAAGAGGTGGAGCAGAAGAAGGAAAGGGGGGTCGCGCCCCCCACCCCTTACATGTGTGAATACATAGACGAAACAAAATGTCCCTAGTATGCCTCTCCTTGACTTGCTCGTTAATCAAAGATGGTTATGTTTCCGGACCTAGTACTAAATTTCTGGTAGTACAATTCTAGCATGAATAATAAACATTTATCATGATATAAGGAAATATAAATAACAACTTTATTATTGCCTCTAGGGCATATTTCCTTTAGTCTCCCACTTGCACTAGAGTCAATAATCTTAATTACATAGTAATGATTATAACACCCATGGAGTCTTGGTGTTGATCATGTTTTGCTTATGGAAGAGGCTTAGTCAAGGGTCTGCAATATTCAGATCTGTGTGTATCTTGCAAATCTCTATGTCTCACTCCTTGACTTGATCGCGGATGGAATTGAAGCATCTCTTGATGTGTTTGGTTCTCTTGTGAAATCTGGATTCCTTTGCCAAGGCAATTGCTCCAGTATTGTCACAAAAGATTTTCATTGAACCTGATGCACTAGGTATTACACCTAGATCGGATATGAACTCCTTCATCCAGACTCCTTCATTTGCTGCTTCTGAAGCAGCTATGTACTCCGCTTCACACGTAGATCCCGCCACGATGTTCTACTTGGAACTGCACCAACTGATAGCTCCACCATTCAATACAAATACGTATCTGGTTTGCGACTTAGGGTCATCTGGATCAGTGTCGAAGCTTGCATCGACGTAACCATTTATGACAAGCTTTTTGTCACCACCATAAATGAGAAACATATCCTTAGTCCTTTTCAGGTATTTCAAGATGTTCTTGACCGCTATCCAGTGATCCATTCCTGGATTACTTTGGTACTTCCCTGCTAAACTTATAGCAAGGCACACATCAGGTCTGGTACACAGTATTGCATACATGATAGATCCTATGGCTGAGGCATAGGGAATGACTTTCATTTTCTCTCTATCTTCTGCAGTGGTCGAGCATTGAGTCTGATTCAACTTCACACCTTGTAACACAGGTAAGAACCCTTTCTTTGACTGATCCATTTTTAACTTCTTGAAAACTTTATCAAGGTATGTGTTTTGTGAAAGTCCAATTAAGCGTCTTGATTTATCTCTATAAATCTTGATGCCCAATATATAAACAGCTTCACCGAGGTCTTTCATTGAAAAATTATTATTCAAGTATCCTTTTATGCTATCCAGAAATTCTGTATTATTTCCAATCAACAATATGTCATCCACATATAATATTAGAAATGCTACAGAGCTCCCACTCACTTTCTTCTAAATACAGGCTTCTCCAAAAGTCTGTATAAAACCATATGCTTTGATCACATTATCAAAGTGTATATTCCAACTCCGAGAGGCTTGCACCAGTCCATAAATGGATCGCTGGAGCTTGCACACTTTGTTAGTACCTTTTGGATTGACAAAACCTTCTGGTTGCATCATCTACAACTCTTCTTTAATAAATACATTAAGGAATGCAGTTTTGACATCCATTTGCCCAATTTCATAATCATAAAACGCGGCAATTGCTAACATGATTCGGACAGTCTTAAGCATCACTACGGGTGAGAAGGTCTCATCTTAGTCAACTCCTTGGACTTGTCGAAAACCTTCCGCAACAAGTCAAGCTTTATAGACAGTAAAATTACCGTCAGTGTCAGTGTTCTTCTTGAAGATCCATTTATTTTCTATGGCTTGCCGATCATCCGGCAAGTCCATCAAAGCCCACACCTTGTTCTCATACAGGGATCCATCTCAAATTTCATGGCCTCAAGCCATTTCGCGGAATCTGGGCTCCTCATCACTTCCTCATAGTTCGTAGGTTCATCATGGTCTAGTAACATGACTTCCAGAATAGGATTACCGTACCACTCTGGTGCGGACCATACTATGGTTGACGTACAAGATTCGGTAGTAACTTGATATGAAGTTTCATGATCATCATCATTAGCTTCCTCGCTATTTGGTGTAGGAATCACTGGAACTAATTTCTATGATGAACTACTTTCCAATTCGGGAGAAGGTACAATTACCTCATCAAGTTCTACTTTCCTCCCACTCACTTCTTTCGAGAGAAACTCCTTCCCTAGAGAGGATCCATTCTTAGCAACGAATATCATGCCTTCGGATATGTGATAGAAGGTGTACCCAACAGTTTCCTTTGGGTATCCTATGAAAATTTTAGATGCATTCAACAAATGGTTGTAGTGCAAAGGAGGCTCCAAAACTTATGAAAAAATCATTTTAAAGGAATAAAGCTTAGGAAAACAATTATGCAAATAAAACCACTGATTAGGAATTGTTTTGTTGAGAGAGTATAGAAGTCCAATAACATTTTTGGAAAAATTCCACTTGGGGAGAAAACTCCACAATATTAAAGAAAAATGGTTCTGAAATCAATAGAAAATCCAGAGAGCAAAATTTTTAAACTCCTGGCAAAATTTTAATAATAAAAACATGGTTAAATTTTTGGGGTGTTACAACACTAACCCCCTTAAAACGAAATCTCGTCCTCGAGATTTCATAAGGGTTGTTTTAGAAAAGAAATTTCTCCTACTATCACAAAAGCAACCATCCTACTCCTGAAATTAAAATGTAGCTACAGTGGGTGGCAATAAGTGGTGCAAAACTACAGTGTGGCACACTGGCGAGGCATAAAAAAAATTCACGGTCAGTTTCTACTATCGATTACAGTAAATTTAGAATAAACTTCTAAATTACTGAAAATATACGATGGTCGTACCCGAGAGCACAGTGCTCTCTGTGGCTGACAGGTGGACCCGGGGTCCACTGTCGGTCTCTTCCTCTACCTCTGGCTCTCTCTTCTTCCTCTCTCCCACGCGCTTTCCCGTGCTTTCTCCACCGGCGACGTCTAGCTCGTAGGGCATCTAGGCCGTACTGCGGTAGTGTGCGGCGTGCTAGCTGCCGGCGCAGCGTGCACTCACCTCGCGGGCCAGTGCGCTGTCGGCACTGCTCGCGGATTCGCCTCCGAACACCGGCGATCGAACGACGAGCGGCGCTGGTGGACTTCGCCCACCGTACACCGATCTCGAGCTATAAAACGACAGCGGTGCTCCTTCTTCTTCCTCCATCTGACCTCGCTTCTCCTTCTCCTCCCTTCTCCTCCATTTCTGTCTGCAGGAGCTCGAGACGAGGCTCTAATGGCGGAGGTGATACCGAACTGGTACGTGATCCTGTTGTGCAGAGGATTGGCGACATTGCTGGGGCTCTCCGTGCTCCTGTGCGTGACGATCCTCGATGATCGTCGTGATGCGGCCGCTCGAGTGTTAGCTCTCCGCGGTGGCGGTGATCAAGAGGATTAGGTGTGGTGTCAGGCGCTAGCTGCTGTCAGAGTGCCAGAGGTAATTTGAACCCGAGTAATTACTCACAAATCTCTCCTTCTGAGACTGTGGGGTGTTAGGGAGGCAATTAGGTTGGTGCAAAAATGTGCACGAGGATTTGCACTAGGTCATGTGGTTGGGGTCATGAGTCTGCTGTAATGGTGTTGCATGAAATAAAAATCTATGTGTATGCTGCAACAACTCCGAGAAAAATCTCACTTCAGGATTTACCGAGAGTGAAAATAGTTAATAAAACTTTTACGGTGGTAAAATCACTCATATTGACTGAAACTAACAATTTATTTCATCGCACAAATTTAGGATATCACACACAAGTTGCAATACACAAATAAATGTAGGGACCATAAACACAGCAATGACATCTACAACGATAATGGTAGTTGGACAGGGTCCTGAGAAAAGTTATCTAGGATCGGGGCACACTCTTCTTCTATCGAGGGAAGTGGATTGACCAGTCGATGAATGTGCCTCTCCTGGTTGGGCCTCAGTGGTCTGCCAATGGCGATTTGAGGATTCAAATCCACGAGGCTCTGGAGATAGCCCATTACTCGCTGGGTCAAACGCTCTTGCGCGATGACATACTGGGCTAGATTGGCCAGTACTGGGTCTCTCTCGATTCGCTCACCAGGAAAAGATGTTACTTCTCCAAGTGTTGCACGACTCGGGAAATAATAATATCCCCATTCGTTGGCATAGGGGACCGCGAATCAAAGACGAGTAAGTGCCTCATACGCAGCAGCTTTGATGGCCATATGTGGAGTCGGCATAGATTTCCCCACGAAGGAAGCTTCTGTGGGGTCTTGGTTTGGGTTTGCAGGAGGGACGTGCACCACTGCCCAATATTTCGAGGTGGATGGGGTGATCCTCGATTTGAGCAGCTCATACTGGGGTGGATGGATAGCACTCATGGTACTGCAGGTAAAGTCCCACAAAATTTTAACAAAGCTGCCTGGAGTTGCATCTGGAGTTCTCAGATAAATACTAGGGCTCGGCATGGCCATGGAGATGGTTGTGCGAGTGGTGCTCAAGGTGAACGGTACTTGGCAAGGTCACGGGGTGGCCTTTTATATAGCATTGGGGCTGGGTTATTTACCGTGGTGAAAGGTAACTAGTCGATCGAGTCTGCTTCACGGGGTCGGGGTCAATGCTACAGCTACACATATCTCGTCAAAGTGACGTATTACTGTGGGCGTCGTCGGCGTGATTTTGGTAGCTGTGCCCGAAAAAAATGCAACCGCATGTTCACATATTTAATGCAAGGCTACTATTTAAAACAGAGGCACACAAGCAGGCTGCAATTATTTAAGTTGATGCAAGATTACATAACCACGGGGCGTGGGCATACTGAGACTCGGAACTACTCGAGTGACTTAGTCTACCTCGTTTATATCTAAACGAGCCTGCCTTGTGGACGTCGAGGCTTCTCCACGGGTTTCGCCGTCGGGATTAGTTGGAGGGGGTTGAGGTGCTGCCGGGTCGGGGTAGCGATGATGGCCATCCCGGGGATTGTTGGCCACAATCCCGCTGGAGCGTGCTCCCAAAATGCGACGAAGCACTTCTGGGGACACCAAAGTATTGTGGTCGATGGCTGGGGCAATCCTCAAGGACTCGATAGGGTGTCCGAACAGCACGACAGGGTTGTCGGCGTCGGGCTCATCTTCTCCTCTCGCCGGGGCTCGGTGAACCAGCTCTCCACGAGCTGCGATCAGATCAAGGGTGATTTGATCGAACAGTTCCTCTAGTGCACCTACATAGCGCACCAGATGCAATAATGCAGGATCCGTCTCGTGATCCCCATTGACAACCAGGGGTGGCCTATCATACCCGTCATGGCGGGGGTAGTAGTGGAACGAGCGACAGTTAACTCTGGGCGACAAGTGCCGGAGTTGAACTATAGCCTCTTGAGCAGCTAGTTGGATGGCTTGTGGCTCAAAGGAAGTTGTCCTTCCGGTGAACCTGTAGGGGCGTTCTGGTGATAGACCCCTACCATAGATGTGCACAGTGGACCAGAATTGACGGCTCTCACCGCTCATGGGTCCTTGGTACACAACATATTCTGAAGGCTCCTCTAATACAAAAGCACGGCGGGTGAGGTTTGCTAGCACGGTCACAAATCCTCCAAGGTTGTTTGCCGTGGTTTCATTGTGCACGAGGGGGCCAGGCATTATGGCTTGGTTTGGGGAAGGAGGCTGGGTTGTGCTGTGTTGAGGTTAGTGCGCCCTTTTTATAGAAAAAGAGGGCGGAGTCTTCCTTCGCACGCTTGCGAATGAGACAATTTGGGTGTCGGTCACTGGCGTGCGATCGACAGGCTAGGCTGATAGGTTGGGCACCGACTGCCAAAAGGTGTCGGGTCACTGTGGAGCTATCTTACGCGAGAAGCTTGGCCGGGGTTAGGTTATGGTCTGGGGGTTTGGTTAACCTAGGTTTATTGACCTGGCTAAGATAGGATTAGCCAATGGTCAGCCTGGCTCTGATACCAAGTCTGTCAGGACCGGGTTTTCGGGATGTTAATTTCCAGAAAATGGCCCTTATGCTCACCAGCCCCAGGATTACTGTTAGCTGGCAAGACACAAACTTGATACAAAACTCCAAGCAAAGTACATGATATGTAGTACAAGACCATTCTGGCCTATGAGTACAACACAAGGTTTCTAGTGGTTGGTGGCGGAAGCGGTTTGTGGATCATCTGTGTCTATGGGACTCCATTTCCCACGGGAATAGCTGACCAGGTTAACTCCTATCTTCGCGAGACTGCTATCACCATTGATTAGGTTCCGGGGCTATCGTCTCGTTGCTCCTCTCCGCGCAAGAAATCTGGCCAAGACAATAGCCAGGGACAAGCCAGTGAGTACTTTGAATGTATTCGCAAACATTATGAACACGGGTATAATATAACAAACGATAATCATGCTCTAAAATATTCTATGTTCACAACGTCAGTTACAAAAATAAAATCCATGATGCACGCAGACAAGTTATTCATGCAACACTTGAATAATGTAATTAGAGAGTAGAAATAGAATGCCTCAGTCGGGCGTCTGAGCGACACCACAGAAAGGGCTCATAAGTGAAATAAATAGCAAACGTGCCGCAGTCGGGCGTCTGTGCGACGCCACATAAAGGGCTTATAGGGTAAAAGCATAACAAGGATGCCATAGTCGGGCGTCTCCGCGACACCACATAAAGGGCTTATATGGTAAATAAATAACAAAACATGCCACAGTCGGGCGTCTGTGCGACACCACATAAAGGGCTTATATGGTGAATAAATAGCAAAACATGCCACAGTCAGGCGTCTATGCGACACCACATAAAGGGCTTATAGGTTAAATAAATAATAAACATGCTACAGTCGGGCGTCTATGCGACACCACATAAAGGGATTATAACAGAATAATCACAGTGAATATCTCGGAGGTAGAACCGTCCCAGAGATACTCAATAAGTCAAATAATGAACATCGTTAGTCCATAATAATAATAATCACAATCATCATATGTCACTGGTCAAAATCAAAGTTCTGACTTAGGTATTTTTCCTCCGAAGACCGACACTAAGACCGACCCAGACTGTAGTCATTAACCATGGGCACGGCTACTCGAATAGGTTTAATCTCTGCAGAGGGTGTACTCTTTACCCACGAGTAACGAATTCCGTTAGTCCATCCGGACTAATTCCGCTTACGGTTTTTCAGTTGAAAACACACCCAACCGCACACACCAGCTTGACTCATCGGTGTCTAGAATCACCCACAACACTCACTAAGCAAAACTCTAATTGGGGAGGCTGCAACCTCGATTAGCATGGGATCACAAAAATTATACCGCGCGCAAACTCGGGAAGCTACCCCCTCGGCTACAACCGAAACACCCATGCCCCCTGACCGGATGACTGGCTTTAATCCATGGCCATGGTACCCTCATCCCGGCCCCTCTGTACGGTGTGTGCTAGAAAGGGGTTGACAATTTACTGAACCGTACCCTACCTGTGGCAGGGACTATTGGTAGCACGAAACAAGTGTGGGGGTTACTGGAACAAGACTCGATCTATGGTCGACTCAGGAGGTTTATGTGTTACCTGCTTGATTAGCATAACAAATATGTTTTCAACCAACAGACATAACCACCACTCATCATGTCTCACTATGTCGTACCGGACACAATCGTCTCAACGATCGGAAACAAGCTCGTGTCTACCCAAGACAGAGGCTTTTCCGGGTTCCTTCTGGTATGTAAGAGAGGCATGTGATGGTGACTACCATCTCAACATATCAAACTCCAACAGCATGAATCATCAATATGCACTCGTGAGTTTGAACATATCATCACAGAAAAATAATGAAAACTCCGAGACGAGAGGTGTTGTAACCGTATCAAACAACACACGACAATATTATGCCAGGGTTCAGAATGCTTGCCTTCAAGTGGTGGGGACGCAGGGTGCATTCCAAAACTTTGAAAGTTTTCTCCTCTCTCCAAAATCCTATTAAAAATATTTTTGAATCAATGAATAGTTTCAAGAACAGTACCAAAAAGTTGTATGAATTTTTTTGAAATAAATCTTAAAATAAACTAGACAATATTTGAGAGAGGTAGGAAAAAGAATCAATTCATTTGGAGTTATATTTAAAAAGTTATAGGCAGTCAAAGTTTTGGTCAAAAATCTGTTTTTTAAAATAAAACAGAAAAAGAAAAACGTTTCGATTACTAACCACGTCGAAGGCGTACTTTGGTTTTACGCCTCCACTTATCCAGCCTGGACGGCGCGTGTGTCACTGACAGCGGGTCCAGCGGGCCCATTGGTCAGGTTTGACTGGTCTTCTCTCCTTCCTCTTTCTCTGCCCGAGCGGAGGCGGGACTCCGGCGACGCTCGCCGGCGAACGGTGGCACCGTTCGAGACACCAAGGGTGCAGATGGATCCGCGGGTCCAGTGCGGTCCTCCCGGTGGTCATTAGTCAGGTGGGGACGGAGGGAGTCGCCGGCGGCGAGCTTCGCGGCGCCGGTGGCTTCGGGAGTTTTGGGCGTTTGAACTACGGTGGCTCCCGGTCGTGTTTGAGCAGCTGGGCGGCTCCGCAAGACGAAGCGGAGTCGGGTGGTGGCGTTGGCTGGACGGGGGAGGGCCTAGTAGCGACAAAATGGGCCGGAGGGCGGCGGTGGCCGAGCTGGCCGGAGACGGGGAAGATGGCCTCTCCAGGTCGATTGCGAGCTAGGGGAGCACTAGGGGAGTGGCTTGAGGCTGCCTGAGGTCTAGGAGGAGCTCGGGGTCACCATTTATAGAGTACCTAGGTCGGTTCCACCATCGCCGAGGATAAGTTCGCCGGCCGACCGTTTCTGCTGCGGCAGGGCATCATGGCACCGAAGAGGGCTTGCAGACGAGCGAGGGGATAAGCTCGGACTGCTCCAGGGGCAGCTGGCGCGCGGCTGCGGCTCGGGCGGCGCCGACCGTGGCAGGAGCTCACTGCGGACACCGGCGTGCCGCCAAGGGGCTCTAACAGCGGCACTGCAGGGCACCAGGGACAACTTGGCTCATTCTAGTGAGCGGTCGGGGGTGGGCCGCGGCTCTGCAGGTCAAGAAAGAGTCAGGGGCATGACGCGGCGGCTCGGTGCACGCGCGTGCAAAATGTGCGCTCTGGATGCGCCCAGATCACGCACGCGACATGTTCGACCGAATGCCAAGGTGGTCTAGAGCTCTCGGGTGAGGCTGGCAACTAACAGGACTAGGCTAGGGTTTGCAAGAAAGCTAATGGACAAGGGGGTTAGGCTAGGAGACCAAGCTTGCAATGCTAACTAAAAACCATGTCAAAACTGGTCATGCCTACAAGGTGTTTGACAAAATGCCGAGGGCACCTATGCATTTCGTGGAGTGGTCATAATCTCCAGATTGGGGTCTCTTTGGGTGTAGGTGATGGTGGCCAGGTTAGTTTGTCAAGGGAAGAAACTTGTTAGTGCAAATATTTGAGAAAATCAGTTTTTGGCACAAACTAAAGGCTGTCATTTCATGGACCAAAACTATTCCAATGGGTTCATGCTCCTGGACTTAAGGGTTTTGTAGGAAGAACTACAAGTAGGAAAAAGGACCATGGGTAAAAGAGCAAGTAAAAACATGGTTGCAGTACAAATCCTCAAGTTGGACCAGAATGAAAAAGAGGTTGATTCACTCAAAAATTTTAAAGGACATAACTGGGTTTTTGCATAAATATGGATAATATACTTCTACTGACCTCCCCTAATTCTGGTGGAAGTTTTAAAGAAATATTTAAATAGGTTGTAGTGCAAAATTGCCCACTGGACCAGATTTAAAAGTTAGGTGTAGAGCTCAAAATCTCCAATGAACAGATGATGTTTTTGCACAAAAGTGATTTAGGGACATCATATGTCATCCCCAAATTTTGGTGAAAATTTTAGATGCATTCAACAAATGGTTGTAGTGCAAAGGAGGCTCCAAAACTTATGAAAAATCATTTTAAAGGAATAAAGCTTAGGAAAACAATTATGCAAATAAAACCACTGATTAGGAATTGTTTTGTTGAGAGAGTATAGAAGTCCAATGACATTTTTGGAAAATTTCCACTTGGGGGTGAAAACTCCACAATATTAAAGAAAAATGGTTCTGAAATCAATAGAAAATCAACAGAGCAAAAAATTTAAACTCCTGGCAAAATTTTAATAATAAAAACATGGTTAAATTTTTCGGGTGTTACAACACTAACCCCCTTAAAATGAAATCTCGTCCTCGAGATTTGATAAGGGTTGTTTTAGAAAAGAAATTTCTCCTACTATCACAAAAGCAACCATCCTACACCTGAAATTAAAACGTAGCTACAGTGGGTGGCAATAAGTGGTGCAAAACTACAGTGTGGCACACTGGCGAGGCGTAAAAAAAATTCACGGTCAGTTTCTACTATCGGTTACAGTAAATTTAGAATAAACTTCTAAATTACTGAAAATATACGATGGTCGTACCCGAGAGCATAGTTCTCTCTGTGGCTGACAGGTGGACCCGGGGTCCACTGTCGGTCTCTTCCTCTACCTCTGGCTCTCTCTTCTTCCTCTCCCCCGCGCGCTTTCCCGCGCTTTCTCCACCGGCGACGTCTAGCTCGTAGGGCATCTAGGCCGTACTGCAGTAGTGCGAGGCGTGCTAGCTGCCGGCGCAGCGTGCACTCACCTCGCGGTCCAGTGCGTTGTCGGCACTGCTCGCAGATTCGCCTCCGAACACCGGCGATCGAACGGCGAGCGGCGCTGGTGGACTTCGCCCACCATACACCGATCTCGAGCTATAAAACGACCACGGTGCTCCTTCTTCTTCCTCCATCTAACCTCGCTTCTCCTTCTCCTCCCTTCTCCTCCATTTCTGTCTGCAGGAGCTCGAGACGAGGCTCTAATGGCGGAGGTGATACCGAACTGGTACGTGATCCTGTTGTGCGGAGGGTTGGCGACATTGCTGGGGCTCTCCGTGCTCCTGTGCGTGATGATCCTCGATGATCGTCGTGATGCGGCTGCTCGAGTGTTAGTTCTCCGCGGTGGAGGTGATCACGATGATTAGCCGGAGGTGTCAGTGCTAACTGCTGTCAGGGTGCCGGAGGTAATTGTACCCGAGTAATTACTCACAAATCTCTCCCTCTGAGATTGTGGGGTGTTAGGGAGGCAATTAGTTGGTGCAAAATGTGCACGAGGATTTGCACTAGGTCGAGTGGGTCGTGAGTCTGCTGTAATGGTGCTGCGTGAAATAAAAATCTATGTCGTGAAGAAATGTATGCTGCAACAACTCCGAGAAAATCTCACTTCAGGATTTACCGAGAGTGAAAACAGTTAATAAATTTTTACCGTAGTAAAATCATTCACATAGACTGAAACTAACGATTTAATCATCGCACAAATTAGGATACCACACACAAGTTGCAACACAAAATAACTACAGGGACCATAAACACAGCAATGACATCTACAACGACAATGGTAATTGGACAGGGTCCTGAGAAAAAGTCTCTGGAATCGGAGCACACTCTTCTTCTATCGGGGAAGTGGATTGACCAGTCGATGAATGTGCCTCTCCTGGTTGGGCCTCAGTGGTCTGCCGATGGCGATCTGAGGAATTCAAATCAGCGAGGCTCTGGAGATAACCCATTACTCGCTGGGTCAAGCGCTCTTGAGCGATGACATACTGGGCAAGATTGGCCAGTACTGGGTCTCTATCGATTCGTTCACCGGGAAAAGATGTTACTTCTCCGGGTGCTGCACGACTCGGGAAATAATAATACCCTCGTTCGCTGGCATAGGGTACCGCGAATCGAAGACGGGTAAGCGCCTCATACGCAGCAGCTTCTATGGCCATATGCAGGAGTCGGCATAGATTTCCCCACGAAGGAAGCTTCCGTGGGGTCTTGGTTTGGGTTTGCGGGAGGAACGTGCACCACTGCCCAATATTTCGAGGTGGATGGGGTGATCCTCGATTTGAGCAGCTCATACTGGGGTGGATGGTAGCACTCATGGTACTGCAGGTAAAGTCCCACAAATTTTCACAAAGCTACCTGGGGTTGCATCTGGAGTTCTTAGATAAATACTAGGGCTCGGCATGGCAATGGAAATGGTTGTGCGAGTGGTGCTCAAGGTGAGGGGTACCTGGCAAGATCACGGGGTGGCCTCTTATATAGCATTGGGGCTAGGTTATTTACCGTGGTGAAAGGTAACTAGTCGATCGAGTCTGCTCCATGGGGTCGGGGTCAATGCTACAGCTACACATATCTCGTCAAAGTGACGTATTACTGTGGGAGTCGTCGGCGTGATTTAGGTAGCTGTGCCTGAAAAGAATGCAACCGCATGCTAACATATTTAATGCAAGGCTACTATTTAAAACAGAGGCACACAAGCAAGCTGCGATTATTCAAGTTGATGCAAGATTACAAAATCACAGGGCGTGGGCATACTGAGACTCGGTACTACTCGAGTGACTTAGTCTACCTCGTTTATATCTAAACGAGCCTGCCTTGTGGACGTCGAGACTTCTCCACGGGTTTCGCCGTCGGGATTAGCTGGAGGGGGTGAAGGGGCTGCCGGGTCAGGGTAGCAGATGATGACCATCCCGGGGATTGTTGGCCACAATCCCGCTGGAGCGTGTTCCCAAAAGGCGACGAAGCACTTCTGGGGACACCAAGTATTGTGGTCGATGGCTGGGGCAGTCCTCAAGGTCTCGATCGGGTGTCCGAACAGCACGACTGGGTTGTCGGCGTCGGGTTCTTCTTCTCCTCTCGCCGGGGCTCGGCGAACCAGCTCTGCACGAGCTGCGATCAGATCAAGGGTGATTTGATCGAACAGTTCCTCTAGTGCACCTACATAGCGCACCAGATGCAATAATGCAGGATCCGTCTCGTGATCTCCGTTGACAACCTGGGGTGGCCTACCATACCCGTCACGGCTGGGGTAGTAGTAGAACGAGCGACAGTTAACTCTGGGCGACAAGTGCCGGAGTTGAACTATAGCCTCTCGAGCAGCTAGTTGAATGGCTTGTGGCTCAAAGGAAGTTGTCCTTCCGGTGAACCTGTAGGGGCGTTCTGGCGATAGACCCCTACCATAGATGTGTACAGTGGCCCAGAATTGACGGCTCTCACCGCTCATGGGTCCTTGGTACACAACATATTCTGGAGGCTCCTCTAATGCAAAGCACGGCGGGTGAGGTTTGCTAGCACGGTCACAAATCCTCCAAGGTTGTTTGCTGTGGTTTCATTGTGCACGACGGGGCTAGGCATTATGGCTTGGTTTGGGGAAGGAGGCTGCGTTGTGCTGTGTTGAGGTTAGCGCGCCCTTTTATAGAAAAAGAGGGCGGAGTCTTCCTTCGCACGCTTGCGAATGAGACAATTTAGGTGTCGGTCACTGGCGCGTGATCGACAGGCTAGGCTGATAGGTTGGGCACCGACTGCCAAAAGGTGTCGGGTCACTGTGGGGCTATCTTACGCGAGAAGCTTGGCCGGGGTTAGGTTATGGTCTGGGGGTTTGGTTAACCTAGGTTTATTGACCTGGCTAAGATAGGATTAGCCAATGGTCAGCCTGGCTCTGATACCAAGTCTGTCAGGACCGGGTTTTCGGGATGTTAATTTCCCAGAAAATGGCCCTTATGCTCACCAGCCCCAGGATTACTGCTGGCAAGACACAAACTTGATACAAAAACTCCAAGCAAAGTACATGATATGCAGTACAAGACCGTTCTGGCCTATGAGTACAACACAAGGTTTCTAGTGGTTGGTGGCGGAAGCGGTTTGTGGATCATCTGTGTCTATGGGACTCCATTTCCCACGGGAACAGCTGACCAGGTTAACTCCTATCTTCGCGAGGCTGCTATCACCATTGATTAGGTTCCGGGGCTGTCATCTCGTTGCTCCTCTCCGCGCAAGAAATCTGGCCAAGACAATAGCCAGGGACAAGCTAGTGAGTACTTTGAATGTACTCGCAAACATTATGAACATGGGTATAATATAACAAACGATAATCATGCTCTGAAATATTCTATGATCACAACGTCAGTCACAAAATAAAATCCCATGATGCACGCAAACAAGTTATTCACGCAACACATGAATAATGTAATTAGAGAGTAGAAATAGAATGCCTCAGTCGGGCGTCTGAGCGACACCACAGAAAGGGCTCATAAGTGAAATAAATAACAAATGTGCCGCAGTCGGGCATCTATGCGACGCCACATAAAGGGCTTATAGGGTAAAAGCATAACAAGCATGCCACAGTCGAGCGTCTCCGCGACACCACATAAAGGGCTTATATGGTAAATAAATAACAAAACATGCCACAGTCGGGCGTCTGTGCGACACCACATAAAGGGCTTATATGGTGAATAAATAGCAAAACATGCCACAGTTGGGCGTCTATGCGACACCACATAAAGGGCTTATAGGTTAAATAAATAATAAACATGCCACAGTCGGGCGTCTATGCGACACCACATAAAGGGCGTATAACAGAATAATCATAGTGAATATCCCGGAGGTAGAACCTTCCCAGAGATACTCAATAAGTAAAATAATGAACATCGTTAGTCCATAACAATAATAATCACAATCATCATATGTCACTTGTCAAAATCAAAGTTCTGACTTAGGTGTTTTTCCTTCGAAGACCGACACTAAGACCGACCCAGACTGTAGTTCTTAACCATGGGCACGGCTACTCGAATAGGTTTAATCTCTGCAGAGGGTGTACTCTTTACCCACGAGTAACGGATTCCGCTAGTCCATCCGGACTAATTCCGCTTATGGTCTTTCAGTTGAAAACACACCCAACCGCACACACCAGCTTGACTCATCGGTGTCTGGAATCACCCACGACACTCGTTAAGCAAAACTCTAAGTGGGGAGGCTACAACCTCGATTAGCATGGGATCACAAAATTTATACCGCGCGCAAACTCGGGAAGCTACCCCCTCGGCTACAACCGAAACACCCATGCCCCCTGACCGGATGACTGGCTTAGTCCATGGCCATGGTACCCTCATCCCGGCCCCTCTGTACGGTGTGTGCTAGAAAGGGGTAGACAATTTACTGAACCGTACCCTACCTGTGGCAGGGACTAGTGGTAGCACGAAACAAGTGTGGGGGTTACTGGAACAAGACTCGATCTATGGTCGACTCAGGAGGTTTATGTGTTACCTGCTTGATTAGCATAACAAATATGTTTTCAACCAACAGACATAACCACCACTCATCATGTCTCACTATGCCGTATCAGACACAATCGTCTCAACGACCGGAAACAAGCTCGTGTCTACCCAAGACAGAGGCTTTCCCGGGTTCCTTCCGGTATGTAAGAGAGGCATGTGATGGTGACTACCATCTCAACATATCAAACTCCAACAGCATGAATCATCAATATGCACTCGTGGGTTTGCACTTATCATCACAGAAAAATAACGAAAAACTTCGAGACGAGAGGTGTTGTAACCGTATCCAACAACACACGACAATATTATGCCAGGGTTCAGAATGCTTGCCTTCAAGTGGTGGGAAGGCAGGGTGCATTCCAAAACTTTGAAAGTTTTCTCCTCTCTCCAAAATCCTATTAAAAATGTTTTTGAATCAATGAATAGTTTCAAGAACAGTACCAAAAAGTTGTCTGAATTTTTTTGAAATAAATCTTGAAATAAACTAGACAATATTTTAGAGAGGTAGGAAAAAGAATCAATTCCTTTGGAGCTATATTTAAAAAGTTATAGGCAGTCAAAGTTTTGGTCAAAAATCTGTTTTTAAAAATAAAACAGAAAAAGAAAAACGTTTCGATTACTGACCACGTCGAAGGCGTACTTTGGTTTTACGCCTCCACTTATCCAGCATGGACGGCGCGTGTGTCACTGACAGTGGGTCCAGCAGGCCCATTGGTCAGGTTTGACTAGTCTTCCCTCCCTCCTCTTTCTCTGCCCGAGCGGAGGCGGGACTCCCGCGACGCTCGCCGGCGAACGGCGGCACCGTTTGAGACACCGAGGGTGGAGATGGATCCACGGGTCCAGTGCGGTCCTCCCGGTGGTCGTTAGTAAGGTGGGGACGGAGGGAGTCGCCGGTGGCTTCGAGTGTTTTGGGCATTTGAACTACGGTGGCTCTCGGTCGTGTTTGAGCAGCTGGGCGGCTCCGCAAGACGAAGGGGAGTCGGGTGGTGGCGTTGGCTAGATGGGGGAGGGCCTGGTAGCGACGAAATGGACCGGAGGGCGGCGGTGGCCGAGCTGGCTGGAGACGGGGGAGATGGCCTCTCCAGGTCTATTGCGATCTAGGGGAGCGCTAGGGGAGTGGCTTGAGGCTGCCTGAGGTCTAGGAGGAGCTCGGGGTCACCATTTATAGAGTAGCTAGGTCGGTTCCGCCATGCCGAGGATAAGTCGCCGGCCGACCGTTTCTGCTGTGGCAGGGCGTCGTGGCACCGACGAGCGCTTGCAGACAAGTGAGGGATAAGCTCGGACTGCTCCAGGGGTAGCTGGCGCGCGGCTGCGGCTCGAGCGGCGCCGACCGTGGCAGGACCTCACTGCAGACGCCGGCGTGCCCGCCAAGGGGCTCTGATGGCGGCGCTGTAGGGCACCTGGGGCAACTTGGCGCGTTCCGGTGAGTGGTCGAGGGTGGGGCGCGGCTCTGCAGAGCGAGCAAAAGCCAGGGGCGCGACGCGGCGGCTCTGTGCACTCGCGTGCAAAACATGCGCTCTGGGCGCGCCCAGAGCACGCACGCAGCATGCTCGACAGAATGCGAAGGTGGTCTAGAGCGCTCGGGTGGGGCTAGCAACTAACAGGACTAGGCTAGGGTTTGCAAGGAAGCCAATGGACAAGGGGGTTCGGCCAGGAGACCAAGCTTGCAATGCTAACTAAAAACCATGTCAAAACTGGCCATGCACACAAGGTGTTAGGCGAAATGCCAAGGGCACCTAGGCAACTCTTGGGGTGGCCAAACTCTCCAGATCATAGTCTCTTTAGATGATAAGAGGGTGGCAAGGATAGTTGGGCAAAACCAGAAACTTGATAGTCAAAATATTTGAGAAAACCAATTTTGGGCAGAAACTAAAGGTTATTATTTCATGAACCAAAAATACTCCAATGGTTTCCATTCTCCTGTACTTAAGGGTTTGGTAGGGAGGACTATAAGCAAGAAAAAGAATCATGGGCAACAGAGCAATACAAAATGGAGTTGCAGTAGAAGAGGCCAATCTGGTCCAGAGAGCAAAAGAGGATGTTTTGCCTCAATTTTTCCGAAGAACACCAGTGGGTTTTTGCACAAAATATAATAATATACTCCTACTAACATCCCCTAATTTGGTGGAAGTTTTCAAGAAACATTTAAATAGGTTGTAGTGCAATTTTACCAACTAGACCAGTTTTGAAAACTAGGGGGTAGAGCTTAAAATCTCCAATGAATAAAAGATATTTTTGCACCAGTGTGATTTAAAAACATCATATGTCATCCCCAAATTTTGGTGAAAATTTTAGATGCATTCAACAAATGGTTGTAGTGCAAAGGAGGCTCCAAAACTTATGAAAAATCATTTTAAAGAATAAGCTTAGGAAAACAATTATGCAAATAAAACCACTGATTAGGAATTGTTTTGTTGAGAGAGTATAGAAGTCCAATAACATTTTTGGAAAATCTCCACTTGGGGTGAAAACTCCACAATATTAAAGAAAAATGGTTCTGAAATCAATAGAAAATCCAGAGAGCAAAATTTTTAAACTCCTGGCAAAATTCTAATAATAAAAACATGGTTAATTTTTTGGGGTGTTACATCTCCAGTCCCATCATTATCAAGATTCATATTGCAAAACAAAGATCTAATAGGGGACACATCAATAACTTTAAGATCTTCATCATTATTTTCATGGAAACTAGAAGAACATTCTTTAACAAAGCAATCTTTCTTAGCACGCAATCTAGCGGTTCTTTCTGTGCATTCGTCAATGGAACTTCTCATAGCTTTGAGAGACTCATTGATATCATGCTTAGGAGGAGTAGATCTAAGTTTTAAAGAATCAACATCAAGCGAAAGTCTATCAATGTTCCTAGCCAAATCATCAACTTTAAGCAATTTTTCTTCAACAAAGCATTAAAATTCTTTTGAGAGATCATAAATTCTTTCACACTATTTTCAAAATCAGAGGGCATATTATTAAAATTAGCATAAGAATTATTGTAGGAACTTCCATAATTTTTAGAAGAATTACTAGGGAACGGTCTAGGATTAAAGTTTCCTCTATAAGTATTGTTGCCAAAATTATTCCTACCAACAAAGTTTACATCCATAGATTCATTATTATTCTCAATCAAGGTAGATAAAGGCATATCATTGGGATCAATAGAAGCATTCTTAGTAGCAAACAATCTCATAAGTTCATCCATCTTTCCACTCAAAACATTAATTTCTTCTATAGCATGCACTTTTTTATTAGTAGATCGTTCAGTGTGCCATTGAGAATAATTAGCCATGATATTATCAAGGAGTTTTGTAGCTTCTCCTAAGGTGATTTCCATAAATGTGCCTCCGGCGGCCGAATCTAAAAGATTTTTAGAAGCAAAATTCAATCCGGCATAAAAGTTTTGTATGATCATCCATAAATTCAAACCATGAGTAGGGCAATTGTGAATCATCAATTTCATTCTTTCCCAAGATTGGGCAACATGCTCATGATCAAGTTGTTTAAAATTCAGAATATCGTTCCTAAGGGAGATGATCTTAGCGGGAGGTAAATACTTAGAGATAAAAGCATCTTTGCACTTGTTCCAAGAATCAATACTATTTTTAGGCAAAGACGAAAACCAAACTTTAGCATGATCTCTAAGTGAAAACGGAAATAACTTCAATTTAACAATATCATTATCCGTATCTTTTTTCTTTTGCATCTCACACAAATCAACAAAGTTGTTTGGATGGGTAGCGGCATCTTCACTAGGAAGGCCGGAGAATTGATCTTTCATAACAAGATTCAGCAAACCAGCATTGACTTCACAAGACTCAACATCATTAAGAGGAGAAATCGAAGTACTAAGGAAATCATTATTATTGGTATTGGAGAAATCACACAATTTGGTATTATCTTGCGCCATGGTGACAAGTAATACAACACACAAGCAAACAGAAAAATGCAAGCAAAAGAGAGAGGAAAAAGAAGGCAAGCAGAAAAGAGAGGAGATTGGGAAAGAGAGGGCGAATAAAATGGCAAGGGTGAAGTGGGGGAGAGGAAAACGAGAGGCAAATGGCAAACAATGTAAATGCAAGGGAGATGAGTTTGTGATGGGTACTTGGTATGTCTTGACTTGAGCGAAGACCTCCCCGGCAACGGCGCCATAAATCCTTCTTGCTACGTCTTGAGCTTGCGTTGGTTTTCCTTGAAGAGGAAAGGGTGATGCAGCACAGTAGCGTAAGTATTACCCTCAGTTTTTGAGAACCAAGGTATCAACACAGTAGGAGGCTCCTCACAAGTCCCACGCACCTACACAAACAAACAAAGAAGTCGCAACCAATGCGATAAAGGGGTTGTCAATCCCTTCACGGCCAATTGCGAAAGTGAGATCTGATAGAGATAATATGATAAGATAAATATATTTTTGGTATTTTATGATATAGATTGGAAAAGTAAAGATGAAAATAAAAGTAGATTGAAAGCATAGATGATAAAAGATAGACGTGGGGGCCATAGGTTTCACTAGTGGCTTCTCTCAAGATAAGTATTACGGTGGGTGAACAAATTACTGTCGAGCAATTGATAGAAAAGCGAATAATTATGAGATTATCTAGGCATGATCATGTATATAGGCATCACGTCCGTGACAAGTAGACCGACTCCTGCGTGCATCTACTACTATTACTCCACACATCGACCGCTATCCAGCATGCATCTAGAGTATTAAGTTCATAAGAACAGAGTAACGCTTTAAGAAAGATGACATGATGTAGAGGGATAAACTCATGCAATATGATATAAACCCCATCTTTTTATCCTCGATGGCAACAATACAATACGTGCCTTGCTGCCCCTGCTGTCACTGGGAAAGGACACCGCAAGATTGAACCCAAAGCTAAGCACTTCTCCCATGGCAAGAAAGATAAATCTAGTAGGCCAAGCCAAACCGATAATTCGAAGAGACTTGCAAAGATAACTCAATCATACATAAAAGAATTTAGAGGAGATTCAAATATTTCTCATAGATAAACTTGATCATAAACCCACAATTCATCGGATCTCGACAAACAGACCGCAAAAAGAGTTACATCGAATAGATCTCCAAAAAGAGGAAGGAGAACATGGTACTGAGATTCAAAGAGAGAGAACAAGCCATCTAGCTAATAACTATGGACCCGAAGGTCTATGGTAAACTACTCACAACTCATCGGAGAGGCCTTGGAGTTGATGTAGAAGCCCTCCATGGTGGATTCCCCCTCCGGCAGAGCGCCGGCGACGGCTGCAAGATGGGATCTCGCGGATACAGAAGGTTACAGTGGTGGAAATAGTTTTTCAGTGGCTCCCTTGATGGTTTCGGGGTACATGGGTATATATAGGAGGAAGAAGTACGTCGGTGGACGCCCGAGGGGCCCACGAGACATGGGGCACGCCCAGTAGGGGGGCGCCCTCCACCCTCATGGCTTCCTCGATTGCTTCTTGACTTGCACTCCAAGTCCTCTCGATCATGTTTGTTCCAAAAATCACGCTCCCGAAGGTCCGTTTGGACTCCGTTTGATATTCCTTTTCTTCGAAACACCGAAATGGGCAAAAAAATAGCAATACGGGCTGGGCCTCCGGTTAGTAGGTTAGTCCCAAAAATGATATAAAAGTGTAAAGTAAAGCCCATAAACATCCAAAACAGGTAATATAATAGCATGGAATAATAAAAAATTATAGATACGTTGGAGACGTATCAATGCGGACGATGCCAAGACCCCTGAAGGAGTTCGCCTCCTCAGGAGGGCTCCTGAGGGGCGGAGAGATCTATGCAGCTACCTCGTGAGGATCAGCTGACGTGAGCCGTGACGACCAAGGCCAGGCGGGCGCTAGGCGGGCGCCAGGCGGGTGCAAAGCGCAGGTTTCCTCTTTGGTGCAAGGCAGGCAAGCCACAGGCGCGGAGCCTCGAGTAATCAACCAAAGGTTTCCATTCTGGTGGAACAAGACCAAGACAGCCAGGACGGAGGTCATCACCAAGCCCACCGCAGCATCACGACCAGAGGCTTTTCGTAGGCGAAGACTACTTTTGTCAGGATAGACTGTACTGCTTGTCCCCCTTCAGATCCTGCTGTTGTGGAATCCCTTCCCACTCATATTTGGGAAGAGGACCAAGGCCAATATATATAGGGCTTAGCTACCGCCACAGAAAGGGACCGAAACCAGAGCAAGTAGAGCACCACACCAGCTCAAGAATACCTCACCTCCTGAGGCTTGTTCATCCGTTGTACTAGTTCATCCATAGCCCCCAGAGGCAATCCACCACACCACACTAGATTAGGGTATTACACCATAACGGTGGCCCGAACCAGTATAAAATCTCTATGTCTTTGTGTCTCTGAGAGCTCTACGCGCTAGGCTAGGGAGGATCGCGAGTAGGCAGGCTGGGCAGGTTGAGATCTCCGCACGCACGCCAGAGTTCAAACCTCTAAAGGGTTGCTGGATCCCGAAATCCGACATTTGGCGCACCAGGTAGGGGTGCATCGGAATCCTCTTCCTCGACCTCCAGATTGTGCCACTGACCCATATGGCGGGAGCTCCTCCGTCGGCCTCGTCGACGCGCGTTCCCAGAGAAGAGCCGGGGCTGCGCTGCTTCGCCCTCTCCCTGCGGCAAGTGTAGTGGCCGCCCAAGTTCCGATCGGAGATGCCGCCGCGCTACGACGGTGCGGCGGATCCAGTCCCATCCTTCAAGCATACGAGGAAGCAGTTTGGGCGGCTGGTGGGAATGACAAGGTGAAGGCCAACTGGTTCCTCATGGCCCTCGTAGGCGCGCCACGCGCCTGGTTGCTCAACCTGCCAGTGTCTTATGTGGCCTCCTGGGAGGAGTTGCGCGACCTCTTCCTCGCCCACTATGCGGCGCCGGTGCCCCCGGTTGTTGCAGCTCCCCTGGGTGGCTCGCAGGCGCCACCCTTCGACCGCCACGTCAAGCAGTTCTGCCGGCAGGCAGGCAACACTCAGGCGGGCTCGGGGCCTCCCCCGGGCTGGGCGGCGCCCCAAGATGACCTCACCTTCCGCCCCGAAGATCACCCCGCTGCCACGATGGGGGCAGGCGCGATCCTGATGCTCTGCACCCCCACCATCTGTCACGTGGCGATCACCAGGACCCTAATCGACGGCGGGGCCGACCTCAACATGCTCTCCCCGGAGGCGTTCGGCCTGCTCCATGATATGTCTCCAACGTATCTATAATTTTTGATTGCTCCATGCTCCTTTATCTACTGTTTTGGACTATATTGGGCTTTATTTTCCACTTTTATATTATTTTTGGGACTAACCTATTAACCGAAGGCCCAGCCCAGAATTGCTGTTTTTTGCCTATTTTAGTATTTCGAAGAAACAGAATATCAAACGGAGTCCAAACGGAATAAAACCTTCGAGAACGTGATTTTCGCACCGAACGTGATCCAGGAGACTTGGACCCTGCTCCAAGGAACAACCGAGGAGGTCACGAGGGTGGAGGGCGCCCCCCCCCTTAGGCGCGCCCCCCTGCCTCATGAGCCCCCTGTTGCTCCACCGACGTACTCCTTCCTCCTATATATACCTACATACCCCCGTCAGATCAGATACGGAGCCAAAAACCTAATTCCACCGCCGCACCTTCTGTGTCCGCGAGATCCCATCTTGGGGCCTATTCCGGAGCTCCGCCGGAGAGGGCATCTACCACGGAGGGCTTCTACATCAACACCATAGCCTCTCCGATGAAGTGTGAGTAGTTTACTTCAGACCTTCGGGTCCGTAGCTAGTAGCTAGATGGCTTCTTCTCTCTTTTTGGATCTCAATACAATGTTATCCCCCTCTCTTGTGGAGATCTATTCGATGTAATCTTCTTTTTGCTGTGTGTTCGTTGAGATCGATGAATTGTGAGTTTATGATCCAACTTATCTATGAATAATATTTGATTCTTCTCTGAATTCTTTTATGTATGATTGAGCTATCTTTGCAAGTCTCTTTGAATTATCCGTTTGGTTTGGCCAACTTGATTGGTAGTTCTTGCAATGGGAGAAGTGTTTAGCTTTGGGTTCAATCTTGCGGTGTCCTTATCCAGTGACAGAAAGGGTTGCAAGGCACGTATTGTATTGTTGCCATCAAGGATAACAAGATGGGGTTTTTTATCATATTGCCTGAATTTATCCATCTACATCATGTCATCTTGCTTAAGGCGTTACTCTGTTTTTAACTTAATACTCTAGATGCATGCTGGATAGCGGTCGATGAGTGGAGTAATAGTAGTAGATGCAGAATCGTATCGATCTACTTGTCTCGGATGTGATGCCTATATACATGATCATACCTAGATAACCTCATAATTATTCGCTTTTCTATCATTTGCTCAACAGTAATTTGTTCACCCACCTTAGAATACTTATGCTCTTGAGAGAAGCCACTAGTGAAACCTATGGCCCCCGGGTCTATTCTCATCATATTAATCTCTATTACTTTATTACTTGCTTTGTTTTTACTTTGCCTTTTACTTTTTACTTTGCATATCTATATCAAAAATACCAAAAATATTATTTATCATCTCTATCAAATCTCACCCTTGTAAGTGACCGTGAAGGGATTGACAACCCCTAATCGCGTTGGTTGCGAGTAGCTATCGTTTTGTGTAGGTACGAGGGACTCGTGCGTGATCTCCTACTGGATTGATACCTTGGTTCTCAAAAACTGAGGGAAATACTTACGCTACTTTACTGCATCATCCTATCCTCTTCGGGGAAATCCAACGCAGTGCTCAAGAGGTAGCAAGAAGAATTTCTGTCGCCGTTGCCGGGGAGTTTGTGCAAAAGTCAACCATACCAAGTACCCATCACAATCCCTATCTCTCGCATTACATTATTTGCCTCTTGTTTTCCTCTCCCCCACTTCACCCTTGCCGTTTTATTCGCCCTCTCTCTCCCAATCTCCTCCTCTCTTTCTCTTTTGCCTTTTTTCGTTTGCCCTTTCTATTGCTTGTCTGTTGGATTACTTGTTGCCATGGCGCAAGATAATACCAAATTGTGTGATTTCTCGAATACCAATAATAATGATTTCCTTAGTACTCCGGTTGCTCCTCTTAATAATGATGAGTCTTGTGAAATCAATACCGCTTTGCTGAATCTTGTTATGAAAGATCAATTCGCCGGCCTTCCTAGTGAAGATGCCGCTACTCATCCAAACAATTTTGTTGATTTGTGTGATATGCAAAAGAAGAAAGATATAGATAACAATATTGTCAAATTGAAGTTATTTCCATTTTCACTTAGAGATCGTGCTAAAATTTGGTTTTCGTCTTTGCCTAAAAATAGTATTGATTCTTGGAACAAGGGCAAAGATGCTTTTATCTCTAAGTATTTTCCTCCCACTAAGATCATCACTCTTAGGAACAATATTATGAATTTTAAACAACTTGATCATGAGCATGTTGCCCAATCTTGGGAAAGAATGAAATTGATGCTTTGCAATTACCCTACTCATGGTTTGAATTTGTGGATGATCATACAAAATTTTATGCCGGATTAAATTTTGCTTCTAGAAATCTTTTAGCTTCGGCCGCGGGAGGCACATTTATGGAAATTACATTAGGAGATGCTAAAAAATTTCTTGATAATATTATGGCTAATTATTCTTAATGGCATACCGAAAGATCTTCTAGTAAAAAGGTGCATGCTATAGAAGAAATCAATGTTTTGAGTGAAAAGATGGAAGAACTTATGAAGATGTTTGCTACTAAAAATACTTCTCTTGATCCCAATGATATGCCTTTATCTACTTTGATTGAGAATAACAATGAATCTATGGATGTGAATTTTGTTGGTAGGAATAGTTTTGGAAATAACGCGTATAGAGGGAATTTTAATCCTAGGCCTTATCCTAGTAATCCTTCTAATAATTATGGAAATTCCTACAACAACTCTTATGGAAATTTTAATAAGATGCCCTCTAAATTTGAGAGTAGTGTTAAAGAGTTTATGAATTCACAAAAGAATTTTAATGCTTTGCTTGAAGAGAAATTGCTTAAAGTTGATGATTTGGCTAGGAACATTGATAGGATTTCTCTTGAAATTGATTCTTTAAAGCTTAGATCTATTCCTCCTAAGCATGATATCAATGAGTCTCTCAAAGCTATGAGAATTTCCATTGATGAGTGCAAGGAAAGAACCGCTAGGATGCGTGCTTCCAAAGATGCCTTTATTAAAGCGTGTTCTTCCAATTCCTATGAAAATCAAGATGAAGATTTAAAAGTTATTTATGTGTCCCCCATTAAATCTTTGTTTTGCAATATGAATCTTGATGAAACTGAATATGATCTTCCTTTACCTAGAAGGCGTGCTAAGCATTCAGAGTTTCTAGATCTTGATGATGAAATTGATGAAAGTGGGATTGAAAGAAATAAAAATCTTGATGTTGCTAAACCCACTATTTTGGATCTTAAGGAATTTAATTATGAAAATCGCTCTTTGATTGGTTGTATTTCCTTGTTGCAATCCGTGCTAGATTCTCCTCATGCTTATAGTCAAAATAAGGCCTTTACCGAACACATTGTTGATGCCTTGATGCAATCGTATGAAGAAAAACTTGAGTTGAAAGTTTCTATCCCTAGAAAACTCTATGATGAGTGGGAACCTACTATTAAAATTAAAATTAAAGATTATGAGTTTCATGCTTTGTGTGATTTGGGTGCTAGTGTCTCCACTATTCCCAAAACTTTGTGCGAATTGCTAGATTTCCGTGATCTTGAAGATTGTTCTCTAAACTTGCATCTTGCGGATTCCACTATTAAAAAGCCTATGGGAAGAATTAATGATGTTCTTATTGTTTCAAATAGGAATTATGTGCCCGTTGATTTTATCGTTCTTGATATAGATTCACTGGTAGAAAACAGGGCATTTGTCCCGGTTCGTAAGGGCCTTTAGTCCCGGTTCATGAATCGGGACTAATGGGTCGTTACTAATACCCCCCCCCCTTTAGTCCCGGTTCAAACACGAACCGGGACAGATGGTCCTCCACGTGGCCGGTGCGCCAAGCCCAGGCAGGGGGGGCTTTGGTCCCGGTTGGTGGCACCAACTGGGACCAAAAGGCGTCCACGCGTCAGCATTCCAGTGGCTGGGGTTTTTTTTAAGGGGGGTGGGGATTTTGGGGGGTTAATTTAGGTGTTTCATATATTGTGTTAGCTAGCTAATTAATAGAGAGAAGTGTCCTCTCTTATGTCCGTGCTTGGTCGACGCTACGTACTATATACATAAGTGATCGAGAGAACCATTGAGTACAGAAGTTCGTCATGCATACCGAGAGAAGTGATCGATCGACCTCTCCTTCTCTGAGAGATTGGTCGAACAACAAGTTTTCGTATCATGTATCCGACGCTACTGGCTACATACATGTACAATATGTAAGATCTCTTAATTACAATCCCCTAGCAATTGAAATCAACTTCCACATGGTATTCTCCGGCTTTATTGATGACGTGGTCAAGAAAGAATCCCGCCAATTCCTCTTGAATTGCTTTCATGCGATCTGGTTCTAGGAGTTCATTCCGCATCTGCCACGTCTAATTTGAAGAAGGGGGTTAATTAATACATATATATGAATGAAACTCAACAGAAATGATGGTGTAATAAAATGAAATTGTGAATATTATTGCTTACGCACTTCATATTGTCTTTGAGAGTAGCCCCGCTTGTTTTTCAAAGTCGCGTTGTGGATGAACTCGCACACGTAGTATCCACAGAAATCATTCCCTTGTTCCTGCCACAAGCACTTTACGAGAAATAGAGGTCAATCAAACTGATAATGAAGCATTATAAATGGCATTGATGAAAGTATAGCTATAGAATCAACGGGAGATGCGCGCAACTAGCTAGCCAGTAGTACTTACTTTCGGGTATGTATATCGCAGCTCCTTCGGCAGTCCCGGAGCTTCTGCGGTGAACTGTTTCCAAACCCTGCAAGACAAAGAAAATAATTATTATTACTTGAGATATCAGGAAATGAACAAAAAGTTGCCGATATGGTGCGATAATGATCGATTGAACTTACTTGTTGAGCATTTCAGTCATGTCCGCATAGGTTTTGGGATCTTTCCGTCTCGAGTCTAAGACGGTTACTAGTCCCCGCTCAAGCTTAATCTCCAGAAGAACATAGTGGTACCTGCGCACGCATGCATAACTCATCAATTACATTACTATAACCTCGCTCGAGTAATAAGGGAAACCGAATATGCACACGACAGTAACACTCACTTGCCGTTGTAAGGAAAGAGTATGGTATCTTTGTTTTGATTTTTGATCAACGATCGTAGCAAGTTGTCCTCGGCCTCTTTTCGTGCTTTTTAACCAGAAATTCATCTATGATATTTGTGTTAATGAACCCAATATCATAAATTTCTTGTTTTTTGCACTCGACGATCTTCAATCTGCATAATATATTGAGGATAATTAATTATAAATACATGCAATGAAAGAGCCGAGCTATATATAGAGACTTAATGACAGAAATAGTACTTACAGGCAGTAGCAAAAGACCGTTAATTTATCGAGGGCCTTTTGATTGAAGAACGCGAAGAACTCCTCAAATGGAACACACAACAGATCAGTTCCAACGAGGTCGTGCTCCTCTTTAATGTTCAGATACAAACTATTCGCCCCCTAGACTCTCTGCAGGTTTTCATGTACCAAGTATGGAATCTTTGCATCATCGTTGTTAGAGATTTTTCATCTTTGACGAGAGGCTTCCCATACTCGTATCTGTGTTCATCCACCTCCATGAAATCAGGAAGTGCATCGTCATGCAGGTAATCTTGTAGATTGCCATAACCGGCCACCATCCCTGGAGCATTAGCGACGATGTTGCCGCTAGACACATTGAGCGGGGGGCACGATTGGTTTGCTTGTTCGCCGAGCTGGTCAATTTTTTTTGCAGCTGCTCGTTCTCTTGACCTTTGATGTCTGACAGTACTTCCCGACCGCTTCACTTGGAGATATGTCTGTTCAGTAATGCGCTCATAGTTGGTTCTCGGCGGAGACTTTGCCGGTTTCCTCAGGCCATCGAGAGTGCGCTTTGCTTTCACCGGATCTACCTTCTCCTCCGGAGGTGGATGTCTCTTTGCTTTCACCCCTTCAAAGAACTCCTTCACGTGGGTCCGCACGATCGTATCGTTTTCCTCCTCGGTCCTCTCGTACGGTAACTTCTCTAGAGGCTTGAGAGGTGGACCGTATCTGTATTGCCTCCCGCCTCTGGTTGTGCTGCTAGACGCCGGAGCAGACGGAGTGGCTGCTGCGTCTGTCTTCTTTCGTGCTTGCTTACAAGGTGGAGGAGAAGGACTACGACGCACCGGAGCAGCCGGGACGACGGCGGGTCTCTTCCGCCCTTGCTGGCGAGGCGGAGAAGGAGGAGGCTGCTGGCTGCTCGGGCGCGCCGGCGCAGGCGGAGAAGGAGGCGGAGTGCCGCCACGCGCCGGAGAAGGAGGCGGAGTGCCGCCACGCATGCCCTAATCGTCACTCGCCGGAGGAGGAGGCGGTGGAGGAGGCGGAGTGCCGTAAGTTGCTGGAGGAGGAGGAGGAGGCGGAGGCGTCCAGTTCGGAAGGTTGATGAGCTCCTTCCGCCATAGGCATGGAGTCTTCAGAGCAGAACCCAGCCTAGTCTCCCCTTCACCAGTAGGGTGGTCAAGCAGGAGGTCCTCAAATCCCTCTGTTATTTCATCCACCATCACCTTAGCATATCCTTCTGGAATCGGCCGGCAGTGATAAGTTGCGCCGGGTCCAGTAGGATAAATAGAGCCAACAGCCGCCTTGACCTTCAAATTCATCCATCGCGCCATAATGTGGCAATTTTGAGACTCCGTGATATCATCCACGGGATAGCTGGCAGGAGCCGTCAAGACATGCTCCGGCTGAAGCAGCTCGGTGGAAGCCATGCTGCTTCTCTGCTGAGATGGCAGGGTAGCTTTGGGGGAAGCTTCGGCAAGTCGTTTGCTGCGATCTGCTGCTTCTCGTTCCACTTCTTGTTCCTCTATCCCCATTACCCTTTCGTGCAGCGCCTGCATTTGGCCCTGCTCCAGTTTCTTCCTCCTCTCGTGGGTTTTGTAACACCCTGCGTCCGGAAAACCAACCTTCCACGGAATGGAGCCTGGCGTGCCTCGTGTCTGTCCAGGGTGCTCAGGATTCCCGAGGGCCATTGTGAGCCCGTCCTTCTCCCTGTCTGGAACGAACGTCCCTCGCTGCGCTGCATCGATATAGCGCCAAAGGTTCTTGACTGGTATTTGCAGTTGCTCGTCCGTCCAATGGCACTTCCCTGATACATGGTCCAAGGTTCTGCCAGCCCTGAAGAACCAAGTCCGGCAACGGTCTGGCCAGTACATTGTCTCTGGTTCGATCACTTTTTCAAGCAGATCATGCTCCGCCTTGGACCACTTAGGCCGGGCTTTGAGGTAGCCACCTGACCCCGTGCGATGGTGAAGCATCTTCTTCGCAGCATTTTGCTTGTTTGTCACCGACATCTTCTTACTCTTTTCCGATGTCTTGTGGGCCACAAATGTGGGCCAGTGATCTTTGATCTTCTCATATTTGCCGATGAATTCTTGTGTCCTTTTTTTTGTCGACAAACTAGTTCAGCTCTTTCCTCCACCTCCTGAATAGGGTTGCCATCTTCTTAAGAGCACAAGACTTGATTAATTGCTCTTTAACTGGCTTCTCCGGATCCTCCTCTGGCGGTAGGGTGAAATTTGCCTTCAGTTGAGTCCAAAGATCTTCTTTCTGCATATCATTGACATAAGACACCTCAGGGTCTTCCTCCTTAGGCTTATACCATTGCTGGATGCTGATCGGGATCTTGTCCCTAACAAGAACCCTGCACTGAGCAGAAAATGCGCGCTTTGTCCGGATGGGTTCAATCGGTTCGCCGTCGGGCGCGATTTCTATGATCTCAAACTTTTCATCCGAGCTCAACTTTTTCTTCGGGCCTCGTCTCCTTACCGAAGTTGTGCTCGATCCGGAGGGCTAGAAATTATAAGGAAGAAAGACGAGAGTAATTAATATGTGTACATATACCAAAACAATGGATGCATCAATTAACTAGTCAGCACGGGCTTAACTAATATATATATATATACCTGGCCGGACTCGGTTCGGTCACCGGAGCAGTCAGCACGGTCTCCTTCTTGTACCTCCATTGTGTCACCGGAGCCATCATGAACATAGTCCTCTTCTTGTACCGGCATTAATGGGCCGAAGCCATCATGAATATAGCCCTCTTCTTCACCCAGTCCTTCCTGACCATCGGTCTCGTTGAGAAATGACGCAACTTCATCACTTCCTTGTGCGATTATGTCCCCCAACATCGCTTCTGTTTCTTCGTCTCGGGAGTGCTCCATAGTTTCTGCAAATATTTACAACATGTCAATTATTATTCAAACATGGTACAGATGGATATATATATATATATATATATATTAGTGGCAAATGTAGAACTAGCTAGCTAATCACAATAAGGAATCATGTTAGTGGCCTCGACGCTGCTTCTCTAGGGTTTGGGGTCGCCTCGACACAACGCTTCAAGGGTTTGGGGTGGCCTCGACGACAACGCTCTTTTAACTTGGTAAATTTGGGTGGCCTCGAGAGAGTTAGTTTATCGGGTACGGGCGCGGCGGGAGGGGGTAGGAGACCAACATCGTTTTCTCTCTAGGGTTTGGGTGTCCTCGAGAGTTTTGGTCGAGCGAGAGGGCTGAGGGGGGTGCTGCCGTTGTATAAGTTATCACGGTCGAGAGGGGGTATATA
Organism: Triticum aestivum; assembly: GCF_018294505.1. Taxonomy (NCBI): domain Eukaryota; kingdom Viridiplantae; phylum Streptophyta; class Magnoliopsida; order Poales; family Poaceae; genus Triticum; species Triticum aestivum. Next base: position 86,766,937 of record NC_057804.1, read on the forward strand.
TATCGACCGCCCCTCATGTCGAAGTTATCTCGAGGGGGTTATATCGACAACGACGCGACATACATATACATGGGAAAATAATGTTATCGGGGAGGGGGTATTGGTACCCCCCCCTCGTGTTGAAGTTTCTTCTTTCTCCTCTATTACTTTCTTTCTTCTTTTTCTTCTTCTCCCTCGAGAAAGGAAAATAATTAAGGAAAAGGAAGAAAAGAGGAAGAAGGAAGAAGAAGAATAAAAAAAGAAGAAAAAAAGAGGAGAAGAAGAAAGGAATAGAGGAGAAGAAGAAAAAATAGAAATTTTTTCTATTTTTTCTTCTTCTCCTCTATTCCTTTCTTCTTCTCCTCTCTTTTTCTTCTTTTTCTTCTTCTTATTTATTTCTCCTCTTCTTTTCCTCTCCTCTTCTTCTTTCTTTCCTCTTCTTATTTTCTTCTTTCCTATCCTTCTTTTTCTAAAATTGTAACTTTTGCATATATAAAACTTTTCTAAAATTGTAACTTTCTATATATGAACAAAAAACTTTCTATGAACAAAAAAAGATTTTTAACATATATATTTAGCAAATTCTAGCCACATACATCACATAAACATATACATTATAGCCACATACACATATACATCACATATGAACAAAAAAATAAACTAATAAAAATAAAAAAACATATAGAAACATATGAACAAAAACATATAGCCACATACATACACATACATTATATATATATATATATGAAAAAAAAGTAAACAAATAAAAAAAAGAGCCGCGGGAAGAGGGGCATGGCGGCAGCGGTGGCGCCGGCGGGGCAGGGCAGGGCAGGGGCGCGGGAGCGAGGCAAGGCAGGGGCGCCAGGCAGGTGCTCACAGGTGGGTGGCGGGGCACGGCGGGTGGCGTCGGGGCACGGGGAGCGGCGCCGGCGTCGGGGCAGATGCCGTCGAGGGCGGCGGCGACGGCAAAGTTGAGTAGCCTGACGGCGTCGGAGGCGGCGATGACGGTGAGGTGGACCAGCCTAACGGTGTCGGAGGCGGCGACGACGACGAGGTGGAGCAGCCTGATGGCTCGGCGGCAATGGCGATGAGGCAGAGCAGCGGGCGTCGGTCGGCGAAGAAAGGGATGGATTTTGGAGAAACTGCTAAGTGCTGCTTATATAGCAAAGCCTTTAGTCCCGATTGGTGGCACCAACCGGGACTAATACACCCTTTAGTCCTGGTTGGTGCCACCAACCGGGACCAAAGGCCTCTTTTCAGCAGTCCAAAGGGCGGGAAGCGGCGCCCTTTAGTCCCGGTTGGTGCCACCAACCGGGACCAAAGGCCCCTGTGCTGCCCGCGTTGGGGCCAAAGTTTAGTCCCACCTCGCTAGTTGAGAGGGGCGCGCAGTGGTTTATAAGCCCCACTGCCGCACCCCTCTCGAGCTCCTCTCCACCGCAGGCTTGCGGACCTACTTGCTTCTACTTTGCCTGATGGGCCTTCTGGGCCTACTGCGGGCCTGAATCCTGGCCCATGGTAGGGTTTCTAGTCGTATTCACGCCGTGGGGGCCTAGTAGGAGGCATTTTTTGGTTTTTTTGTTTTCTTTACTTATTGTTGCTATTTTTATTTTTTTCCAGTTTTTTTGTTTTTTTGTTTTCTTTACTTATTTTTGCTATTTTTATTTTTTTTCTAGTTTTTTTGTTTTGTTTTCTGCATTATTTATATTCTTTTGTTTTTTGCTTTATTTTTTAATTCCTTTTGCTTTTAGTTTTAGGAAAATTATAAACTTTCTGTTAGTGCCATTAGTTTCAAATTTGAAAACACTTTTTTTGTTTTTTTGTTTTCTTTCTTTCTTTATTTATTTTATTTTGTTTCTACTTACAACAAAATACTTATTGTTGCTATTTTTAATTGTTACGAGGGCCGAACCATAAGACATTAAAGCATTTCAAATGAACTCTGAAAAAGTTGAAAGTTGGCATGGTATCATAAATTCACCCACATAGCATGTGCATGTACAAAACGGACAATGGTATCATACTCGTCTGTTACAAAGTTGGCATGCTATCATCATAATAGTTGTGGGAGAAAGTCTTCACTTTTTCTTCGCTTGTGTCATTTGCTTATTGCGCCGTAACCATGGATAATCTTCATCGTTTATCAGGATGCTGGGGTCAGCCTTGACTTTGAAGGGAGGAATTTCATGAAACTTTTCATAATCTTCAGACATGTCTGTCTTGCCCTCCACTCCCACGATGTCCCTTTTTCCTGAAAGAACTATGTGGCGCTTTGGCTCATCGTATGATGTATTCGCTTCCTTATCTTTTCTCTTTCTCGGTCTGGTAGACATGTCCTTCACATAGATAACCTGTGCCACATCATTGGCTAGGACGAACGGTTCGTCAGTGTACCCAAGATTTTTCAGATCCACTGTTGTCATTCCGTACTGTGGGTCTACCTGTACCCCGCCTCCTGACAGATTGACCCATTTGCACTTAAACAAAGGGACCTTAAAATCATGTCCGTAGTCAAGTTCCCATATGTCCACTATGTAACCATAATATGTGTCCTTTCCCCTCTCGGTTGTTGCATCAAAGCGGACACCGCTGTTTTGGTTGGTGCTCTTTTGATCTTGGTCAATTGTGTAAAATGTATTCCCATTTATCTCGTACCCTTTCCAAATCAATACAGTCAAAGATGGTCCCCTGGACAACAAGTACAGCTCATCACAAACAGTGTTGTCACCTCTGAGACGTGCTTCCAACCAACTGCTAAAAGTCCTGATGTGTTGACATGTAATCCAGTCGTCGCACTGCTCCGCGTGTTTGGAGCGCAGACTGTTCTTGTGTTCATCGACATACGGGGTCACCAAGGTAGAGTTCTGTAGAACTGTGTAGTGTGCTTGAGACCAAGAATATCCGTCCCTGCATATTATTGAGTCCCTTCCAAGTGTGCCTTTTCCAGTCAGTCTCCCCTCATACCGCGATTTAGGGAGACCTATCTTCTTAAGTCCAGGAATGAAGTCAACACAAAACCCGATGACATCCTCTGTTTGATGGTCCATGGAGATGCTTCCTTCTGGCCTAGCACGGTTACGGGCATATTTCTTTAGGACTCCCATGAACCTCTCAAAGGGGTACATATTGTGTAGAAATACGGGGCCCAGAATGACAATCTCGAAGATGATGAACTAGGACGTGCGTCATGATATTGAAGAAGGATGGTGGGAACACCGGCTCGAAACTGACAAGACATTGCACCACATCACTCCTTAGCCTTGGTATGATTTCTGGATCGATCACCTTCTAAGAGATTGCATTGAGGAATGCACATAGCTTCACAATGGCTAATCAGTCGTTTTCCGGTAGAAGCCCCCTCAATGCAACCGGAAGTAGTTGCGTCATAATCATGTGGCAGTCATGAGACTTTAGGTTCTGAAACTTTTTCTCTGCCATATTTATTATTCCTTTTATATTCGATGAGAAGCCAGTCAGGACCTTCATACTAAGCAGGCATTCAAAGAAGATTTCCTTCTCTTCTTTGGTAAGAGCATAGCTGGCAGGACCTTCATACTGCTTTGGAGGCATGCCGTCTTTTTTGTGCAAACGTTGCAGGTCCTCCCGTGCCTCAGCTGTATCTTTTGTCTTCCCATACACACCCAAGAAGCCTAGCAGGTTCACGCAAAGGTTCTTCATCACGTGCATCACGTCGATCGAAGAGCGGACCTCTAGGTCTTTCCAGTAGGGTAGGTCCCAAAATATAGATTTCTTCTTCCACATGGGTGCGTGTCCCCCAACGTCACTCAGAACAGCTAGTCCGCCGGGACCCTTTCCAAAGATTACGTGTAAATCATTGACCATAGCAAGTATGTGATCACCGGTATGCATGGCGGGCTTCTTCCGGTGATCTGCCTCGCCTTTCTTTCGACATAGATAGTTGGTCGGAAGAAATCGACGATGGCCCAGGTACACATTCTTCCTACAGCTTCCTAGGTATATACTATCGGTGTCAAGTAAATAGTGCGTGCATGTGTGGTATCCCTTGTTTGTCTGTCCTGAAAGGTTACTGAGAGCGGGCCAATCGTTGATGGTCACGAACAGCAACACCTTTAGCTAAAATTCCTCATGTTTGTGCTCATCCCACGTACGTACACTGTTTCCATTCCACAGCTGTAAAAATTCTTCAACTAATGGCCTTAGGTACACATCAATGTCGTTGCCGGGTTGCTTAGGGCCTTGGATGAGAACTGGCATCATAATGAACTTCCGCTTCATGCACATCCAAGGAGGAAGGTTATACATACATAGAGTCACGGGCCAAGTGTTGTGATTGCTGCTCTGCTCCCCGAAAGGATTAATGCCATCCACGCTTAAACCAAACCATACGTTCCTTGGGTCACTTGCAAACTCATCCCAGTACTTTCTCTCGATTTTTCTCCACTGCGACCCGTCAGCGGGTGCTCTCAACTTCCCGTATTTCTTACGGTCCTCACTGTGCCATCGCATCAACTTGGCATGCTCTCCGTTTCTGAACAGACGTTTCAACCGTGGTATTATAGGAGCATACGACATCACCTTCGTAGGAACCCTCTTCCTGGGGGGATCACCGTCAACATCACCAGGGTCATCTTGTCTGATCTTATACCGTAATGCACCGCATACCGGGCATGCGTTCAGATCCTTGTACGCACCACGGTAGAGGATGCAGTCATTAGGGCATGCATGTATCTTCTGCACCTCCAATCCTAGAGGGCATACGACCTTCTTTGTTGCGTATGTACTGTCGGGCAATTCGTTATCCTTTGGAAGCTTCTTCTTCAATATTTTCAGTAGCTTCTCAAATCCTTTGTCAGGCACAGCATTCTCTGCCTTCCACTGCAGCAATTCCAGTACGGTATCGAGCTTTCTGTTGCCATCTTCGCAATTGGGGTACAACCCTTTTTTGTGGTCCTCTAACATGCGATCGAACTTCAGCTTCTCCTTTTGACTTTCGCATTGCGTCCTTGCATCGACAATGACCCGGCGGAGATCATCATCATTGGGCACATTGTCTGGTTCCTCTTGATCTTCAGCAGCTTCGCCCATTGCAGCATCATCGTGCACATCATCTGGTTCCTCTTGATCTTCAGTAGCATCACCGTATTTAGGGGGCACATAGTTGTCATCGTACTCTTCTTCTTCACTGTCTTCCATCATAACCCCTATTTCTCCGTGCCTCGTCCAAACATTATAGTGTGGCATGAAACCCTTGTAAAGCAGGTGGGTGTGAAGGATTTTCCGGTCAGAGTAAGACTTCATATTCCCACATATAGGGCATGGACAACACATAAAACCATTCTGCTTGTTTGCCTCAGCCACTTCGAGAAAATCATGCACGCCCTTAATGTACTCGGAGGTGTGTCTTGAACCGTACATCCATTGCCGGTTCATCTGCGTGCATTATATATAATTAAGTGTGTCAAAAATCATTACAGAACATCATGAATAGATAATTAAGTGACCAAATTAATAGAAGTTCATCATCACATTAAAACCAAAGTACATACATAGTTCTCATCTAACAACATAAAGGTCTGCAGAGCATCTAAATTAATTAAACCATACACTAAAACTATGTAAAACATTTCAATGCGAAAACAAATGCGATCATAATCGCAACCAATGTAACAACTGATCCAACGGCATAATGATACCAAGCCTCGGTATGAATGACATATTTTCTAATCTTTCTAATCTTCAAGCGCATTGCATCCATCTTGATCTTGTGATCATCAACAACATCCGCAACATGCAACTCCAATATCATCTTCTCCTCCTCAATTTTTCTAATTTTTTCCTTCAACAAATTGTTTTCTTCTTCAACTAAATTTAACCTCTCGACAATAGGGTCGGTTGGAATTTCCGGTTCAACAACCTCCTAGATAAATAAATTCTATGTCACGTTGGTCGGCATAATTGTCATACACAATAAATGAACCAGTAGTTATGAAAAGATAATATATACCACATCCGAATCATAGACAGGACGAGGGCCGACGGGGGCGGATACCAAAACCATCGCACTATATAAGATGCAATAATAAAAGTAAGAAAATTATACAAGTATCTATATAAACATACAAGTAAGAATTTTTTTCCTTTCAGAAAGAAGATAAGAACAAGAGGCTCACCACGATGGTGCCGGCGACGAGATCGGCGTGGGCGATCGACAGCGGTGAAGACGGGGACGGGACGTGACAGACCGCTAAACCTAGACAAATATTGAGGAAAATGGAGTTTGGAGGTCGAGCTTGGAGAGGAGAAAGCTTAAGTAGTGTGGCTCGGGCATTCCATCGAGGTGAGCTAGAGCACTACAAAGCTCTCCCCTCGCCGGCCACGAAAAACAGAGCAGTGGGAGTGCTCTGCTCGCGGGCGAGGGGTATATATAGGCAACTAATTGGTCCTGGTTCGTGGCAAGAACCGGGACTAAAGGGCAGCCTTTGGTCCCGGTTCAAGCCACCAACCGGGACCAATGGTGGTGGGCCAGGAGCGAGGCCCATTGGTCCCGGTTCGTCCCATCAACCGGGACCAATAGGTCCAGTCGAACCGGGACCAATGGCCCACGTGGCCCGGCCGGCCCCTGGGGCTCACGAACCGGGTCCAATGCCCCCATTGGTCCCGGTTCTGGATTGAACCGGGACTAATGGGCTGACCTGGCCTGGACCATTGCAATCCTTCATGTCCTATTATTTTTTGTAGACCTTTTCTTAGAACGATTAGTGCAATTATTGATATGAAAGAAGGGAATATTAGATTCCAATTTCCCTTAAAGAATGGTATGGAACACTTCCCTAGAAAGAAAATAAAATTACCATATGAATCTATCATGAGAGCCACTTATGGATTGCCTACTAAAGATGGCAAAACCTAGATCTATCCTTGCTTTTATGCCTAGCTAAGGGCGTTAAACGATAGCGCTTGTTGGGAGGCAACCCAATTTTTTTTTGTGTTTTTTGTTTTTTGCTTCTGTTTAGGAATAAATAATCCATCTACTTTCTGTTTAGATGTGGTTTTATGTTTTAATTAGTGTTTGTGCCAAGTAGAACCTATAGGATAAGCTATGATGATAGTTGATTTGATTCTGCTGAAAAACAGAAACTTTGCGCTCACGAGAAAAAAATCAATAAATCGCAGAAACGAGCTTTTGCATTGATTCTTTTTGCTTCTGATCGATAAACAAATTATCCAGTACTTACTATTTTGGTAGAATTTTTAGAATTCCAGAAGTTTGAGTTAGTTACAGATTGCTACAGATTGTTCTGTTTTTGACAGATTCTGTTTTTCGTGTGTTGTTTGCTTATTTCAATGCATCTATGGCTAATAAATTAGTTTATAAACCATAAGTAAGTTGGAATACAGTAGGTTTAACACCAATATAAATAAAGAATGAGTTAATTACAGTACCTTAAAGTAGTCTTTTGTTTTCTTTCACTAACGGAGCTCACAAGATTTCTATTGAGTTTTGTGTTGTGAAGTTTTTAAGTTTTGGGTGAATTCTTTTGATGGATTATAGAACAAAGAGTGGCAAGAGCCTAAGCTTGGGGATGCCCATGGAACCCCCAAGATAATCCAAGGACACCAAAAATTCAAAGCTTGGGGATGCCCCGGAAGGCATCCCCTCTTTCGTCTACTTCCATCAGTAATTTACTTGGAGCTATATTTTTATTCACCACATGTCATGTGTTTTGCTTGGAACGTCTTGTATTATTTGCGTCTTTGCTTGTTAGTTTACCACAATAATCCTTGCTGTACACACATTTTGAGAGAGCCATACATGATTTAGAATTGGGTAGAATACTCTATGTGCTTCACTTATATCTTTTGAGTTTGATAGTTTTGCTCATAGTGCTTCACTTAAACCTTTTTGAGCATAATAATTTTTGCTCTAGTGATTCACTTAGATCTTTTAGAGCACGGTGGTGGATTTGTTTTAAAGAAACTATTGATCTCTCATGCTTCACTTAGATTATTTCGAGAGTTGTTAATAGCATGGTAATTTGCTTAATGTTAATATACTTGGTATTCAAGATATGTGAAACTTTCTTTTGAGTGCGTTGAATACTAAGATAAGTTTGATGCTTGATAATTGTTTTGAGATATGGAGGTGATAATATCAAATCAATGCTAGTTGGGGTGATTATGAATTTAAAGAATGCTTGTGTTGGAGTTTGTGATTCCCGTAGCATGCACGTATGGTGAACCGCTTTGTGATGAAGTCGGAGCACAATTTTATTTATTGATTGTCTTCCTTATGAGTGGCAGTCGGGGACGAGCGATGGTCTTTTCCTACCAATCTATCCCCCTAGGAGTATGCATTTAGTGCTTTGGTTTTTGATGACTTCTAAATTTTTGCAATAAGTGCATGAGTTCTTTTGATTAATGTTGAGTCCATGGATTATACGCACTCTCACCCTTCCACCATTGCTAGCCTCTCTAATACCGTGCACCTTTCGCCGGTATCATACACTCGCGTCCTAGTTCCCACCATCCTTCTTCAATATCATGACGCACCTTTCGTCTTGCCATGCAACTTTCCACCGTTCCGTTCATATGACACACATTACTTTTGTCATATTGCTTTTTGCATGAACATGTAGTTGACATTGTATTTGTGGCAAAGCCACCGTTCATAATTCTTTCATACATGTCACTCTTGATTCATTGCATAGCCCGGTACACCGACGGGGGCATTTATATAGAGTCATATTTTGTTCTAAGTATCGAGTTGTAATTGTTAAGTTGTAAGAAAAATAAAAGTGTTATGATCATCATTATTAGAGCGTTGTCCCAGTGAGGAAAGGATGATGGAGACTATGATTCCCTCATAAGTCGGGATGAGACTCTGGACTTTATGAAAAATAAGAGAGGCCAAAGAAGCCCAAATAAAAAAAAGAGGCCAAAGAAGCCCACCAAAATAAAAAAATATGAGAGAAAAAGAGAGAAGGGACAATGCTACTATCCTTTTTCCACACTTGTGCTTCAAAGTAGCACCATGATCTTCATGATAGAGAGTCTCATATGTTGTCACTTACATATACTAGTGGGAATTTTTCATTATAGAACTTGGCTTGTATATTCCAATGATGGGCTTCCTCAAAAGTGCCCTAGGTCTTCATGAGCAAGCAAGTTGGTTGCACGCCCACTTAGTTTTTTTTGTTGAGCTTTCATATACTTATAGCTCTAGAGCATCCTTTGCATGGCAATCCCTACTCACTCACATTGATATCTATTGATGGGCATCTCCATAGCCCATTGATACGCCTAGTTGATGTGAGACTATCTTCTCCTTTTTGTCTTCTCCACAACCACCATTCTATTCCACCTATAGTACTATGTCCATGGCTCACGCTCATGTATTGCGTGAAAGTTGAAAATGTTTGAGATTACTAAAGTATGAAACAATTTCTTGGCTCGTCATCGGGGTTGTGCATGATTAAATACTTTGTGTGATGAAGATAGAGCTTAGCCAGACTATATGATTTTGTAGGGATAACTTTCTTTAACCATGCTATTTTGAGAAGACATGATTGCTTTAATTTATATGCTTGAAGTACTATTACCTTTATGTTAATATGAACTTTTGTCTTGAATCTTTCGGATCTGAATATTCATATCACAATTAAGAAGATTTACATTGAAATTATGCCAAAGTATCACTCCGCATCAAAAATTCTTTTTTATCATTTACCTACTCGAGGACGAGCAGGAATTAAGCTTGGGGACGTTTGATACGTCTCCAACGTATCTATAATTTTTGATTGCTCCATGCTACTTTATCTACTGTTTTGGTTTATATTGAGCTTTATTTTCCACTTTTATATTATTTTTGGGACTAACCTATTAACCGGAGGCCCAGCCCAGAATTGCTGTTTTTTGCCTATTTCAGTATTTCGAAAAAACGGAATATCAAACGGAGTCCAAACGGAATAAAACCTTCGGGAACGTGATTTTCTCACCGAACGTGATCCAGGAGACTTGGACCCTGCTCCAAGGAACAACCGAGGAGGTCACGAGGGTGGAGGGCGCGCCCCCTGCCTCATGGGCCCCCTGTTGCTCCACCGACGTACTCCTTCCTCCTATATATACCTACGGACCCCCGTCAGATCAGATACAGAACCAAAAACCTAATTCCACCGCCGCACCTTCTGTATCCGCGAGATCCCATCTTGGGGCCTGTTCCGGAGCTCCGCCGGAGAGGGCATCTACCACGGAGGGCTTCTACATCAACACCATAGCCTCTCCGATGAAGTGTGAGTAGTTTACTTCAGACCTTCAGGTCCATAGCTAGTAGCTAGATGACTTCTTCTCTCTTTTTGGATCTCAATACAATGTTATCCACCTCTCTTGTGGAGATCTATTCGATGTAATCTTCTTTTTGTGGTGTGTTTGTTCAGACCGATGAATTGTGAGTTTAAGATCCAGCTTATCTATGAATAATATTTGATTCTTCTCTGAATTCTTTTATGTATGATTGAGTTATCTTTGCAAGTCTCTTCGAATTATCCGTTTGGTTTGGCCGACTAGATTGGTAGTTCTTGCAATGGGAGAAGTGTTTAGCTTTGTGTTCAATCTTGCGGTGTCCTTACCCAATGACAGAAAGGGTTGCAAGGCACGTATTGTATTGTTGCCATCGAGGATAACAAGATGGGTTTTTTTTTATCATATTGCATGAATTTATCCCTCTACATCATGTCATCTTGCTTAAGGCGTTACTCTGTTTTTAACTTAATACTCTAGATGCATGCTGGATAGCGCTCGATGAGTGGAGTAATAGTAGTAGATGCAGAATCGTTTCGATCTACTTGTCTCGGACGTGATGCCTATATACATGATCATACCTAGATAACCTCATAATTATTCGCTTTTCTATCAATTTCTCAACAGTAATTTGTTCACCCACCTTAGAATACTTATGCTCTTGAGAGAAGCCACTAGTGAAACCTATGCCCCCCGGGTCTATTCTCATTATATCAATCTCTATTACATTATTACTTGCTTTGTTTTTACTTTGCCTTTTACTTTTTACTTTGCATCTCTATATAAAAAATACCAAAAATATTATTTATCATCTTTATCAGATCTCACCCTCGTAAGTGACCGTGAAGGGATTGACAACCCCTAATCGCGTTGGTTGCGAGTAGCTATCGTTTTGTGTAGGTACGAGGGACTCGTGCGTAATCTCCTACTGGATTGATACCTTGGTTCTCAAAAACCGAGGGAAATACTTACGCTACTTTACTGCATCATCCTATCCTGTTCGGGGAAATCCAACGCAGTGCTCAAGAGGTAGCACTCCACGTACCGCCCAGCTGGCTCCGCCCCTCTAAGCCCTTCTCTGAAGTTGGAGACGGCTCCACCAGGCCCCTGGGGCAGATCCGCATCCCTGTCACCTTTGGGACCCGGGACAACTACCGCACCGAGTTCGTCGACTTCGACATAGCCAAGATCAACCTTCCGTACAACGTTATTCTGGGATATCCAGCCTTGGTGCAATTTATGGGTGCGACCCATCCCGCATACAACCTCATGAAGATGCCGGGCAGCAATGGTGTCCGCACGGTGGCAGGAGACATGAAAGGCGCGCTGCAGGCCCTCAAGCTTGCCAGCATTTTTTATATTTTCTGAAACTTGTCTCTGAGGATTTTCAGGTCATTCCAAGAACTTTTGTTTTCTACACATAAAACAACATCATGGCAGTTCTGCTGAAAACAGCGTCAGTCCGGGTTACTTTCATTCAAATCATGTAAGTTACAGTCCAAAACAGGGGCAAAAGTGTTTGGCAAAGTAGATACGTTGGAGACATATCAACTCCCCCAAGCTTAAACCTTTGCTTGTCCTCAAGCAATTCAGTTGATAAACCAAAAGTGATAAAGAAAAACTTTTACAAACTCTGTTTGCTCTTGTTGTTGTAAACATGCAAAGCCAGCATTCAGGTTTCAGCAGATATTATGAACTAACCATACTCACAATAACACCTCGGTCTCACAATTACTCATATCAATGGCATAATCAGCTAACGAGCCATTTTAACATAAAAGGATGCTACCCAACCTGCCTCCACGGAGCTCCCTCGTTTGGGTCGTTCCTGGCCGTTGGATCTGCCCTTCTGATGCGTCCAGACCGTCAGATCTTCACCCTGTGGTCAAACTCTTTTCACATTACAGTTGTTTCCACTGGTCAATGACAGGTGGGCTCGCATTGCGCGCTCATTGATTGGGCGAGCTCTGCCCATGTCCGCGAGAGTATCGCCAATCCCGTCTGCCCGCGCGTTGCGCTCGACCCGCAAAAAGTGCAAAAGGGTCAAAAAACCTAGCCGCCGCCCCTTCTCGTCCACCCCTCGCCCCTCCGCCTCCTCTCCTCCCCACTCCCTCCTCTCCCAGGCCGCCGCCCTCGACACACCTCCATAGCGCCATCGACACGTCGGGGATAGGCAGTGGTGGAGCGCAGCCCGAGCTCAGCAGCACTCCACTCCTAACTCGAGCAAGAGCGGGCAGTGGATTGGATCGAGGGAGCCCTCGCGGCCACGCCGCTGGCGCCTGGATTTCCTAGCCGTCACGTGGATCCACCCTAGCCGCCGCCTCGAGTCACCTCCATCGTTGATGTGGGTCAACTCCACCGCTGCCGCCAGGAATCCCATCCCGGTAAGGTAACTTCCTCCAAATCTCTGCTCTCCCTGTTCCACTTGCCCTGCTTGCTGCGTGTGTGTGTGTGTGTGTGTTCCGTGTGCGCCGCGCGTCGTGCCTCGCGTGCCTTGTATGCGGTTGGTGCGAGAAAGTAACCTTAGAGCTCTCCCTCCTCCTTTCCATCTACTCCCGGCGGTGCCTCCTCCCCGTGCGCCCACGGTCTCCCATGCGCTCAACCCGGCCTACCTCAGTCCCCTCACCCTCTGGTCGCCGTCCTCCCGCGCCCTCACCCGCTGTTGGCCCTCCCATGCATCTCGGGCTTGATGGCTGCTTCCCCACCTCGCCCCTTCAGCTCCGCCATCGCCTCCCTTGCTGATATCCATCTTATCTCTTTTTGCAGGGGGCTTGTCCTTCCGTGGTGGTCATCCGCCGTTTGAGATTGGAGGGAGACTAGGAGACCCTGGCGGAATCGAGCCTGCTAGCAGAGGCTCCAAGGATGTTGGGTGATAGGGCCCATTCCATGCCCCGGTTGTGCTGCTGGGTGAGCTTATTCACCCTTCTTGTCAACGAGTTGTTCATGTCTGGCAAGGTTCCTGCATTTTTTTTTTGTTTATTTTAGTTGACCGGATGCTCAGATTTAGCTAGGCTTTCATATAGGATTTTTTTACCTTTTAAGTTTGTTGGGTACCTCGGATAAGTTTCTGCAAAGGGGATTTTTGTTTGTTCCTGCTCAGGAGATGCTCTCTGGCCTAGCTAGATTCATAAAAAAAATTGTTTCCTTTCTTAGTTTGTTTGGTAGCTTGCTCTTTCCTCGTCAAGAAGGGGATCAATTTGCCATGGACCTCATTTCCCCACTATAAAGGAGGCTTTTGTTCCTTTGCTTGATGTGTTTCCCGCTTTTTGATTGTAGGATTTTCAGGAAGAGCCTTCCTACCCAAAATTATTGGATAAATTCAACATATCTGTGGAAATCTAGGTATGAGATGGTTTTATTCTATCTTGTGTTCTTACATATTTTAATAGCAAAATTACTGAATCATAGAAGTTGTCAGTCATTTTGCCTTTATACTGTATATTAATTCATTCTTTTGGGTAGGTAACTAAACTCCTTTAATTTTACTGAATCATTGAAGTTGTCTTTGCTAACCTGAGTTTTGCTTTGCAACAATTTGATTGCTTGTATATTTGTGTAGTTTTCTGCAGATTCATACGCCTCTGAATGTTGTTCCATAACTGATGACTCAAAGTGATTATACACTGAAACCGAAGCCTTTGGAAAATGAAACAGAAACCTTACTTAAGAGCAGGCAGAGGCGTGGAGCCAATGGTATGCTCTTGGATCAATATTCCACAGTTAAACAACATTCATATGTTCTAGCATCTATAGATTTACATTTGCCTTTAAACAGTCTAATTACATGTAAAAACTGCATCCATTTTGGTATGTGATACTGCAAGTGTAAATTAAGAAAGTAGCCTTTACGGTCTAGCTTCAGTATCTGTAAATCATGGTTACGTACATACTACATAAAAAATGGAGCATCCTTATGCTACCAAATTATTTGCTTGATCTGGCTTGTTGGTTTCTGAATACTCAATTTTGTTCTTCTATTTTACAGGTGATGTTGTTGTTGCCTGCTCTTCTAAACTGCTGCTTGTTCATCGTTTGCTGTTTTGCCTATCAAGGTTTGTGCTTCCTCTTTAAGCTATATTTTCTTTTGATTATTGTTTTTGTCTGCAGTTTTCTTCTTATCTGTGGCAATGTATTTGGATCATGTTTATCTCTGAAGCATATTGGTTGTCTGGCTTGATCTTTGTACTAGCAAGAAGGTAACTACTCAAAGCAGTTGGCAAGACAAGCATTCGATGGAGCTCAAGCGTTGATCTTAAGGAAGGTAACTACTCAAAGGTATGCACCTATTCATGTTGGAGCAGTTAAGTTTGCAAGGATTTGCTGCTGGAGGGCATGGTATGTGCTCTCAAGAAGTTCTTCGTGATCCGGTGACATCTTTTGGCCTATTAGGGAACTGGACATGATTTATATTGCGAAGTTCAATGTATGGATGACAACTTCCTCTCATATCTGTTCTGTATATTTTATATACATGGCTTTTGTGTTCTATCATGTGCGCTCCTGCCGCAGACTTTTGCAGAGAAATTCACCATGAGTTAGAATGTATATATTTTCAACTACAGCCTTTTTTTCAAAAGGCAAAAGAATTTCTGCATGATCACATGTCATGATTATTTCCATGAAAAATGCTTTAGACAGTACAAAAATGCTTTAGACAATACAAAAATGCTTTAGACTGTACAAAATTGTAAAGGAATCATGGGGCACTGTTGTATGTCGCTGCTGAACAGAAGCAGGATGCAACCATAAAGATTTTGTTGAATCACCATTCAGATGCAAGTCCCATTAAATGTCTCTTTATCATTATCTTAAATCACATTCCTTTATAGTTTTCTCACTGTTATATTTGATAATCTTTGATTGTCTGCTTTCTCCATTTTCCAGTTAGTTGAATCTCGACAGTAAATTAGTTAGTATTTTGTTTTATCTCTGAAATCTCGAGAAGTACACAAGTTGTTAGGTGTAGAAAAGTACACAAGTTGTTAACATTTGAAATTAGATTTACGTTCGCCTTTTACTCATTCTATTTTTTGCATAATTGTGTCCTGTCTGTCAAGACATGCTGAAAAGCTAGCTGTTCTGCAGCAAGCAGAGAGTCATGGGCTCTTTCTGCGAGTCACCTGCTTCTCATGTACAAATATTTCACCATCTAAGTTTGAAATAAAATTGTACATCAAAGATATCAATGATTTGCCAAGACTCCAAAGTCTTGTTGTTATTTTTTGTAACTTCTGATCTTGAACTTTGATCGACAGATAGTTATGACTCTTCGACATCAGAAAATATTTTAGTTTATTTTGGGGTGGATGTTATTGTGGTATCAATACGGCTTCATTCCACTTTATCTAGCGCGGCACAGGTCAATAACTACTTCCTTTGATTTCTTCATCATGAATACCTATATGCATTTATTAAAAAGCCTTTATTGTTCGTATTGAGTGAATAAGAACTGCAGTAGTTTCTCAATGTGGAGGCCATTATATTACGATATAAGATGGACTGCTGAAGGGCGATGTATCCTTTTGGGGTTAAAGATATAAAGAACTACCTGGCTTATGAGGTTGAAGAGAGATCAAATGGCTTCTTTTGGTTCTTGAAGGCCTGCACTTTCCTGGTGGAGCAGCAGCAAAATAATTCAGAGGCTTTAAAGCTACTCCACTTCATGTAGTTAGGATCAATTCTTTGTTTTGGTTTGAAATACTCCCCAGTCCCTCCTATTTGATTGATTCATCTAATGGTCATTTTGCCAGGCAAATAAATAGAAGGCAGATGTTTTTTTTTTGGAGAGTATGGCATATGTATTGTTACAGAGTGAAGCCATCCATACAAGTCGATATATTAATAACCCCATATGTGGAATTCAAGATATAGAGAAATGTTCCTTGTTCTACTAATCGGTTGCTTGACCAAATGTACTGTAAATGGTGTTATTATTGTTCAAGATATAGATAAATGTTATTGTTCTTCATTGTAGTGGATGATATCCATCCTAATTATCGAGATGATGTAAGTACTACTTAGGAGTTTTGTCTCTGACCGAACAAGTTGTTGAGGAAGAAGGGATAAATAAGTGCCCAGAAGAAGGGATTAGTAAGTTGCTTGATTCATGGGCCGAACTGGTTGCCATACGACTGCTTAGAAATATACATGCATTTAAGTGGCACAAAAGCACAAAAACAAAGTTGATAGAAACACTACTCTTTCTAAAATATTTTAAGGCCTCCATAACAGGTTTTATACATGGTGTTAAGTATACATATGTTCTCAAGGGGTTTTATTTCCTGGCATTTTGAACCCAAGGGGGTTTTCTCTGTCAAATCAGCTTATAAAATTCAGTTTGGTATTACCCAGCAACAAGCTAACCGTGCTACTGGTGAAGGCTCAGCGGGCTCGCAGTGGAGGAAAGGGGACGGGCACGCGGTATGGAAAGCTCATTGCCCTCCCAAAGTAAAACACTTCTTATGGAGGTTCGCTCATGATAGCCACCTCTTGCTAATGAATATAGAAAGACGGGGTGTGGAGCTGGATACTCGTTGCTGCGTTTGCAGACATCTATTTGAAGGTGGCGGCCATCTTTTCCTTCGCTGTAAGGAAGTCAAAAAAGTTTGGCGAACCACCCAGCTAGAGGGTGTGAGACAGGAGCTGCTTTTGTGTCAAGCTCCGTTGGAGATTCTTGAGCGTATTTTTGCACAACCGGAAAAGATCAAGCATGAAGAATTTAGCGCACAACTGTCTTTTGATGTTGCTGAATGGTGCCAGTTTTTTACGCCCTCTCCAAAGCCTTTATACAGGATACGAGCAAGTGGAAACCGCCACCTGAGTTCGTAAAGATCAACCTGGACAGTGCATACGATCCAGAATCTGGTACGGGAGGTTGGGGCTGCATCGCTATAGCGCCGGACGGAAATATCCTGTTCGCAGCCGCTGGACTGCTCAGTAACTTGTCTGAACCGTTAGAGGCCGAAAGCAATCCGTTTTTGAAGACGATCGACCTTTCAGAAAATTTTGGCATGGGCAAAGTCATCTTTGAAATGGATTGTCTAAATCTGAAACATGTTGTGTGTTTGGACGCCAGTGACAGAGCAGCTCTAGGAGCTTTATTCAGAGAGGCAAAATATCGACTCCGTTTGGGTTTCATCGACCGAGTGGACTTCTCTCCCCTAAAATGTAACACATCAGTGCATGTGCTGGCAAGTCTCGGTTCTTGGGAAGTTCAAAGTGACCATACTCTGTGGATCACGAATTTTCCTGCTGATGTAACCTGGCTGGCGATCTTGCCGCGACCACATGTTAATGGAATGCAAAGTGTTTCATATAAAGAAGTATACATATGTTCTTAGGCAAAAAAATATGTACTTTTATATATCTAGAAGGGTCTAAATTATGCCGTGCGTACTTGCTCAGATATAAGAATACTAAAAAATACATATATTTCTAAAACGATGTGGTTTTGAATGAGACTCCACACTACCAAAATAAAATGTGCATGTACATCTTATTGTAGACACCAAAACTATTTTTTATTAAAGGGGATTATTTGTTACCGAATGTGCATGCTCATAACTAAGACAACTAATACATGGTATTTTATAATGTGCACATGGATTCAAAAAGATACACGTATTTTCAGCGACATGATTCTGAATGGGACTTTATGCTATCAAATTAAAATGTGTATATACATCTCATTACAACAAAATACCATTGTTTCTCACTAAAGGGATTAGATTTGTTACATAGATTTTGTTTCAAATAAAACTCTATGCTACCAAATTTAAATGTGTATATACATCTATTATAGACAACAAGCCCCTGTTTGCCTAAACTAAGAGAGATTAAATTTGTTGTTATATGTGTTTGCCCGTAACAAAATTAATTAAATCATGGATTTCTTTTCATCACCAACATGAAATCAGCAGGTCTCTGCGCCATTTGGCGCAACGGGTCAACTCGTAATAATAAAACTCGGATGACAACACTTTCTTAAAACAATCATAACATAATATAACAAAATGGTATCTCGCTAGCCCTTTCTAAGACCGCAAAACATAAATGCAGAGCACCTTTAAAGATCAGGGACTGACTAAACATTGTAATTCATGGTAAAAGAGATCCAGTCAAGTCATACCCAATATAAACCAATAGTAATAAATGCAAATAACAGGGTGCTCTCCAGCGGGTGCTTTTTAATAAGAAGGTGATGACTCAGCATAAAAGTAAATAGATAGGCCCTTCGCAGAGGGAAGCAGGAATTTGTAGAGGTGCCAGAGCTCGATTTTAAAATAGAGATTGAATAACATTTTGAGCGGCATACTTTCACTGTCAACGCAACAACTATGAGATGGTTGTATCTTCCATACTACATGCATTATAGGCAGTTCCCAAATAGAATGGTAAAAGTTTATACTCCCCACCACCAACAAGCATCAATCCATGGCTTTCTTAAAACAACGAGTGCCTCCAACTAACAATAGCCCTGGGGGAGTTTTGTTTAATTATATTGATTTGCTTTGATCTTTTTGAATCATGGGACTGGGCATCCCGGTTACCGGCCCTTTCTCGTGAATGAGGAGCGGAGTCCACTCCTCTTGAGAATAACCCACCTAGCATGGAAGATAAAGGCAACCCTAGTTGAAACATGATCTGCTCGAGCATACAAAATAGAATTTCATTTGAAAGTTTGTAGTTTGGCACATACAAATTTACTTGAAACGGCAGGTATATACCGCATATAGGAAGATATGGTGGACTCATATGGAATAACTTTGGGGTTTAAGGAGTTTGGATGCACACGCAGTATTCCCGCTTAGTACAGGTGAAGGCTAGCAAAATACTGGGAAGCGAACAACTAAGAGAGCGACAACAGTCATAACATGAATTAAAATTAATTCACACCGAGTACAAGCATGAGTAGGATATAATCTACCAAGAACATAAATATCATGAAGGCTATGTTGATTTGTTTCAACTACATGCGTGAACATGTGCCAAGTCGAGTCACTCAATTCATTCGAAGGAGGATACCATCCCATTATACCACATCATAATCATTCTAATAGCATATTGGCACGCAAGGTAAACCATTATAACTCATAGCTAGTCAAGCATGGCACAAGCAACTATAATATCTAAATGTCATTGCAAATATGTTTACTTCATAATAAGCTGAATCAGGAATGATGAACTCATCATATTTACAAAAACAAGAGAGGTTGAGTTCATACCCGCTTTTCTCATCTTAATCAGTCCATCATATATCGTCATTATTGCCTTTCACTTGCACGACCGAACGATGTGTATAATAATAATAGTGCACGTGCATTGGACTAAGCTGGAATCTGCAAGCATTCAACTCAAGAGAGAAGACAAAGTAATATGGGCTCTAAGTTAAATAAACAATCATGCATATGAGAACCACTAAACATTTTCAATATGGTCTTCTACTCTCGATCCCCAAAGGAAAGAAAAGAAAATAAAACTATTTACACGGGAAAGCTCCCAACAAGTAAAAGAAGAACGAGAAATCTTTTTATGTTTTCATTTTAATTTCTACTACAAGCATGGAAATTAAACTAACTATTTTTTTTGGTTTTTCTTAAGGTTTATCAAACACACAAGAAGAAAACTAGAAAAAGAGAATTAAACTAGCATGGATAATACAATGAAAGAGTATGAGCACCGACGACTAGAATAGTGTGTGAACATGAATGTAAAGTCGGTGAGAAATACGTACTCCCCCAAGCTTAGGCTTTTGGCCTAAGTTGGTCTAATGCCAAGGGTCGCGACTACTTTCCCCGGTGTACTGAGGGGTGTAGTCGGGATACCACTGGCTGGCCGTCTCCTCCGGATCCCACTGGTAAGATGATGCACGATAAGGGTCTAGCGAAGGTTCCGGCTCGGGCTCAGGTTCTGGAGTGGATGCTTGGCCTCAATGAGCGTACACCGCTTCCGGCGTGACAAGGTAATTATCTGCAGTCAAATCAAACAACAGAGGTGCAGGCATAAGTGGAGGGGGTCCACCAGGGACCCACGAGACAGGGGGGCGCGCCTAGAGGGGGTGGGCGCACCCTCCACTCTCGTGGCCTGGTGCTTGATGTCTACTACACAACCTTCTTCTTGTAGACGTTGTTGGGCCTGCAAGTGCACAGGTTTGTAGGACAGTAGCAAATTTCCCTCAAGTGGATGACCTAAGGTTTATCAATCCGTAGGAGGCGTAGGATGAAGATGGTCTCTCTCAAACAACCCCGCAACCAAATAACAAAGAGTCTCTTGTGTCCCCAACACACCCAATACAATGGTAAATTGTATAGGTGCACTAGTTCGGCGAAGAGATGGTGATACAAGTGCAAAATAGATAGTAGATATAGGTTTTTGTAATCTGAAATAATAAAAACAGCAAGGTAACGAGCGGTAAAAGTGAGCGTAAACGGTATTGCAATGGTAGGAAACAAGGCCTAGGGTTCATACTTTCACTAGTGCAAGTTCTCTCAACAATAATAACATAGATAGATCATATAACAAGCCCTCAACATGCAACAAAGAGTCACTCCAAAGCCACTAATAGCGGAGAACAAACGTAGAGATTATGGTAGGGTACGAAACCACCTCAAAGTTATCCTTTCTGTTCTATCTATTCAAGAGTTCGTAGTAAAATAACATAAAGCTATTCTTTCCGCTCAATCCATCATAGAGTTCATACTAGAATAACACCTTAAGACACAAATCAACCAAAACCCTAATGTCACCTAGATACTCCATTGTCACCTCAAGTATCCGTGGGCATGATTATACGATATGCGTCACACAATCTCAGATTCATCCAACCAACATAAAAGTACTTCAAAGAGTGCCCCAAAGCTACTACCGGAGAGTCAAGAACGTGTGCCAACCCCTATGCATAGGTTCCAATGTCACGAAACCCGCAAGTTGATCACCAAAACATACATCAAGTGGCACATGATATCCCATTGTCACCACAGATAATCACGGCAAGACATACATCAAGTGTTCTCATAAAGACTCAATCCGATAAGATAACTTCAAAGGGGAAACTCAATTCATCACAAGAGAGTAGAGGGGGAGAAACATCATAAGATCCAACTACAATAGCAAAGCTCGGGATACATCAAGATCGTGCCATAGAGGGAACACGAGAGAGAACACGAGAGAGAGATCAAAACACATAGCTACTGGTACATACCCTCAGCCCCGAGGGTGAACTACTCCCTCCTCGTCATGGATAGCACCGGGATGATGAAGATGGCCTCCGGTGATGGGATCCCCCTCTAGTAGGGTGCCGGAACAGGGTCCCGATTGGTTTTTGGTGGCTCTGGAGGCTTGCGGCGGCGGAACTCCCCATCTAGGTTCCGTTCAGGAAGTTTTAGGGTACGTAGGTATATATGGGTGCAAGGGGTACGTCGGAGGAGCTACGGGGGCCCCACGAGGTAGGGGGCGCGCCCTCCACCCTCGTGGGCAACCCGTATCTCCCCTGACGTGCACTCCAAGTTCCCTGTGTTGCTTTCCTTCCAAAAATAACTTCTCCAGTGATTTCGTTCCGTTTTGACTACGTCTGATATTCCTTTTCCTTGAAACACTGAAATAGGCATAAAACAACAAATCTGGGCTGGGCCTCCGGTTAATAGGTTAGTCCCAAAAATAATATAAAAGTGGATAATAAAGCCCAATATTGCCTAAAACAGTAGATAAAGTAGCATGGAGCAATCAAAAATTATAGATACGTTGGAGACGTATCAAGCATCCCCAAGCTTAATTCCTGCTCGTCCTCGAGTAGGTAAATGATAAAAAAGAAGTTTTGATGCGGAGTGATACGTTGGCATAATTTCAATGTAAATCTTCTTAATTGTGGCATGAATATTCAGATCCGAAAGATTCAAGACAAAAGTTCGTATTGACATAAAAGTAATAATACTTCAAGCATACTAATCAAAGCAATCATGTCTTCTCAAAATAACATGGCTAAAGAAAGTTATCCCTACAAAATCATATAGTCTGGCTATGCTCTATCTTCATCACACAAAGTATTTAATCATGCACAACCCCGATGACGAGCCAAGCAATTGTTTCATACTTTAGTAATCTCAAACTTTTTCAACTTTCACGCAATACATGAGCGTGAGCCATGGACATAGCACTATAGGTGGAATAGAATGGTGGTTGTGGAGAAGACAAAAAGGAGAAGATAGTCTCACATCAACTAGGCGTATCAATGGGCTATGGAGATGCCCATCAATAGATATCAATGTGAGTGAGTAGGGATTGCCATGCAACGGATGCACTAGAGCTATAAGTATATGAAAGCTCAACAAAAGAAACTAAGTGGGTGTGCATCCAACTTGCTTGCTCACGAAGACCTAGGGCACTTTTGAGGAAGCCCATCATTGGAATATACAAGCCAAGTTCTATAATGAAAAATTCCCACTAGTATATGAAAGTGACAACATATGAGACTCTCTATCATGAAGATCATGGTGCTACTTTGAAGCACAAGTGTGGAAAAAGGATAGTAGCATTGTCCCTTCTCTCTTTTTCTCTCATTTTTTTTTATTTTGGTGGGCTTCTTTGGCTCTTTTTTTTTTATTTGGGCTTCTTTGGCCTCTTTTATTTTTCATAAAGTCCGGAGTCTCATCCCGACTTATGGGGGAATCATAGTCTCCATCATCCTTTCCTCACTGGGACAATGCTCTAATAATGATGATCATCACTCTTTTATTTTTGTTACAACTCAACAATTACAACTCGATACTTAGAACAAAATATGACTCTATATGAATGCCTCCGGCGGTGTACCGGGATATGCAATGAATCAAGAGCGACATGTATGAAAATTATGAAGGTGGCCTTGCCACAAATACAATGTCAACTACATGTTCATGCAAAAAGCAATATGACAAAAGTAATGTGTGTCATATGAACGGAACGGTGGAAAGTTGCATGGCAATATATCTCGGAATGGCTATGGAAATGCCATGATAGGTAGGTATGGTGGCTGTTTTGAGGAAGGTATATGGTGGGTGTATGATACCGGCGAAAAGTGCGCGGTATTAGAGAGGCTAGCAATGGTGGAAGGGTGAGAGTGCGTATAATCCATGGACTCAACATTAATCAAAAGAACTCATGCACTTGTTGCAAAAATTTAGAAGTCATCAAAAACCAAAGCACTAAACGCATACTCCTAGGGGGATAGATTGGTAGGAAAAGACCATCGCTCGTCCCGACTGCCACTCATAAGGAAGACAATCAATAAATAAAATTGTGCTCCGACTTCATCACAAAGCGGTTCACCATACGTGCATGCTACGGGAATCACAAACTTCAACACAAGCATTCTTTAAATTCATAATCACCCCAACTAGCATTGCTTTGATATTATCACCTCCATATCTCAAAACAATTATCAAGCATCAAACTTATCTTAGTATTCAACGCACTCAAAAGAAAGTTTCACATATCTTGAATACCAAGTATATTATCTTTAAGCAAATTACCATGCTATTAACAACTCTCAAAATAATCTAAGTGAATCATGAGAGATCAATAGTTTCTTTAAAACAAATCCACCACCTTGCTCTAAAAGATCTAAGTGAAGTACTAGAGCAAAAATTATCAAGCTCAAAAGATATAAGTGAAGCACATAGAGTATTCTAGAAAATTCCAAATCATGTATGGCTCTCTCATTAAAGAATTTCAGATCTTGGTACTTTATTCAAACAGCAAGCAAAGCTAAAGAAAACTACATTGCAAGGATAGCACAACTCATGTGAAGAAGCAAAAACTTAGGCTCAACCGATACTGACCGATAGTTGTCGAAGAAGAAAGGTGGGATGCTTGAGACTTCTTGAAATATTATCTTGGGGTGCCTTGGGCATCCCCAAGCTTGAACTTTTGTGTCTCCTTAATTCCTCTCATATCATGGTTTCTCTTCTTTTTATCAAAAGCTTCATTCACAACAAACTCAACAAGAACTCGTGAGATAGGTTAGTATAAACCAATGCAAAACCTTATCATTTTCTAGTGTAACAAATCACTAAAATTATTATTCAACATTGAATACTAAATGCCTCTGCATATTTAATACTCCTATCCTCAAATAGAATCATTAAACAAGCAAACATATGCAAACAATGCAACCATAACAGCAATCTGCCAAAACAGTTCAGTCGGTAAAGAATGCAAGAGTAACAGTACTTCCCTGACTCCAAAAATTATGAACTAAAATTACCACTGTAATAAATTTATCAGAGCTTAATATGCAAAAAGATTCAACGTTATACCATTCTCTAAATTTTCTAGGGAATTTTTGCAACAACGGTAAACTTTCTGTTTTCAAACAGCAACATGTATACAAGCAAAATAAGCATGGCAAAGGCTATCCTTGACCTTTTTATTGAAACTAAAGTTGCAAAACATTATTCTAACTAACAGCAAGCAAAAACTAACAAAAGAAAATGACGCTCCAAGCAAAACACATATCATGTGGCGAATAAAAATATAGCTCCAAGTAAAGTTACCGATGAACGAAGACGAAAGAGGGGATGCCATCCGGGGCATCCCCAAGCTTAGGCTCTTACCACTCCTTATTCCATAGTCCATCGAATCTTTACCCAAAACTTGAAAACTTCAACCACACAAAACTCAACACAAAACTCGTAAGCTCCGTTAGTATAAGAAAATAAAACCACCACTTAGGTACTGTAATGAACTCATTCTAAATTCATATTTGTGTTAAACCTACTGTATTCCAACTTCTCTATGGTTCATACCACTTAATACTAGCCATAGATGCATCAAAATAAGCAAACAACACAATGAAAACAGAATCTGTCAAAAACAGAACAGTCTGTAGTAATCTGTATGAAACGTATACCTATGGGACTCAAAAAATTCTGAAATAAATTTCTGGTCCTGAGGAATTTGTCTATTAATCACCTGCAAAAAGAATCAACCTAAAATCACTCTCCAGTAAAAAGTGGCAGCCATTCTCGTGAGCGCTAAAGTTTCTGTTTTCTACAGCAAGATCATATAAACTTCACCCAAGTCTTCCCAAAGATTCTACTTGGCACTTTATTGAAACAAAAGCTATAAAACATGATTACTACAGTAGCATAATCATGTGGACACACAAAAACAGTAAGGATAAATATTGGGTTGTCTCCCAACAAGCGCTTTTCTTTAATGCCTTTCTAGCTAGGCATGATGATGACAATGATGCTCACATAAAAGATAAGAATTGAAACATAACGGGAGCATCATGAAGCATATGACTAGCACATTTAAGTCTAACCCACTTCCTATGCATAGGGATTTTGTGAGCAAACAACTTATGGGAACAATAATCAACTAGCATAGGAAGGTAACACAAGCATAGCTTCAAGAATTTAAGCACATAGGGAGGAAACTTGACATTATTGCAATTCCTACAAGCATATGTTCCTCCCTCATAATAATTTTCAGTAGCATCATGAATGAATTCAACAATATAACCAGCACCTAAAGCATTCTTTTCATGATCTACAAGCATAGAAAATTTACTACTCTCCACATAAGCAAAATTCTTCTCATTCGGAATAGTGGGAGTATCATAAGAGACTTGAACACTAAAAATTGTTTCCACATTAAAAGAGTAATGTTCAGAAAAAGGGTAATCATAATCATGACAAGTTTATAAATATAATCATCACTACTTTTTATAGCATAAGTTTCATCACAATAATCATCATAAGTAGCAACTTCGTTCTCATCATAATCGATTGAAACCTCTCCCAAGATAGTGGAATCACTAAATAAAGTTGACACTCTTCCAAATCCACTTTCATATTCATCACAATAAGATTCAACATCCTCCAAAATAGTGGGATCACTACTTCCTAAAGTTGACACTCTTCCAAACCCACTTTCATCAATATAATCATCATAGGTAGGAGGCATGCTATCATCATAACAACTTTGCATATCAAAACTTGGGATGCTAAAAATATCATCTTCATTAAACGTAGCATCCCCAAGCTTGGGACAAACATTAATTTCAGCAAATATATTCTCAAATATTTCATACTCATCAAACATAGCTTCCCCAAGCTTGGGCCCTTTCATATCATAAGCATAATCACTCTCATCATTAAAAATATGGATAGCACCAATAGTAAAGCAATATCATCATCACAATGAGTAGTAGGAGCAACATCATTTGGGAGGGATACCTTTCTACCTTTGTTTCTCCTTCTTTTCTTTTTCTTCTTCACATTATGTGTAGGTTCAACCTTCCTCTTTGAGCTCCTTATTGATGAGATTGGCTGAATAGAAAGCTCCTCCTCGTTACCTGATTCATCATAAGAAATAATAGGAGGAGATTGGGAAGCCTCTTCCCTTTCATTAGTATTCTCATCATCTTCCATTTGCTTTCTTTTCTTTAGGTAATTGGCAATATAAGGATTTTCAATGCAATTCTCCGCACAATACATATAAATTTTCTCTAGATCCAAATCAAGAATTTTATCAAGATTAAATTTTGGAATACCCTCAGTTATAAGTTTCATTTCTTCATAACCCAAAAGAAGGCTAAGCTCTTTATGATGCTCAAGGGTAATCAAATTATCACAATATTTGGACACGACTTGATCATGAAACAAATAGCATTGGAGCTTTAAATGACCATGTTCATTGCAAAGTTCACAAGGAGCGCGAAAAATATTGAATCTTTCAGCACATTCATCTAGCTCTTCTTGCAACAATTTGGTTTCTAAGTACTTATGCCTCTTGCAATAAATATCTTCTCTATTTGGTGTGTTCATGCAAACATGCACTCCACAAAAGTTGACATGCTCATAAGAGATATTTTCATCATAACTAGTGCAATCATCATTAGCATCATGGATATTCAAAGAATTCGTACTAACAACATTGCAATCATGCTCATCATTCACATATTTAGTGCCAAACAATTCTATGTAATTCTTCTTCTAGCACTTGAGCACAATTTTCCTTTCCATCATACTCACGAAAGATATTAAAAAGACGAAGCATATGAGACAAACTTAACTCCATTTTTTTGTAGTTTTCTTTTATAAAATAAACTAGTGCTAAAACAAGAAACAAAAAGATTCGATTGCAAGATCTAAAGATATACCTTCAAGCACTAACCTCCCCGGCAACAGCTCCAGAAAAGAGCTTGATGTCTACTACACAACCTTCTTCTTGTAGACGTTGTTGGACCTGCAAGTGCGCAGGTTTGTAGGACAGTAGCAAATTTCCCTCAAGTGGATGACCTAAGGTTTATCAATCCGTAGGAGGCGTAGGATGAAGATGGTCTCTCTCAAACAACCCTGCAACCAAATAACAAAGAGTCTCTTGTGTCCCCAACACACCCAATACAATGGTAAATTGTATAGGTGCACTAGTTCGGCGAAGATATGGTGATACAAGTGCAAAATAGATAGTAGATATAGGTTTTTGTAATCTGAAATAATAAAAACAGCAAGGTAGCGAGCAGTAAAAGTGAGCGTAAACGGTATTGCAATGGTAGGAAACAAGGCCTAGGGTTCGTACTTTCACTAGTGCAAGTTCTCTCAACAATAATAACATAGATAGATCATATAACAAGCCCTCAACATGCAACAAAGAGTCACTCCAAAGCCACTAATAGCGGAGAACAAACGTAGAGATTATGGTAGGGTACGAAACCACCTCAAAGTTATCCTTTCTGTTCTATCTATTCAGGAGTTCGTAGTAAAATAACATAAAGCTATTCTTTCCGCTCAATCCATCATAGAGTTCATACTAGAATAACACCTTAAGACACAAATCAACCAAAACCCTAATGTCACCTAGATACTCCATTGTCACCTCAAGTATCTGTGGGCATGATTATACGATAGGCGTCACACAATCTCAGATTCATCCAACCAACATAAAAGTACTTCAAAGAGTGCCTCAGAGCTACTACCGGAGAGTCAAGAACGTGTGCCAACCCCTATGCATAGGTTCATGGGTGGAACCCGCAAGTTGGTCACCAAAACATACATCAAGTGGCACATGATGTCCCATTGTCACCACAGATAATCACGGCAAGACATACATCAAGTGTTCTCATAAAGACTCAATCCGATAAGATAACTTCAAAGGGGAAACTCAATTCATCACAAGAGAGTAGAGGGGGAGAAACATCATAAGATCCAACTACAATAGCAAAGCTCGGGATACATCAAGATCGTGCCATAGAAGGAACACGAGAGAGAACACGAGAGAGAGATCAAAACACATAGCTACTGGTACATACCCTCAGCCCCGAGGGTGAACTACTCCCTCCTCATCATGGATAACGCCGGGATGATGAAGATGGCCTCCGGTGATGGGACCCCCCTCCGGCAGGGTGTCGGAACAGGGTCCCGATTGGTTTTTGGTGGCTCTGGAGGCTTGCGGTGGCGGAACTCCCGATCTAGGTTCTGTTCTGGAAGTTTTAGGGTACGTAGGTATATATGGGTGCAGGGAGTACGTCGGAGGAGCTACGGGGGACCCACGAGGCAGGGGGCGTGCCCAGGGGGGTGGGCGCACCCCCCACCCTCGTGGGCAGCCCGTATCTCCCCTGACGTGCACTCCAAGTTCCGTGGGTTGATTTCCTTCCAAAAATAACTTCTCCAGTTGATTTCGTTCCGTTTTGACTCCGTATGATATTCCTTTTCCTTGAAACACTGAAATAGGCATAAAATAGGAAATCTGGGCTAGGCCTCCGGTTAATAGGTTATTCCCAAAAATAATATAAAAGTGGATAATAAAGCCCAATATTGCTAACAGTAGATAAAGTAGCATGGAGCAATCAAAAATTATAGATACGTTGGATAAGTATTAGTGCTTGCCCCTCCTGCAGTGATTTCAGTGCCTAAAATCCTCAAATATTCCATAAAAAATCATACTAAATTTGCAGGGCATTTGGAGCACTTTTATTTTCGGTGTATTTTTCATTGCATGGATAATTCAGAAAACAGACAGATAATACTATTTTTGCTTTATTTATTTTAAATAACAGAAAGTAAAACGAGGGTACAAAAGGTTGTGCCTTCTAGTTTCATCCATCTCATGATCATCAAAATGATTCCACTAACAAGGTTGATCAAGTCTTGTTAACAAACTCATTCCGAATAACACGGAACCGGAGAAATTTCGGAGTGACACTAGGTTACCTCAACGGGGATATGGACATCCCCACCAATAAGAATATCATACTTTTTCTTGACAGTAGGGAGAGGAAATTCAAAACCTCCAATAATGATTGATGGAATTTTCTCAATAGAATTTATGCTGTGAACTTGAGGTTGTTTCCTCGGAAAATGTACCATGTGCTCATTTTCATTAACATGAAAGGTGACATTGCCTTTGTTGCAATCAATAACAGCTCCTGCAGTATTTAAAAAGGGTCTACCAAGGATAATAGACATACTATAATCCTCGGGAATATTAAGAATGACGAAGTCTGTTAAGATAGGAACATTCGCAACAACAACAGGCACGTCCTCACAAATGCCGACAGGTATAGCAGTTGATTTATCAGCCATTTGCAAGGATATCTCACTGGGTGTCAACTTACTTAATTCAAGTCTATGGTACAAGGAAAGAGGCATAACACTAACACCGGCTCCTAAATCACATAAAGCAGTTTTAACATAATTTCTTTTTATAGTATAGAGCATGGTATTGTGGGTACTCCAGGATCACCAAGTTTCTTAGGTATTCCACCCTTAAAGGTATAGTTGGCAAGCATGGTGGAAATCTTAGCTTCAGGTATTTTCCTCTTATTAGTGATGATATCTTTCATATATTTAGAATAAGGGTTTGTTTTAAGCATATCAATTAAGCGCATGCGTAAGAAAATAGGTCTAATCATTTCAGAAAACACTCAAAGTCCTCATCATCCTTTGTCTTGGATGGTTGAGGAGGGAAGGGCATGGGTTTCTGAACCCATGGTTCTCTTTCTCTACCATGCTTCCTAGAAACAAAATCTCTCTTATCATAACGTTGATTTCTTGATTGTGGGTTATCAAGACCAACAGCAGGTTCAATTTCTATATCATTGTTTTTACTAGGTTGAGCATCTACATGAACATCATTATTAGCATTATCATCAGGTTCATGTTCATCTCCGGATTGTGTTTCAGCATCAGAGATAGAAGTATTATTAGGATTCTTAGGTGTTTCTACATTAGGTTCACTAGAAGCACGCAAAGTCCTATCATTTTTCTTTTTCTTCTTCTTAGAAGAACTAGGAGCATCTAGATTATTATTCTGAGAATCTTGTTCAATTCTCTTAGGGTGGCCTTCAGGA
Source organism: Triticum aestivum (assembly GCF_018294505.1). Classification (NCBI taxonomy): domain Eukaryota; kingdom Viridiplantae; phylum Streptophyta; class Magnoliopsida; order Poales; family Poaceae; genus Triticum; species Triticum aestivum. The sequence continues at coordinate 86,797,523 of NC_057804.1, forward strand.
TACAAAGATTCCTGAGTCATTTTACCAGTTCTAGTATCCACTCTAACAGCAAAGTCATGTTTATTATTCAGTTCATCTAGCAATTCATTCTGAGCCTTAAGTACTTGTTCAGCTTGAGTGGCAACCATAGAAGCATGTTTACTAGTGAGTTTAAGGTCACCTTTAACTCTAGACATATAATCACTCAAGCATCTAATCATATAAGAATTATTCTTTAATTGTATACTAACATAATCATTGAAATTTGCTTGTTTATTCATAAAATCATCAAATTCATCTAAGCATGGGCTATGAAATTTAGTAGTGGGAATTTCAACTTTATCATATCTATAGAGAGAATTTACCTTTACTACCTTTGTCGGGTTATCAAGACAATGTGGTTCTTCAACAGGCGGTATATTAAGACCATGTATTTCTTCAATAGGAGGTAAATTCTTAACATCTTCAGCTTTAATACCTTTCTCTTTCATTGATTTCTTTGTCTCTTGCATATCTTCACGACTGAGAAATGGAGCACCTCTCTTCTTTGGAGTGGGTTTAGGAATAGGCTCAACTGGTTCAAGAAGTGCCTCAAGAATTGGCTCAGGAAGAGTCCAATTATTTTCATTAGTCAACATATTATTCAATAGTAATTCATCTTGGTCGACCGTTCTTTCCCTGAAAACACAACCAGCACAACTATCCAAGTAGTCCTTGGAAGTATCAGTTAGTCCATTATAAAAGATATCAACTATTTCATTTTTCTTAAGAGGATGATCAGGCAAAGCATTAAGTAATCGGAGAAGCCTCCCCCAAGCTTGTGGGAGACTCTCTTCTTCGATTTGCACAAATTTATATATTTCCCGCAAGGCAGCTTGTTTCTTATGAGCAGGGAAATATTTAGCAGAGAAGTAGTAAATCATATCCTGGGGACTATGCACACAACCAGGATCAAGAGAATTAAACAAAGTATTAGCATCACCCTTTAATGAGAACAGAAATATCTTAAGGATATAATTATAATGAGACTTCTCATCATTAGTAAACAGGGTGGCTATATCATTTAACTTGGTGAGATGTGCCACAACAGTTTCAGATTCAGTGCCATAGAAAGGATCGGATTCAACTAAAGTCATAATCTCAGAATCAATAGAGAATTCATATTCCTTATCAGTAACAAAGATACGTGAAGTGGCAAAAGCAGGGTCATGTTTCATTATACCATTCAGAGTCTTTTGTTTCAGCTTAGCTAGTAGTTTCTTAAGATCTGATCTATCATTGCAGGCAAGAAAATCTCTAGCAGTTTCTTCATCCATAACATAACCCTCAGGAACAACAGACAATTCATAATTAGGAGGAGAACCTTCATCATCACTTTCATCAATAATTTCATTCTCCCTAGCCTTAGCAAGTTGTTCATCAAGAAATTCACCTAATGGCACAGTAGTATCAAGCATAGAAGTAGTTTCATCATTAGTATCATGCATAGCAGAAGTGGCATCATCAATAACATGCGACATATTAGAATTCATAGCAGTAGCAGGTTTAGGTGTCGCATGCTTATTCATAACAGAAGGAGAATCTAGTGTAGAGCTAGAAGGCAGTTCCTTACCTCCCCTCGTAGTTGAGGGATAAATTTTAGTTCTTTGATCTTTCAAGTTCTTCATAGTGATCAGCAGATATAAATCCCAAGTGACTCAGAGAATAGAGCTATGCTCCCCGGCAACGACGCCAGAAATTAGTCTTGATAACCCACAAGTGTAGGGGATCGCAACAACTTTCGAGGGTACAGTATTCAACCCAAATTTATTGATTCGACACAAGGGGAGCCAAAGAATATTCTTAAGTATTAGCAGTTGAGTTGTCAATTCCACCACACCTGGATAGCTTAGTATCTGCAGCAAAGTATTTAGTAGCAAAGTAGTATGATAGTAATGGTAAGGATAGCAAAAGTAATATTTTTGGGTTTTGTACTGATCGTAACAATAGCAACAGAAAAATAAATAAGCGAAGCATAGTATATGAAAAGCTCGTAGGCAATGGATCAGTGATGGATAATTATGTCGGATGCGATTCCTCATGTAATAGCTATAACATAGGGTGACACAGAACTAGCTCCAATTCATCAATGTAATGTAGGCATGTATTCCGAATATAGTCATACATGCTTATGGAAAAGAACTTGCATGACATCTTTTGTCCTACCCTCCCGTGGCAGCGGGGTCCTAGCGGAAACTAAGGGATATTAATGCCTCCTTTTAATAGAGAACCAGACCAAAGCACTAACACATAGTGAATACATGAACTCCTCAAACTACGGTCATCACCGAGAAGTATCCTGATTATTGTCACTTCGGGGTTGTCGGATCATAACACATAATAGGTGACTATAGACTTGCAAGATAGGATCAAGAACACACATATATTCATGAAAACATAATAGGTTCAGATCTGAAATCATGGCACTTGGGCCCTAGTGACAAGCATTAAGCATAGCAAAGTCATAGCAACATCAATCTCAGAACATAGTGGATACTAGGGATCAAACCCTAACAAAACTAACTTGATTACATGGTAAATCTCATCCAACCCATCACCGTCCAACAAGCCTATGATGGAATTACTCACGCACGGCGGTGAGCATCATGAAATTGGTGATGGAGGATGGTTGATGATGACGACGGTGACGAATCCCCCTCTCCGGAGCCCCAAACGGACTCCAGATCAGCCCTCCCGAGAGTGATTAGGGCTTGGCGGCGGCTCCGTATTGTAAAACGCGATGAAACTTCCTCTCTGATTTTTTCCTCCGTGAAATGGAATATATGGAGTTGGAGTTGAGGTCGGCGGAGCTGCAGGGGGCCCACGAGATAGGGGGCGCGCCCAGAGGGGGTGGGCGCGCCCCCACCCTCGTTGACAGGGTGTGGGGCCCCTGGTCTTCATCTTTTGCCAGTATTTTTTATATTTTCTGAAATTTGTCTCCGAGGATTTTCAGGTCATTCCGAGAACTTTTGTTTTCTTCACATAAAACAACATCATGACAGTTCTGCTGAAAACAGCGTCAGTCCGGGTTAGTTTCATTCAAATCATGCAAGTTAGAGTCCAAAGAAAGGGCAAAAGTGTTTGGAAAAGTAGATACGTTGGAGAAGTATCACAAACCAACTTAGATAGATGCGGGAAAGATACATGCCACTGGGTTAGGCCCCAGCGGCTTGGGGATGATGCAGCCCGAGGGGTGCCCCCAGCAAGGTAAGCTAAAGACACGAGCAAAACGGATACATGCCGCGGGGACGGACCCACGCGACCTGGGAATGATGCAGCCCTGGGGGCGCTCCCAGCTGAAATGGGACTTGAAAGATGCCACCTGATACCATTGCAAACGAAGGGGTGTTGGAGTGCTGATGATGCATGGTGAAGAAGCCGACCCTCACGAGCCATCGGTGCCCTGAGCCTCGGGAGGCTCCGGGGGTCCAGGCGGCCCCTCGAGGACCATCTCCACCTCTACCAGGACCGCGTGGTGCCTGGCCTCCTGAGCTTCCAGAATGCTCTGCATAAGACGCCGGTGAGCAGCGTCCGCGTTTGGCAGGACGAAGGGCATGCGAACGTAGCTGTGTGGCGGACCCTCACAGCGTCCCACAGGCGAGGGCCAGAAATGCTCCTGAGACGCAATGCAGACGCGCATTCCACCATCCTCGCCTGGATGGGGAGTTATGCCGGGCAGGCGGCGACTGCCGCGCATGACTCTCGATTCCTGCATCTCCAGAGTGACCTTGTTGATGAACTCCTGAGGGCTGCGCCCTCCTTGCCTAATGCCTTCCTGAGGGAAACATGCCGTGAAGCACGCTTCCAAGTGGTGCCCGAGCGCCTCCCTCGTGATCTTGGCAAAGTCAGTGGACCTCCAGGAGAGAGCCCCTAAGCCTTGCCTGAGGAGGGCGCCGGGCGCGCCTTCCTATGTGATGGAGGGAGGCGCCCCTTGGACGGGCGCGGGTCCTGGCGCAGTGCGACCGGAGGTGCCTGCCTCCTGTGGCCTTGAGCTGGGTGATGTCTTCTTCTTCTTCTTCCTGGGAGCTGCCTCAGGAAGGTTCCCACTCTTGCTGTTTGGGTCCTCGACTGAGGCGGCTTGGAAGGCACGCTCGAGAGAGCACACTGCATCCTTCTCTTCACAGGGGACTGTGATGAGTCCGCCGCTGCCCGGCATCTTGAGGAAATTGCAACCATGGTGAGTTACTGCCATGAACTTGGCCAGGGCTGGATACCCGAGGATGGCATTGTACGGCAGGCGAATGTGGGCAACGTCGAAGTCGATGAGCTCGGTACGGTAGTTCTTGCGTTGTCCAAATGTGACAGGGAGGCGGACCTGCCCTATCGGGGTGGTGGAACCATCAGTGACTCCTGAGAAAGTTTGGTTGGCTGAAGCTGATCATATGGCACTTGGAGATTGTAGAACGTCTCGACGGACAGAATGTTGAGTCCTGCGCTGCCATTGATGAGGGTCCTAGTGACTTGCACGTTGCTGATAACTGGGGAACAGAGCATCGGGAGGACACCGGCTATCGCTGCACAGTTGAGTTGATCCGCTGAGCTGAACGTGATGGCGCACGTGGACCACCTGAGAGGGCACGTGGCCTCGAGCTTGGGGAGGACTGCGTTCACCTCGCGAGCAAAATGCTTGAAGATGCGCTGAGAGGCTGGGGCCTGGGCACCGCCCAAGATGCAAGCGATAGCAGGCGACTCTTGGAATCCCCCAGCCCCCTCGTCCTGATGATGGTCTTCATTCCTTCTTGGTGGTGGTGGCAGAGGAGGAAGGCCTGTGTTGCCTTGCGGGTGATCCTCACGAGGCTGATCCCTCCAAGCCCCCTCGCGAGGCTGGTCCTGCCAGCGGTCCTCGCGAGGCCGGTCACGCCACCCATGGCAAGGGCCACGGTCGTCCCATCATCCTCCACCTCTTCCTCCTCCTCGGCCATAGCCCCGATCGCTGCGCTCGGGGCGTCGGCCGACACGTCCTTCTCGCACGGCCCTGAGCTCTTGGCATTCGTTGGTGTTGTGCATGTGGAGATCATGGCACACGCAGTACCGCCTGCCCTTGGACGGCTCCGGCTGGTCCCTGCCACGCTTCGTGTCTGGCTCTGCTGTGAGCATAACTGCTCCTTTGCACTTCACATCCTTGGCCTTGGCCTTCTTCTCTTCAGGATCGACGGCTGGGAGCTCGAGAAGGGAGAGGCGTCCTTCCTCAGCCCTTGCGCACTTGGTCGCCAGGTTGAACAGCTCCAGAGACGTGCACAAATCTTCATGGATCTCCAGTTCCTCCTTCTTCTTGACGTCACGGATGCCATCAGAGAATGCTGAGATGATGGCCTCCTCAGTTACCTTGGGAATCTTGAGCCGAGCATTGTTGAAGCGCTGGATGTACTTCTGCAGGGTCTCTCCGGGTTGCTACTTGATGCGGCGCAAGTCACTTATGACTGGGGGATGATCACGAGTGCCCTGGAAGTTGATGATGAAGCGGGTGCGCATCTCGTCCCAAGAGGAGATCGTGCCTGGAGGTAGGTTCAGGAGCCAGGTGCAGGCACCGTCCTTGAGCGCCATGGGAAACCAATTTGCCATGACTTTTTCGTCTCTGTTGGCCGCTTCGATGCCCAGCTCATAGAGCTGCAGGAACTCCGCGGGGTCGGCAGTGCCGTCGTAGCAAGGAGGCAGATCCGGCTTGAACTTGCCCGGCCAGGCGACGCTGTGTAGCTCGATGGTGATGGCGTGGCAGCCTGTTGTGGCCACCGGAGCCCTTTGCTGATGCGGGGCTTGCTCCTGACGCGGGGCAACGCAGGGTCTTGACGCGCCGGTGCAAGAACTCGATCATGGCGCGCCAGTGCAGGGAGCATGCGAGCACCTTCTTGGGGACGAGGGATCTCTTGGCAGCTCCTTTCTTGTCGCGCGGGCGCTGTATGCGGTGGGTCTCGTCCATGTGCCGCGTGCCTTGGAGCCAGGGCGCCTTCTTGGGGAGGAGGCGACGGAGGCACCTCCGGAGCTGCATTGCCCGTGCAGGACGGAGGGCGAGGCAGCGAGAGGGACAGCGCAGGGGAGCCCCCTGCAGTGCTGATGAGCTCGGTGATGCGAGCGAGCCACTCCTCGTAGAGGTCATCGATGGGACGGTAGTGCAGGAGCTCACGCGCCAGGAGCAACGCGGCGTGCGCGTCCGTGGGAGCGCGACAGGCGTGCAACGACGAACCAGATGGAGTCAGCGATGGGGTGGCGGTGCGGCCTTCCCGCCGCACCGAGGGATGCAGTGATGATGCCTGCTGCTCGTTCCCTGTCGGGCCGGTGGCGGCATGGGCGGCAGGCGACGGGGAATGATTTGGAGGCTCACCAACGGGACCCGTCAGGGCGACGTGGGCGGCGAGAGCAGCCCGACGCTTGACATGAGCTCGGCGAGCGTCAGCCATGGACGCGATGAACGATCGAACGCGAGGTAGTGGAAGAAAGATTCTGGCGCATCCCTACTTGGCGCGCCAAATGTCGGATATCGGGATCCGGCAAAATCCTTAAGGTTCGGACTCTGGGGTGCGCGCGAAGATCTTCCCCCTACCGATCCACGTCCAAACGCCTCGCTGTGAATCTAAGCCACGCGATGAACAACACAAGGGATGCAAGGTTTATACTGGTTCAGGCGACCATTGTGGTGTAATACCCTACTCCAGTGTGTGGTGTGGTGGAACATCCTCGCGAAGGGTGTTCTTGTGGTGGTGTGCGGATGAACTTCCCTCTCCTTTCTACTGTGGTGGCTATCCCTATATATAGAGGCCCTGGTCCTCTTCCCAAATATTGAGCGGGAAGGGCGCCAACAACGACCATTTTGAAGGGGAACATATAGTACCAGTTATCCTGACTAAAGTTGGTCTTTGGCCGCCAAAGGCACTAGCGATGACGCCATCTTGGGATCCATGGTGACCTTCGTCCTGCCGCTCTGCTGGTCTTGGTCTCGTTGCACCGAAATGGTAACCTTTACTTGATGCCTCGGTACTCTGCGCCTGTGCTTGCCCGCTTTGCACCAAAGAGGAAACAAGGACACTGCGCAGGGCGGCGCCCACCTGGTCTCGATCGTCATGGCTTGCATCATGAGCACCTCGCGAGGTACCCCTGCCTTGATCTCTCCGCCTCCTCGCGAGCCTGCCTGGTGAGGCCGCTCCTGAGGAAGCCTTCTGTCGTCCGCCCCGCGAGGCTTGGCCCCTCACGAGGGTCTTGAGCTTGAGTAGATGAAGATGGGCCATATTGGGCCACCACTTGAGCCATGACGCAGGCCGCAGGCAGGCAAGTCTGGGGACCCCCGTTCCCAGAACGCCGACAGAGTGCCCATCCAGAATGCCTGGAACATCTAGCACCTCCGGAAGTTCTACCCCTGAAGAAAGGCTTCGGCCTGTGAAGCAAAGCTCCGGCCTGTGAAGGTCTCCGCTCGTGACACTCTCACGTAATAATGAGTGGGGCTGTACACGCCCCAGAGTCTATTGAGAGTCGCCCTGGGGCCTCATGGGGGCTCCCTCTCACGTCCTAGTGGCAACACTTAGCTCCGCGCTGGTGAGAAGACTAGATTAGGTACCGGACACGGTTGTTCATTGCTTTCTGAAGTTGCTTGCGGTTTTCTTAGTAAGTTTTTCAATGGATTTGGTATTCTTGAGCACCGGTTCCTCAAGTGTGTTTTCTCCTAAGCTGCTTTGGTCTAAGGACGTGAGGGAGGTGGCAGTCACCCGCCACTTCTCCTTGCGCTCCTCGCGCGTGAGGCTAGGTAGGTGTGTGCGCCCAGGGCCTGCCTTTGCGTGCACGCACCGCACCAAACCCCGTTATTTCGGCTTTATCCTCGCGAGGAGCCATCGATCGAGTCCGCTGGCACCAGCAGCCCTCATGTCCATGCCCTCGGGCAGCATGACACGGTGCGTCAGGCCCTTAACCTATGGCAGGGGCTCGCGTAATGGGGAGCAAGTCGCTTGACAAAATTTCTATTCCTACAAGGGACAACTCTGCCCTACTGCGGCTCCTGAGGGCACAAGGTGTATCTCTTGAGGGCACAGGGTGTACACCCTGGGTGGCCTGTCAAGTACCTAAGTATAGGTTCTCATGAGGTGGAGGACGATTGCACGTATCAAGCTAAGCCTTCCTACCTTGACCCGCTCAAATTACAAACACTGCAACACAACATCAAGGACGACAACCATAATATAAAAAGGCATAACAGCAGCAGTTCATTACACGCCCTCATAGGCTACATTCTTCTTTTTTCGATATGCAGGAGAAAGGAAAAGCTAAACAAAGAGGGCCCAAAGGCGTGCAGGCTTGGCACCATCGCCGCATCCTCAAGCAGCGCCTCAATGTAGCCCGGCGCTCTACCAGTTCTCCCACAGGAGATCTGGGGCCACCAGCCTCGAGTCCAAGTTCGCCGCCCCCCAGCTTCAGGCTGGGCTCCTCTCCGGCTTCACTGGAGCGCTGCAATGGGACGAGCCACCGGCGTTCTCGACACAAGCACGACGATGCAGAGGACGATCGTAGCCACCACTGCTCGAGCACTCGTCCGAGGAGGAGCTGCCGCCATGAGAGGAGGAGCACGCTTCTCCAAGGCCAACTTCACCATCACCACAGTCGTTGTCGCTGCTGTCCTCCGGGCGGCACCCCACGCGGTGGCCGTCCCCCCTGAACACCCTCACGTAAAGGGTCGCCAAGCCATCGTACTTGAAGTGGAGGGTGCACCTTCTGCCCAGGCCACGCGCGCGGGAGAAAGTCTGCCAGCCACGGGCCAGCACCATGCTGCCAGAGACGGAAACCTCGGTGCCGACCCATGAGGCTCTGCTGCAGCACCCATCAGCCTGCACCCAGAGGCCAGCAAGCCTCAAAGAAGGAAGCTCGCCGGAGAAGAAGCGAGGGAGCTGGAGCGAGGTCCCAGCCGGGCTCTACAACCACACCACGAACACGGGAAGCATCTCTAGCGAAGAAAAGCGCGGCCGAGACGGGCACACGATCATGGCACGCCTCCCTTCGTCATGGGGGCTGCTCCGGGGCCGGTAACCCCCGCCGCGGGAAGAGGTGCCATCGCGGGCACCCGGCGCAATGTTGCCTTTGGGGGGTGCGCGCCCGCGTCCCCTGGATGCTGTTGGAGGGACCGCAGGGTGCTTGCGGGGACGGCCACGGCCCCTCTTGGGAGGAGGGGAGGCTGGCCCCTCCTTGGGGGCCTTCCCTTTCTCGGCACTGAGAACTTCTTCGGCGATGCCATGGGAGCAAGAAGGAGAGGAAAGAAGCAAGCAGGAGCAAGACGAAGGGAAGATGAACAGGGGGCTCCGCCCCTCCCTCACATTTATAGCCAAGGGAGGCCAACCGCCGGCCTCCACGACCTCGTGCCATCATGACCCTATGCATGCAGCATCGACTAGTCAAGTCGAGTAGTTGCCGAGGCAGCTTGGGGAAGCGGAGTCGCCCATGTCCAATCAGTCGCTATGCATCATCAAGCCGCAGGCGGTTAGGGCCCGCGACGCTCCACACTTGCCCTTTGGCTTCACCTAGAAGCCAAGTCCGAGCGCGCCTTGGGCCCGGGGGCTACTGTCGGCATCCTGGATGTGGGGGTATCCAGTCCTGCCTGCCTGCGGCCCACCGCGTGGCTCCATCGACGGCCTGGTATGGCCCAGCCTCAACACCAACACAGGAAGACCCTCACGAGGGGCCGAGCCTTGCGAGGCGGACGATGCCAAGACCCCTGAAGGAGTTGGCCTCCTCAGGAGGGCTCCTGAGGGGCGGAGAGATCTATGCAACTACCTCGTGAGGCTCAGCTGACGTGAGCCGTGACGACCAAGGTCAGGCGGGCGCCAGGCGGGTGCAAAGCGCATGTTTCCTCTTCGGTGCAAGGGAGGCAAGCCACAGGCGCGGAGTCTCGAGGAATCAACCAAAGGTTTCCATTCTGGTGCTACAAGACCGCCAGGATGGCAGGACGGAGGTCATCACTGAGCCCACCGTAGCGTCACGACCAGAGGCTTCTCGCAGGCGAAGACTACTTTTGTCAGGATAGGCTGTACTGCCTGTCCCCCTTCAAATCCCGCCGTTGTGGAATCGCTTCCCTCTCATATTTGGGAATAGGACCAAGGCCACTATATATATAAGGCTTAGCCACCACCATAGAAAGGGACCGAAACTAGAGCAAGTAGAGCACCACACCAGCTCAAGAACACCTCACCACCTGAGGGTTGTTCATCCGTTGTACGAGTTCATCCATAGCCCCCCGAGGCAATCCACCACACCACACTGGATTAGGGTATTACACCACAACGGTGGCTCGAACCAGTATAAAACCTCTGTGTCTTTGTGTCTCTGAGAGCTCTACGCGCTAGGCTAGGGAGGATCGCGAGTAGGCAGGCTGGGGAAGTTGAGATCTCCGCACGCACCCCAGACTTCAAACCTCTCAAGGGTTGCTGGATCCCGAAATCCGACAATGGCCATCATCATCTTGTGCCTTTGATCTCCATCTCCAAAGCACCGTCATGATCTCCATCATCACCGGCTTGACACCATGATCTCCATCGTAGCATCGTTGTAGTCTCGCTAAGTATTTCTTCCATGACTATCGCTACCGCTTAGTGATAAAGTAAAGCAATTACATGGCGATTGCATTTCATAAAATAAAGCAACAACCATATGGATCCTGCCAGTTGTCGATAACTTTGATACAAAACATGATCATCTCATACAACAATTTATATCACATCATGACAAGCCCTGCAAAAACAAGTTAGACGTCCTCTACTTTGTTGTTGCAAGTTTTACGTGGCTGCTATGGGCTTCTAGCAAGAACCGTTCTTACATACGCATCAAAACCACAATGATTTTTATCAAGTGTGCTGTTTTAACCTTCAACAAGGACCGACCGTAGTCTAACTTGATTCAACTAAAGTTGGAGAAACAGACACCCGCCAGCCACCTGTGTGCAAAGTAGGTCGGTAGAGCCATTCTCATGAACACGGTCACGTAATGTCGGTCTAGGCTAGTTCATCCAACAATACCGCCGAATCAAAGTAAGACGTTGGTGGTAAGCAGAATGACTATTATCACCCACAACTCTTTGTGTTCTACTCGTGCATATCATCTACACACAGACCTGGCTCTGATGCCACTATTGGGGAACGTAGCATGCAATTTCAAAAAATTTCTGGCGATCACGCAAGATCTATCTAGGAGATGCATATCAACGAGAGGGGGAGAGTGTGTCCACGTACCCTCGTAGACCGAAAGTGGAAGCGTTAGGTTAACGCGGTTGATGTAGTCGAACGTCTTCACGATCCAACCTATACAAGTACCGAACGTACAACACCTCTGTGTTTAGCACACGTTCAGCTCGATGACGCCCCTCGAACTCTTGATCCAGTAGAGGGTTGAGGGAGAGTTTCATCAGCACGACGGCGTGATGACGGTGTTGATGATGTGGTCCACGCAGGGCTTCGCCTAAGAACTACGATGACACTATCGGAGGAGTAAACGCTAGAGGGGGTGTCACGCCCAATATGCGACCCTATCCTAAAGGAACTCGAAGGTCCTACCAAGGATACAAGCGCATATTGGAGACGCTTTTGCAAGGTGGATATCATTACATCAACATTACATAATAGTTGGGGATACATACAGAAGGCATAGAATGCCACACGAATACAACATCATCATACATAAGAGCCCGACTACGGATGAAACACAAACAGAAACTCAAACGACATCCACCCTGCTAGCCCAGGCTGCCAACCTGGAACCTATGCCCTGATCGAAGAAGCATAAGAAGAACTCCAAAACAAGTAACCTCGCTCTCGCGCCACAATCATTGCATAACCTGTACCTGTTGTTGTAGTAATCTGTGAGCCACGAGGACTCAGCAATCCCATAACCATGGGTATCAAGACTAGCAAAGCTTAAAGGGGTAAGGAAGGGGTAAAGTGGTGAGGTTGCAGCAGCGACTAAGCATATATGGTGGCTAACATACGCAAATAAGAGCGAGAAGAGAAACAAACAGAATGGTCGTGAAGCTAGCAATGATCAAGAAGTGATCCTGAACTCCTACTTACGTCAAACATAACCCAAAACCGTGTTCACTTCCCGGACTCCGCCGAGAAGAGACCTTCATGGCTACACACACGGTTGATGCATTTTAATTCGAATCTGGTGTCAAGTTATCTACAACCGGACATTAACAAATTCCCATCTGCCACATAACTACAGGCACGACTCTCGAAAGTTTATACCCTGCAGGGGTGTCCCAACTTAGCCCATCACAAGCTCCCGCGGTCAACGAAGGATATTCCTTCTCCCAGGAAGACCCGATCAGACTCGGAATCCCGGTTACAAGACTTTTCGACAATGGTAAAACAAGACCAGCAAAGCCGCCTGATGTGCCGACAAATCCTGATAGGAGCTACACATATATCGTTCTCAGGGCACACTGGATAAGCGAAGCGTACCTGTACCAATGTAACCCAAGTTGCCAAGGGACAGTCCCGCATGGTGCTCTAGTTTGGACCAACACTCGGTGGAGCACTGGCCCGGGGGGGGGGGGGGGGGGTAAATAAAGATGACCCTCGGGCTCTGGAAACCCAAGGGAAAAATTCTTAGGTAGGCAAATGGTAAAACCAAGGTTGGGCCTTGCTGGAGGAGTTTTATTCAAAGCAAACTGTCAAGGGGGTCCCATAAATCACCCAACCACGTAAGGAACGCAAAATCAAGGAACATAACACCGGTATGACGGAACCTAGGGTGGCAAGAGTGGAACAAAACACCAGGCATAAGGCCGAGCCTTCCACCCTTTACCAACTATATAGGTGCATTAATTAAATAAGAGATATTATGATATCCCGACATAATCCTGTCCATCATGGAACAATCTTCAACTTCACCTGCAACTAACAACGCTATAAGAGGGGCTGAGCAAAGCGGTAACATAGCCAAGCAACAGTTTGCTAGGACGGGTGAAAAAGTTAGAGGCTGACATGGCAATTTGGGAGGCTTGAAGAACAAGTGATAGGTAGCGCAGCATAGCGATAGAACGAAGCAACTAGCATAGCAATGATAGTAGTGAGATCCAGGGTAACGGTCATCTTGTCTGAAACCCCACTAGGAAGAAGAACGAGTCCATGAAGAAGATGAAGCCACAAAGACAAACCAAGTGTAGACGAACGAAATAGGAACTATCGAGAAGAAGCACAACCGGAAAGAAGCAAACACACGGTAAACACACAACACATAAACATGGCATGCTGCTCAACCAAGTATGATGCAAGACAAAGGCTAGATGATGCAACTCATGCAATAGATGATGCAAACAAGAACAACACATCAAAGCAAGTTTAAATGAGGCCGGGAACAAAACATAACAAATCCGGTAAGTCCTCATATGCAAATTTCGAAATTGGTCCAGATCTGAATAAATCTTATGTTCAAGTTGTTAAACAGCAAGTTAAGATGCACCAAGATGATCTACACGAAATTCTAGTCAAGTTACATATAAAGTTCATTTAGTTCGGAGCTATGACCTAGAAGATATGAGCAAAACAAGTCAAACATGGCATTGAAGCAAAAATGCATTCAAACATCAAGCACACACTCCAAAACATGGATGCAACATGATAAGATGAAACTATATGCAATTCTAAGCAAGTTTCATATAAAGCACACTCAAAATGGAGCAACGATGCAACACATACACTCCAAACAAGATATAACCACAATCTGTCCAAAACAGCAACTAGGCATGTTACAAGCATCATGAAGATATGCTACATCACACCAACATGAACCAAAAAGGCATGGACATGATGTACAGGTAAAGCACGACAAAACATGAACACTGAGCTATCTCCAGAAATCACTAGAACATGCTCAAAAGGACATGGCAAGATTGCAAATAATAACGGTTCACAGACTTGGCAGAAATCACTGGACATGGAAGAAATAACATAAGGTTGCAATGTTTAGAGCTATCAAACAACATTCTACAGGAAGCTATCATGGAAAACTAGAGCATGGCATGCTAATATTAAAGACAAAGAACAAAATCTCCCTTACTGAACTAATTCCAAAGATCAACAAAAAACATGGTAGCATTCATGCAAACATGGCAAATGATATGACAGATTCAGAATAACAGTACATGGCAGGAATAACAATAAGTAGGCATGTTGGTGAGCTTGTGCAACTCATCATAGAGAAATACATGGCATGATAAGGTAACCAGCATTACTAAGACATGTTCATGAAGCTTAGCATGGCAAGAGCAAGTTTACAGGGTGCATGGATCACTAGAAAAACACATGGCAAAACTGAACTTAATGTTAACAAGTTGACAGCAACATTATTTAGCAATTTGAGAGCAAGATTACAACAAGCTACAACAAGCTATAAATGCAACCAAGGGCATGTATGAATAAAGCATGACATGTAGAACAAAACATCCTTAGTGAACATCTCCAGATTATGCATGGAATGACTAGTAGCAGCAGGTTTACAAAGCATCATGATATAGCAGTTCAGCCTAGCAAAACAATAGCAGCAAGTACCCTACTTCATGAGCTCGATGCATGCACTACAAGACTCACAAAAATACATAGATTGCACCACTGTAAATATGGCACGATGTAGTTCAAAACACATGTAGAGCTCATGCTCATAGGATGCACACACAAAATGCAATAAAAAGACAAAACACCAAGTTCTGTTATCAGACAGCAGTTTTCATCATATAACACTCTTGCAACAATGATAATGACATCAAGATGGACTCAAACAATCATGGCACAATGGAATGAAATGAACAGCATCTCACAATGAACATTTTGACATCTCATATGCTCAAATAGGAGTAGCGAGCGTGGAGTTACACACATCACAACAATGCATCAGGAAACAGTTTATCAGTGACTTGGCCATAATACTACGAGCGCTGAATAACTAAACGACGCCCGAGGCGACAGATAGCACAGACGGCGGCTGCTCACCTAAGCAGGCCTGGCCCAGGTCGGAGAGGAGGAGGCTTGGCTTGGCGGGGTTGGGCCGGCAGCAGGGCCTCGCGGGGAGGGGTCCACGCGCGAAGCGCGGCTGCGCGTGCGCCCGCCCGCACGCACGGTCGAGGAAGGCTGCGCCGGCGAAGGCTTCCAGCGATGGAGGGACGGCGGCGAGGCAGGGGCTGGCGAGGAGGCGACAGGGCCTGCAGATCGGGTTCGGCAGGGGTCGCGTGTGGCGGATCTGGCCGGCAGAGCTCCATGTCGAGGTCGAGGCGAGGAGGAGGCGATGTCTCCGGCGAGCCGAGGCGCGGGGAAGGCTGCGGCAGCACCGGCGAGGCTCTGGGCGGCGGAGCTCCGGCCTAGGTGCTCGTCAGCGGTGGGGGACGGCAGGGCGGCACGGAAGGCGAGCGCGGGCGGCGCGGGCCCGGATCGGCCAGGGGCGGGCCCGATCTGGACCGAGCGGGCCGCGGCGGTGGGGGGGGGGCTGGAGACGACGACGTGGCCGGTGGAGATTGGGCGAGGACGACGGTGGCGCTGACGTGGCATCCTGCGAGTGGTCAGCGTGACGTGGAGGGGAGCGGCGGACATGTCCGACGCGGCGCGAATGCGTCCGACAGCGCGGGGAGGTGGTAGACTAGGGTTTGGCTATGAAATTTCGGGGGAAGACACTTATTTATATGTAGGAGGAGCTAGGAGAGTCCAAATGAGGTGCGGTTTTTGCCCACACGATCGTGATCGAATGACCGAGAGCATGGAGGGGGTTTGGATGGGCTCATGGGCTGTGATGAAGAGGGACTGGGCTACAAAGATAGAGGGGTTTCGGGTTACGCGGTTAACCGTTGGGGCATCAAACAACCTCCAAATGGAACGAAATTTGACGGGCGGTCTACTGGTGATATACCAAGGCCACTCAGCAAATCTCGGCCCAATCCGAGAACGTTTTTCTCCCCCTCACGAAACAAGGTCTGAGAGGGGCGACGGGCGCGTGTGAGAGTGTCGGATCGCGAAACGGACAACGGGGAAAAAGACCGGATGCAAGTTTTGAAAAACATGCAGATGAAATGCAGATGATGACATGGCAAAATGCAACACGCAAGCAAAAGACATGGCAACGACGGTGAATAACTAGAAGACACCTATCGCATCGGATCCGGGGCGTTACAGGGGGGCACCACACACGGCTAAGAGAACAACTGTTGTGTATTGGGGTGCCCCCTACCCCCGTATATAAAGGAGGAGGGGAGGAGGCGGCTGACCATGGGGCGTGCCAAGTGTGGGGAGTCCTACTAGGACTCCCAGTCCTAGTAGGATTCTCCCTTCCTTTCCAGAGAAGAGGGGAAGTGGAAAGAGGTGGAGGAGAAGAAGGAAAGGGGGGCCGCGCCTCCCACCCCTAGTCCAATTCAGTTTGGGCTGGGGGGGGGCTCCACCTGGCCGCCGGCCTCCTCTATCCATTAGGGCCCATTAAGGCCCAATAGTCCCCCGGGGGGTTCCGGTAACCTCCCGGTACTCCGAAACTTATCTGGTACTTCCGAAACCATTCCCCTGTCCAAATATAACCTTCCAATATATCATTCTTTACCCCCCGACCATTTCAAGACTCCTTGTTATGTCCGTGATCTCATCCGGGACTCCGAACAAACTTTGTTCACCAAAACGCATAACTCATAATACAAATCGTCATCGAACGTTAAGCGTGCAGACACTATGGGTTCGAGAACTATGTAGACATGATTGAGACACATCTCCGATCAATAACCAATAGCGGAACCTGGATGCTCATATTGGCTCCTACATATTCTACGAAGATCTTTATCGGTCAAACCACACAACAACATACGTTATTCCCTTTGTCATCGGTATGTTACTTGCCCAAGATTCGATCGTCGGTATCATCATACCTAGTTCAATCTCGTTACCGGCAAGTCTCTTTACTCGTTCCGTAATGCATCATCCCGTAACCAACTCATTAGTCACATTGCTTGCAAGGCTTATAGTGATGAGCATTACCGAGAGGGCCCAGAGATACCTCTCCATTACACGGAGTGACAAATCCTAATCTCGATCTATGCCAAGCCAACAAACACCTTCAGAGACAACTATATAGCATCTTTATAATCACCCAATTACGTTGTGACGTTTGATAGTACACAAGGTGTTCCTACGGTATTTTGGAGTTGCATAATCTCATAGTCAGAGGAACATGTATAAGTCATGAAGAAAGCAATAGCAATAAAACTTAATGATCATTATCGTAAGCTAACATATGGGTCTTTTCCATCAGATAATTCTCTAATGATGTGATCCCGTTCATTAAATGACAACACATGTCTATGGTCAGGAAACATAACCATCTTTGATTAACGAGCTAGTCAAGTAGAGGCATACTAGAGACACTTTGGTTTGTCTATGTATTCACACATGTACTGAGCTTCTGGTTAATACAATTCTAGCATAAATAATAAACATTTATCATGATATAAGGAAATATAAATAACAACTTTATTATTGCCTCTAGGGCATATTTCCTTCATACAGAATGGCTGCGGCTCCTCCTCCATGATCCAGCACTACTTGCTCCGCCATTCGTCCCACTACTCCTTCCGGGTCCCTTCTGGGTACGTATTTTTGCTCAAGGCCCTCGGGATCCAAGTGACACAGCCAGAGAGAGCCTTTCCTGGCTGGATGCGGGGGATGAAGTAGTGGCGGAAGAGCGCCGTGTTGGGGACCAACCCGGCGAAGCCCTCGCAGAGGTGGGCGAAGATGGCCATACACGCCACGGCGTTCAGCGTGAAATCCAGAAGATGGAAGCCGAAGGTGTGCATGATGTCGTTGAAGAAATCAAAACATGGAGGGCGGAGACCGCAGTAGAAGTAATCAACAAAGAATGGATATTTATCTGGAGCAGGCGTGGCGCAAGGAGCAGAGATGACGTGAGTGGAGGGGTGCCCCGACGTCTCTCTCCCCCACAAGCACCGGTATCGATCCCTGAGCGCGAGCGCATTGATACGTCTCCAACGTATCTATAATTTTTGATTGTTCCATACTATTATATTACCTGTTTTGGATGTTTATGGGCTTTACTTTACACTTTTATATCATTTTTGGGACTAACCTACTAACCGGAGGCCCAACCTGTATTGCTGTTTTTTTTGCCTACTTTAGTGTTTCGAAGAAAAGGAATATCAAACGGAGTCCAAACGGAATGAAACATTTCGGAGCTTGATTTTTGGAACAAACGTGATCTAGAGGACTTGGAGTGCAAGTCAAGAAACAAACGAGGAAGCCACGAGGGTGGAGGGCGCCCCCCCCCCCTACTGGGCGGGCCCCCTATCTCGTGGGCCCCTCGGGCTTCCACCGACGTACTTCTTCCTCCTATATATACCCATGTACCCCGAAACCATCATGGGAGCCACCGAAAAACTATTTCCAGCACCGTAACCTTCTGTATCCGCGAGATCCCATCCTGGAGCCATCGCCGGTGCTCTGCCGGAGGGGGAATCCACCACGGAGGGCCTCTACATCAACTCCAAGGCCTCTCCGATGAGTTGTGAGTAGTTTACCACAAACCTTCGGGTCCATAGTTATTAGCTAGATGGCTTCTTCTCTCTCTTTGAATCTCAATACCATGTTCTCCTTCCTCTCCTTGGAGATCTATTCGATGTAACTCTTTTTGCGGTGTGTTTGTCGAGATCCGATGAATTGTGGGTTTATGATCAAGTTTATCTAAGAGAAATATTTGAATCTCCTCTGAATTCTTTTATATACAATTAAGTTATCTTTGCAAGTCTCTTCGAATTATTGGTTTGGTTTGGCCTACTAGATTGATCTTTCTTGGCATGGGAGAAGTGCTTAGCTTTGGGTTCAATCTTGCGGTGTCCTTTCCCAGTGACAGCAGGGGCAGCAAGGCACGTATTGTATTGTTGCCATCGATGATAAAAAGATGGGGTTTATATCATATTGCATGAGTTTATCCCTCTACATCATGTCATCTTTCTTAAAGCGTTACTCTGTTCTTATGAACTTAATACTCTAGATGCATGCTGGATAGCGGTCATGTGTGGAGTAATAGTAGTAGATGCAGGCAGGAGTCGGTCTACTTGTCATGGACGTGATGCCTATATACATGATCATGCCTAGATAATCTCATAATTATTCGCTTTTCTATCAATTGCTCGACAGTATTTTGTTCACCCACCGTAATACTTATGCTATCTTGAGAGAAGCCTCTAGTGAAACCTATGGCCCCCGGGTCTATCTTTTATCATATAAGCTTTCAATTTACTTTTATTTGCATCTTTACTTTTCCAATCTATATCATAAAATACCAAAAATATATTTATCTTATCATATTATCTCTACCAGATCTCACTTTAGCAAGTGGCCGTGAAGGGATTGACAACCCCTTTATCGCGTTGCTTGCGAGTTCTTTGTTTGTTTGTGTAGGTGCGTGGGACTTGTGAGGAGCCTCCTACTGGATTGATACCTTGGTTCTCAAAAACTGAGGGAAATACTTACGCTAGTGTGCTGCATCATCCTTTCCTCTTCAAGGAAAACCAACGCAAGCTCAAGACGTAGCAAGAAGGATTTTCGGCGTCGTTGCCAGGGAGGTCTTTGCTCAAGTCAAGACATACCAAGTGCCCATCACAAACTCATCTCCCTCGCATTTACATTATTTGCCATTTGCCTCTCGTTTTCCTGTCCCCCACTTCACCCTTGCCGTTTTATTCGCCCTCTCTTTCCCAATCTTCTCCCTTTTCCGCTTGCCTTCTTCTTCCTCTCTCTTTCGCTTGCCTTTCTGTGTGCCTTCTTGCCCTCTTCTTTCTCCTTGCTCTCGTTCGCCGTTATGTCTGAAATTGGGGAGATTATCATCAATATGGACAATAATGATAACATGGAAAATTCTGATGCTCTTGCTGAAGAACCCCCTATCTTGCAAAGGTGTTATTCAAGAATTCTTTACTTGTGCCGATGCTTTACCTTCTATGGGTGATTATATTCTTCATAGAACTAGTAGTCTTGCGGATGCTATAGCCACGCTTGTAGTTGAGCTTGAAAGACAATTTATGCATATGCATCCTTGCATACAAAGAATTTTTCTGGAATTTTCTAATATTGAACACTCTTCTGTTAAGCGTGCCGCTACTATCTTTTTTGCACATGAGTTTATATTTATAATAAAAGAGGCCAACGAAATCTTTGCGCACTATAGGGTGGACGCCGGTCGTCCTCCCATAGAGGCGATCCTCTTTGATCAAGAGGAAATTAGGCATTTTCAATCTTTGGACTATGTTGCATTTAACGAAAACCTTAGAAAAAAGGTTCCTACCAATGTCCTAGTTGATAGAATTTTCGAACTTAATAATGATTTTACCCTTTGAAACAATGAGCTAGGATTCTCTCTTGAGTATAGGCTCACGAAGTTCTGCCAAAAGAATGCTTATAATGATGAATTAGTTGTGCAATATGAAGGGCCAAAGGAGGAACCCATACCTCCTGAGATTGATCTTGGGGACTTTTGTCACATTACATTTAGCCCTTTTGATTACTTTTGCTTGCCACAAAGAAAACTTGCTGCTGAACGTAGAGAATATGAGATGAGTTTTCGTGATCTATCTTATTATTATGGCACTACTTAGATCTATCTTCGCTTTTATGCCTAGCTAGGGGCGTTAAACGATAGCGCTAGTTGGGAGGCAACCCAATTTTCTTTGTGTTTTTTGTTTTAGTTCCTGTTTAGTAATAAAATTTGCATCTACTCTCTGTTTAGATGTGTTTTCATGTTTTATTTAGTGTTGTGCCAAGTAGAACCTATAGGATAACCTATGGTATGAGTTAATTTGATTCTGCTGAAAAACAGAAACTTTGCACTCATGAGAAAAAATTCTGTAAATCACAGAAACGTGATTTTGCATGGATTCTTTTTGCTGTAGATTAATAGACAGATTTCCTAGGACTTCCTATTTTGGTAGGATTTTTGGAGTTCCATAAGTAACCGAAAGTTACAGATTGCTATAGACTGATCTGTTTTTGACAGATTCTGCCTTTCGTGTGTTGTTTGCTTATTTTGATGCATCTATGGCTAGTATGAAAGTGTATGAACCATAGATAACTTGGAATACAGTAGGTTTAACACCAATATAAACAAAGAATGAGTTCATTACAGTACCTTATGTGGTGGTTTTTCTTTCTTGCACTAACGGAGCTTATGACATTTCCTGTTGAGTTTTGTGTTGTGAAGTTTTCAAGTTTTGGGTAAAGATTTGATGGACTATGGAATAAGGAGTGGCAAGATCCTATGCTTGGGGATGCCCATGGCACCCCAAGATATTCAAGAATAGCCAAAAGCCTAAGCTTGGGAATGCCCCGGGAAGGCATCCCCTCTTTCGTCTTCGTTCATTGGTAACTTTACTTGGAGCTATATTTTTATTCGCCACATGATATGTGTTTTGCTTGGAGCGTCGTGTATGATATTCGTCTTTGCTTTTTAGTTTACCACAATCATCCTTGATGTACACACCTTTTGGAGAAGTCCAGTTGATTGGAATTTATTAGAATACTCTATGTGCTTCACTTATATCTTTTGAGCTAGATAATTTTTTCTCTAGTGCTTCACTTATATCTTCTAGAGCATGGCGGTGGCTTAATTTGAAAGAAATTGTTGATCTCTCATGCTTCACTTATATTATTTTGAAAGTCTCTTAGAACAGCATGGTATTTGCTATGGTTATAAAATTGGTCCTAGAATGGTAGGCTTCCAAGTTGGGTATAATAAAAACTATCATAGGAAGTGAATTGGATGCTATGATCAATTTGATACTTGATAGTTGTTTTGATATATGGAGGTAGTGATATTAGAGTCATGCTAGTTGGGTGATTATGAATTTAAAGAATGCTTGTGTTGAAGTTTGTGATTTCCCGTAGCATGCATGTATGGTGAACCGCTTTGTGATGAAGTTGGCGCACAATTTTATTTATTGATTGTCTTCCTTATGAGTGGTGGTCGTGGACGAGCGATGGTCTTTTCCTACCAATCTATCCCCCTAGGAGCATGCGCATAGTACTTTGTTTTCAATGGCTTGTAGATTTTTGCAATAAGTATATGAGTTCTTTATGACTAATGTTGAGTCCATGGATTATACGCACTCTCACCCTTCCACCATTGCTAGCCTCTCTTGTGCTGCGCAACTTTCGCCGGTACCATACACCCACAATAATCCTCCCTCAAAACAGCCACCAACCTACCTATTATGGCATTTCCATAGCCATTCCGAGATATATTGCCATGCAACTTTCCACCGTTCCGTTTATCATGACATGCATCATCATTGTCATATTGCTCTTTGCATGATCATGTAGTTGACATCGTATTTGTGGCAAGGCCACCTCATAATTTTTCATACATGCCACTCTTGATTCATTGCATATCCCGGTACACCGCCGGAGGCATCTATATAGAGTCATATCTTGTTCTAAGTATCGAGTTGTAATTTTGAGTTGTAAATAAATAAAAGTGTGATGATCTTCATTATAAGAGCATTGTCCCAGGGAGGAAAGGACGGTGAAGACTATGATTCCCCCACAAGTCAGGATGAGACTTCAGACTTTATAAAAAATAAAAGAGGCCAAAGAAGCCCATGAAAAAAGAGGCCAAAGAAGCCCACCAAAAAGAAAAAAAGAAAGAAAGAAAGAAAAAGGATAAAAAGAAAAAAATAATGAGAGAAAAAGAGAGAAGGGACAATGCTTCAAAATAGCACCATGGTCTTCATGATAGAGAGTCTCTTATGTTGTCACTTTCATATACTAGTGGGAATTTTTCATTATAGAACTTGGCTTGTATATTTCAATGATGGGCTTCCTCAAAAATGCCCTAGGTCTTTGTGAGCAAGCAAGTTGGATGCACACCCACTTAGTTTCTTTTGTTGAGCTTTCATACATTTATAGCTCTAGTGCATCCGTTGCATGGCAATCCGTACTCACTCACATTGATATTTTTTAATGTGCATCTCCATAGCCCGTTGATACGCCTAGTTGATGTGAGACTATCTTCTCCTTCTTGTCTTCTCCACAACCACCCTTCTATTCCACATATAGTGCTATGTCCATGGCTCACGCTCATGTACTGTGTGAAAATTGAAAAAGTTTGAGATTACTAAAGTATGAAACAATTGCTTGGCTTGTCATCGGGGTTGTGCATGATTAAATACTTTGTGTGATGAAGATAGAGCAACAGCCAGACTATATGATTTTGTAGGGATAACTTTCTTTAAGCCATGTTATTTTGAGAAGACATGATTGCTTTATTAGTATGCTTGAATTATTACAATTTCTTATGTCAATATGAACTTTTATTTTGAATAATTTGGATCTGACCATTCATGCCACAATAAAGAGAAATACATTGAGAATTATGCTAGGTAGCATTCCACACCAAAAATTCTGTTTTTATCATTTACCTACTCGAGGACGAGCAGGAATTAAGCTTTGGGATGCTTGATACGTCTCCAACATTTTTATAATTTTTGATTGTTCCATGCTATTATATTACCTGTTTTGGATTTTATGGGCTTTACTTTACACTTTTATATCATTTTTGGGACTAACCTACTAACCGGAGGCCCAACCCATATTGCTGTTTTTTCTGCCTATTTCAGTGTTTCGAAAAAAAGGAATATCAAACGGAGTCCAAACAGAATGAAACCTTCGAGAGCGTGATTTTTGGAACAAACGTGATCCAGAGGACTTGGAGTGCAAGTCAAGAAACAATCGAGGAACCCACGAGGGTGGAGGGCGCCCCCTATCTCGTGGGCCCCTCGGGCTTCCAACGACGTACTTCTTCCTCCTATATATACCCATGTACCCCGAAACCATGAGGGGAGCCACCGAAAAACTATTTCCTCCACCATAACCTTCTGTATCCGCGAGATCCCATCTTGGAGCCGTCGCCGATGCTCTGTCGGAGGGGGAATCCACCATGGAGGGCCTCTACATCAACTCCAAGGCCTCTCCGATGATTTGTGAGGAGTTTACCATAGACCTTCGGGTCCATAGTTATTAGCTAGATGACTTCTTATCTCTCTTTGAATCTCAATACCGTGTTTTGCTTCCTCTCCTTGAAGATCTATTCGATGTAACTCTTTTTGCGGTTTGTTTGTCGAGATCCGGTGAATTGTGGGTTTATGATCAAGTTTAACTATGAGAAATATTTGAATCTCCTCTAAATTCTTTTATATATTATGAGTTATCTTTGCAAGTCTCTTCGAATTATTGGTTTGGTTTGGCCTACTAGATTGATCTTTCTTGCCATGGAAGAAGTGCTTAGCTTTGGGTTCAATCTTGCAGTGTCCTTTCCCAGTGACAGCAGGGGAAACAAGGCACATATTGTATTGTTGCCATCGAGGATAAAAAGATGGGGTTTATATCATATTGCATGAGTTTATCCCTCTACATCATGTCATCTTTCTTAAAGCGTTACTCTATTCTTATGAACTTAATACTCTAGATGCATGCTGGATAGCGGTCGATGTGTGGAGTAATAGTAGTAGATGCAGGCAGGAGTAGGTCTACTTGTCACAGACGTGATGCCTATATACATTATCATGCCTAGATAATCTCATAATTATTCGCTTTTCTATCAATTGCTCGACAGTAATTTGTCCACCCACCGTAATACTTATGCTATCTTGAGAGAAGTCTCTAGTGAAACCTATGGACCCCGGGTCTATCTCTTATCATATAAGCTTTCAATTTACTTTTATTTGCATCTTTACTTTTCCAATCTATATCATAAAATACCAAAAATATATTTATCTTATCATATTATCTCTATCATATCTCACTTTTGCAAGTGGCCGTGAAGGGATTGACAACCTCTTTATCGCGTTGGTTGTGAGTTCTTTGTTTGTTTGTGTAGGTGCGTGGGACTTGTGAGGAGCCTCCTACTGGATTGATACCTTGGTTCTCAAAAACTGGGGGAAATACTTACGCTACTGTGGTGCATCATCCTTTCCCTTTCATGGAAAACCAAGGAAAGCTCAAGACGTAGCACGCGTCAACCGTCGGGGCGAAGACGACATACTTCTTCCATAGTTTAGCCAATTCACTCTCCGGCACCTCCTTCCCCTCGCTCGCCTTGGACGCTCCCTTGCCCTTGCTCGTCTTGGGCGCCATGACAGCCGAGGGAGGGCGGGGGATCGAGAGCGGTGAGGGCACGGCGGTGGTGGACAGAGGCGGAGGCTCTGGTTAGGGCTCGAGGAAGAAGAAGGGGGACGACGGTTCCTAGATTGGGAAAGGCAAGTGTGGTAAATGAGCAGCAGTCCCGCGGATTCGTCTTTTTATGGGGAAGGCACGGGTTGCCTCTTTATAGTTCAATGTGAAGGTGCCGCAGGCGTGTTGCGACCGTTACACACACGACCCCCACGTTGCACACACAATGTAGACTATGGGGAAGCACAACAGACAAGAAGATTACAGCAGTTAATCCCTGCCACACGTGCCCGCGCACTGTTTTGGGCCTAGCCCAACGACGCTTCGCACTTGCATATAGCCCAGGCCCGGGGCTCCTGTCAGTGTACACAAGTCTGGGCCCTTTTGTACCCCTTACTTGTGCACGGGCAGTTGTAGCCGTACCTATGGCGAGGCTTGACGGGGCAGTTGAAGGCAAAATACAAGACGGCTACGGCAAACAAGTAAATAGGGAGCAGAAGACAAGCTAGACCCCCGGCAAGATCCTTGCCATGGTGGCTTGCGAAGCCCCGGCAAGATCCTTGTCGGGAAGGCTTGCGAAGCACTGACAGGACCACCACCCTTGAGGTTGAGAGGTCTGACACCATCGACAACGTCAAGACTAAGACTCAGGGGCACATGCATAGTAGCATGCAGATCTTTGTGAAGACTCGTGGCATGCAGATCTTTGTGAAGACCAGAGAACGACCCCGACAAGATTCTTGTCGGGGATGACTGTGAAGACATAGCGAGGCTCGTGCATGACAAGGTTCCGCCGCCCTGCGACCGTTCCAGCACAGTGACCAGCCTGCCAACTAGGCAAGCACCTGCGTGCATGCAGATCTTTGTGAAGATCCTGCCACCGCTCCAGCGCAGCGGCTAGCCAGTTAGCTTGGCGCTGCATGCCGTGTCATCTTGGATGCGTGTCAAGACGGGGTGAGGCGGCAACGGACGGGACGAGTTCTCTTTCCGTCCCCGATAAAGTTATGGGGGGCACGTAAGCAGCGCATTTAATGCGTTTGTCCTATAACGTCGGTGATAAGCACAACCATTGTAGCAGCTTTACACCTCCTCTGTGCCTATTTGCCACTATGGTAGCCCCTTAGTATAAAAGGAGGCCAAGCCATACTGGAGAGGGATTTGAACTTTTTGGATTGGGCATGCATAGCAGCTAGTCGAAGTCCAAGAACACTAAATATACACTCAAAGCAGGACTAGGGTTCTACGCTTCTCAACGGCCCAAACCTGGGTAAAAATCCATCATGTTGATCGTTGGACCTGCTCTTTGCGCACTCCTCTCTCCCCGCCAATCGTAGAAGGGATCCATGTGACCCCACAGGTGTCGTTTCTCCGACACCATTATGCTCAATCATTGATCCATTCATGAAACACACTCGAATATTAGCTACACCCAATGCTCAAATACGATCATAGTGCCCCTTAGTTGGTGCTTTATAAGAGAAGATGGAGACTCAAATTCAAAATAGAAATTGTATAAGTAAAGAGAGGCCCTTCACGGAGGGAAGTAGGGATTTGTAGAGGTGCTAGAGCTCAAAGTGAAAATTGAGAGATAAAAAACATTTTGGGAGGCATACTTTCCCCACCAACAAAAATGACTTAGAGCTCCCAAGACTTTCCATGCTAGATACATCATAGGCGGTTCCCAAACAGGAAATAAAGTTTATACCTTTTTGCACCATTACTTTCACTTTCCATGGCTAACCGTATCCACGGGTGCCCTCCATACCAACAATTTCCAAGGAATTTATTATTTGACAACATAAAGTAAATTCATTTTTCATTTCGGGACTAGGCATCCCTAATACCTTTGTCGTACTCTCGTGCAATGACAAGTGAATAAACACTCATTGTGAGAATAACACATCTAGCATGGAAAATATTGGCCACCCCTCACCGCCACGCGAGCGGTAGAGCACACAAAAGAGAAATTTATTTTGAAAATTAGAGATGGCACATGCAAATTTGCTTAGAACGGCATGGAAATACCACATAATGGTAGGTATAGTGGACTCATATGGCAAAACTGGTTTAAAGGGTTTTGGATGCACAAGTAGTGATCATACTTAGTGCAAAATGAAGGCTATCAAAAGGATTAGAAGTGACCAAACAAAAAGCAAAAAAATTCATACCCAAGCATTAATCATAAGTAACACTGAATAATGCACCACAAGTAGGATATACATTTCACTACTAGGAAAAGGGCTATAGATGGAATTGACACTAATGGCGCACCAGACATGTGGTGCGCCATTACTATATACTAATGGCGCACCATGTGTTGGTGCGCCATTAGTGTCCAAATACTAATGGCGCACCACATCCATGGTGCGCCATTAGTAAAAATATTTTTTTGAAAATTTTGTTCAAAACTACTAATGGCGCACCGTGGGAGTGGTGCGCCATTACTAGTTGAACTAGTAATGGCGCACCACTCCCACGGTGCGCCATTAGTAAAAAAAAAATTTAAAACTTTTTTTTGAATATTTTTCAAAACTACTAATGGCGCACCGTGGGTGTGGTGCGCCATTACTAGTTAAACTAGTAATGGCGCACCATGCCACGGTGCGCCATTAGTAACCTTGGCCACCACTTCCACCGAATGCACCCCCCTCGTGGATCGCCTTTTCAGTTTTAAAAAAAATAAAAGAAAATGATAAAAATATCAAAAAAATAAAAGAAAATAAGTTTCCCATGTGATATGTGGCCTAGTTGTTGGGAAAATTTGCAAATATGAATTTTGACTTCATTTGCAAAATCTCGCGAGAATTTGTAAAAATGGGCATAACTTTTGCATACTAACTCGGATGAAAAAGTTTTTTATATGAAAAATCATCTACTCGAAAAGTTACATCCAAATTTAATGGGGGAACCCCGTTAAACATTTTCAAAATCCTCAAAAACCTAACAGAAAAAAGATACGGGGCTTTTAAGATCTAGAGAGGCAAAAAAAATCAAAAAAATTCAAACTTACTAATGGTGCACCTATCCATGGTGCGCCATTACTATCTTCCCGCGTTCAAATTTCAAAATAAGTCAAAAAAATAAAAAAAGTTACTAATGGCGCACCTGACCATGGTGCGCCATTAGTATCTTCCCTCCTTCAAAATTCAAAATAAGTCAAAAAATAAAAAAACAATTACTAATGGCGCACCTGCCCGTGGTGCGCCATTAGTATCTTCCCGCCTTCAAAATTCAAAATAAATAAAAAAAATAAAAAAAATTACTAATGGCGCACCTGCCCGCGGTGCGCCATTAGTATGCCGTATATATGGCTGGTCCTCTCCTCCTCTCTTCATTTCATCTTCCCTTCTCTCCTCCACCATACTTCTCCTCTCCGGTGACCTCCTCCTCCTCTCCGGCGACCTCCTCCTCCCTCCTCCCTCCTCCCCTCCCCTCCCCTCATGGTTTCTTCTCCCTCCTCTCCGGCGACCTCCTCCTCCCTCCTCCCTCCTCCCCTCCCCTCCCCTCCCCTCATGGTTTCTTCTCCCTCCTCTCCGGTGAGCTCCTCCTCCCTCCTCTCCCTCCTCCCTCCTCTCCGGTGAGGCAAAAAATCCCCTCCTCTCCGGTGAGCTCCTCCTCCCTCCTCTTCGGTGAGCTCCTCCTCCCTCCTCTCCGGTGAGCTCCTCCTCCCTCCTCTCCGATGAGCTCCTCCCATCCCCTCATGGTTTCTCCTTCCTCCTCTCTAGCGACCTCCTCCTCCTCCTCTCCGGCGAACTCCTCTCCGGCAAAAGACCATGGCAACAAGATCCAAAAACAGGAACAAAATTTGAGAATATTGTCGTGCCAAAAAACAAGCAAAAAAACGAGCAAAAAATGGGCAAAAAATCACGATCCAGATCTAGATTCAAAATGGCGCATCACAGGACAGTGCGCCATTAGTATGCCGCGGTTACTAATGGCGCATCCAGTTGTGGTGCGCCATTAGTATCCAAAGCACCTGGGTATACATGGCCCCTGGGAGGCATACTAATGGTGCACCGTGGCCTATACTAATGGCGCACCAGTGGTGCGCCATTAGTATAACAGATACTAATGGCGCACCATTGGTGCGCCATTAGTAAAAATTACTAATGGCGTGCTAGTAATGGCGCACCGGTGATGCGCCATTAATGGCCAAATTAGGTGCGCCATTAGTAGCGGTTTTTCTAGTAGTGTTTCATTGCATAACTATTGACTTTCATGCTTGCATAGGGAATCACAAACCTTAACACCAATATTCTTACTGAAGCACAATTAGTCATCAACATGACTCACATATCATATCGTCAGATCTCAGAACCATTACTAAGAATCAAGTTTATTTTGTCCAATGATCTTCATGAAAGTTTTTATTATACCCTCCTTGGATATCTATCACTTTGGGCTATTTTCATATATTGCTTTTGATAAGCTCAAGCAAATATAAGTGAAGAAAATGAGCATATTTTTTCTTTCTCTCAAAATAATCTAAGTGAAGCAAGAGAGAATTTCTAAAAAAAATACTAACTCCCAAATAAATCTAAGTGAACCATGAGAGCATTTCTTCAAAACAAAACACTGTGTTCAAAAAGATATAAGTGAAGCACTAGAGCAAATCCATGGTGTCGGTGTTCTGGGAATGGGGGTCCCCAGACTTGCGTGCCTGCGGCCCACGGCATGGCTCCACCAGTGGCCCAGCACGGCCCATCTTCGTCAACCAACACTCAAGACCCTTGCGAGGGGCAAAGACTCGCAATGCAGATAACACAAGGGCTCCTTAGGAGCGGCCTCACCAGGCAGGCTCGCGAAGGGGCGGAGAGATCAAGGCAAGGGGTACCTCGTGAGGTTCGGATGATGCAAGCCATGACGACCAAAGCCAGGCGGGCACATCGTCCTTGTTTCCCCTTTGGTGCTAAGAGGGCAAGCGCAGGCGCGTAGTACCGAGGCATCAGGCAAAGGTTTCCATATCGGTGCAAGAAGACCAAGACCAGCAGGACGGTAGGACGGAGGTCATCATGGAGCCCAAGACCGCGTCACCACCAGCGCCTTTGACTGGCGAAGACCACCTTTAGTCAGTATAGCTTGTACTAGCTGTACCCTTTCAAATTGGACGTTTTTGGATCCCTTCCCGCTCAATATTTGGGAAGAGGACCAGGGCCTCTATAAATAGGACTAGCCACCACAGTAGAACAGACGAACCGGACCAAAACCAGAACAAGTAGAACACCACACCAGCTCAAGAACACCTCTCCTCAGGAGGTTGTTGTTCCCTTGTACTGTTCATCATTAGCCCAAGAGGCAATCGACCACCACCACACAGGCGTAGGGTATTACACCACAACGGTGGCCTAAACCTGTATAAATCTTGTGTCTCTTGTGTTGTGAGTTCATCGAGCTAAGTTTAGAGATCGTGGCGGGGCTGAGAGCGACATTCGGTAGGGGGAAATCTTCGTGCGCACCCCAGTGTTCGAACCTCAAGGGTTTTGCCGGAACCCTAGATCCGACATTTGGCGCGCCAGGTAGGGGTGCACAGAAGTCTTCCTTCCGCTGATCCGCGTCCCATCGCTTCGTCGCATCCATGTCTGATGCCCGCCGAGCCTGCGCCGAGCGCCGGGCCGCTCTCGCCCCATGCGTCGCCTAGATGGCCCTTGTCGACGGACCTCCCCGTCGTTCTCCGTCGCCTGCCGCCACCGCCGCCACCGGCCCGGTGGGGAATGAGTAGCAAGCATCCTCGCCGCACCCCTTGGTGCGGCAGGACAGCCGCACCACCACTCCGTCGCTGACCCCAGCCGGCTCGTCGTTCCACGCTCATCGTGCCCCTACGGACGCGCAGGCCGCTCTACTTATGGAACGCGAGCTCCTGCGTTACTGCCCCGTCGACGACCTCTATGAGGAATGGCTTGCTCGCATCACCGAGCTCGTCAGTATCGCATGGGGCTCTCCTGCGTTGTCCTTTTCGCTGCCTTGCCCTCCGCCAGGTGCGGGCAACGTGGCTCATGGAGCGCCTCCACCGCCTCTGCCCCAAGACGGCGACCTGGCACCAAGGCGCGCGGCCCCTGGGCGTGACCCACTGCATCCAGTGCCCGCGCGACAAGAAGAAAGCTATCAAGAAATCCCTCGGCCTCAAGAAGGCGCTCCGTGCTCCCTGCACCGGCGCGATGAGACCGCATGCTGCTTGTGGCAGCAATGCACGGGTACCATCAAGAGCAAGCTTCACGTCAGCAAAGGGCCCCGATGACCACAGCGGGCTGCCGCGCTTTCACCCCGAGCTGCGTAGCGTCGCCTGACCGGGAAAGTTCAAGCCAGACCTGCCTCCTCGCTATGACGGCACCCCCGACCCTATGGAGTTCTTGCAACTCTACAAGCTGAGCATCGAGGCAGCCAACAGTGATGAGAAAGTCATGGCGAATTAGTTTCCCATGGAACTCAAGGACGGTGCCCGCTCATGGATCCTTAACTTGCCTCCCGGCTTGATCTCCTCCTGGGACGAGATGCACAACCGCTTCATCGCCAACTTCTAGGGCACTCGCGACCGCCCCCCGGCCACGGGTGACCTGCACCACATCAAGCAGCAGCCTGGGGAGACCATGCAGAAATACATCCAGCGCTTCAACAGCGTCCACCTCAAGATCCCCAAGGTGCCGGACGAGGCCATCATCTCAGCATTCTCCGATGGCGTCTGTGACGTCAAGATGAAGCAGGAGCTCACCATCCACGAGGAGTTGTGCACATCCCTCGAGCTGTCCAACCTGGCGACCTAGTGCGCAAGAGATGAAGAAGGACGCCTCTCCCTCCTCGAGCTCCCGGCTGCCGACCCGGAAGAAAAGAAGACCAAGGCCAAGGACGTGGAGCGCAAGGGAGTGGCCGTGCTCACGGCGGAACAAGACACGAAGCACAGTAGGGACAAGCCGGAGTCGTCCAAGGGCAGCTGACCGTTCTGCGCCTACCACAACCTCCACACCCACAACACCAATGATTGCCAGGAGCTCAGGGCCGTTCGAGAAGGATGCTTTGGTTGACGCCCCGAGCGCAACGACTAGGGCTACGACCAAGGAGGAGGACGTGGCAGAGGACGATGGGACGACCGTGGCACTCGCCAGGAGTGGCATGACTGACCTCATGAGGATCGCTGGCAGGACCAGCCTCGCGAGGGTGCCTGGAGGGACCAGCCTCTTGAGGGTGCCTGGAGGGATCAGCCTCGCGAGGACCGCCCCCAGGATAACGCAGGCCTTCCTCCGCTGCCGCCGCCGCCAAGATGGAATTTTGACCATCACCAGGACGAGGGGGCTGGGGGCTTCCAGGAGCCGTGTGCTATCGCTTGCATCTTGGGCGGAGCTCAGGCCCCAGCCTCTCAGCATATCTTCAAGCAGTTTGCTCGCGAGGTGAACACAGCCCTTCCCAGGCTCGAGGCCACGCGCCCGCTCAGGTGGTCCAAGTGCGCCATCACCTTCAGCTCGGCAGATCAAATCAAGTGCACGGCTACTGCTGGCGTTCTCCCGATGCTCTACTCACCCGTCATCAGCAACGTGCTAGTCACCACGTTCTCATCGATGGCAGTGCAGGGCTTAATGTCCTCTCCATTGAGATGTTCCACAACCTTCAAGTGCTCTATGATTAGCTCCAGCCTACCGAGCCTTTCTCAGGAGTTACTGACGGTTCCACCACCCCGATAGGGAAGGTCTGCCTCCCTGTCACCTTCGAACAGCGGGACAACTACCGCACCGAGCTCATCGACTTCGATGTCGCCCACATCCACCTGCCGTACAATGCCATCCTCGGGTATCCAGCTGTAGGATCGGAAGTATGTCTAGAGGGGGGGGGGTGATTAGACTACTTGGCCAATTAAAAACTTATCCTTTTCCCAATTTTAGTCTTTGGCAAATTTTAGCTATCTTAGGACAAGTCAAGCAATCTTCACACAATTCAAGAAAGCATGCAAAGAGTATATGAGCAGCGGAAAGTAAAGCATGCAACTTGCAAGAATGTAAAGGGAAGGGTTTGGAGAATTCAAACGCAATTGGAGACACGGATGTTTTTGTCCGTGGTTCCGATAGGTGGTGCTATCGTACATCCACGTTGATGGAGACTTCAACCCACGAAGGGTAACGGTTGCGCGAGTCCACGGAGGGCTCCACCCACGAAGGGTCCACGAAGAAGCAACCTTGTCTATCCCACCATGGCCGTCGCCCACGAAGGACTTGCCTCACTAGCGGTAGATCTTCACGAAGTAGGCGATCTCCTTGCCCTTACAAACTCCTTGGTTCAACTCCACAATCTTGTCGGAGGCTCCCAAGTGACACCTAGCCAATCTAGGAGACACCACTCTTCAAGAAGTAACAAATGGTGTGTTGATGATGAACTCCTTGCTCTTGTGCTTCAAATGATAGTCTCCCCAACACTCAACTCTCTCTCGCAGGACTTGGATTTGGTGGAAAGAATATTTGAGTGGAAAGCAACTTGGGGAAGGCTAGAGATCAAGATTCATATGATAGGAATGCAATAGTTTGGCCTCATCACATGAGTAGGTGGTTCTCTCTCAGAAACAGCAAGTTGGAAGTGTAGGTTCGTTCTGGTGGCTCTCTTCTCGAATGAAGAGGAGGTGGAGGGGTATATATAGCCTCCACACAAAATCTAACCGTTACACACAATTTACCAATTCGGTGGGACCGAATCAACTAACTCGGTCAGACCGATTTAGTAAACCTAGTGACCGTTAGGATTTTTGGTGGGACCGACATGCAACTCGGTAGGACCGATATGGTTAGGGTTAGGGCATAACGTAATCTCGGTGAGACCGATTACACAAACTCGGTGAGACCGACTTTGGTAATAAGCTAACCAGAGAGTTGGTCAGGTAAACTCGGTGGGACCAGTTCGCTCATTTTGGTTGGACCGAAATGTTACGAAAAGGAAACAGAGAGTTTACATTGCAATCTCGATGGGACCAATCGCTCATCTCGGTGGTACCGAAACGTTACGAAGGGAAACATAGAGATTACAATCCCATCTCGGTGAGACCAAGATCCCTATCGGTGAGACCGATTTGCCTAGGGTTTGTGGCAGTGGCTATGACATCTGAACTCGGTGGCGCCGGATGGAAAGAATCGGTGGGTCCGAGTTTGACTTTTGGTTTAGGTCAAATGTGGATATGAGAAAGTAGTTGAGGGTTTTTGGAGCATATCACTAATTACTGTGGAGACAGAAACTCATTAAACAACACCTCATCCCTCCTTGATAGTATTGGCTTTTCCTATAGACTCAATGTGATCTTGGATCACTTAAATGTAAAATGTAGAGTCTTGAGCTTTTAAGCTTGAGCCAATCCTTTTATCTTTAGTATTTTGAGGGATCCACTTTCCTCATCCATGCCATGCCATCCATTGAGCTTTTCCTGAAATGTTCATCTTGGAATGATGTTAGCTCAATGAGCTATATGTTCTTAGGAATTACCAAAACCACCTAGGGATAGTTGCACTTTCAATCTCCCCCTTTTTGGTAATTGATGACAACATATAGATCAAAGCTTCGACAAATAATAATAAGAGTGAAAAACATCGTCGCTTTGAGAAGTATGTGATAAGCAAGAGCTCCCCCTAAATTTGTGCATAGTTTAAGATTTGCTTTGGACTGCAAATGCACAAGGAGTTAGGCTCATGGTTTACTCTTCCATGTCACATACATCTTGGTGGAGCGCTCAAAATAATAAAGATTGAATACATGCACTCATCACCAAGCAAAGTGAATGATCATATAGAGATAAAAGGAATAATGTCATCCAACAAGCATTAAAGTAGCATATGATCAAACACACGATCATCATTGTATCACACAGGCAATAAGGTAGTATCTCAAGCAAGCAAAAGCAAATAAAGTTCAACCACAAAAAGCAAGAGAGAACAAAAAGCAACACTCTCTCTCGAAGCCTATGATCTATACATTTTTCTCCCCTTTGGCAACAAGTTACCAAAAAGTTCATAGAAAATGCATAGTACTAGAACGACTCTCAGGCTTGATCTTCAGGTGGTGGTGTAGAGATGGCTCCTTGGACGAAGACTTCAGTTGATGTGGATGGAGCTAGAGGAGTAGGTGATGGAGCTGGTTGCACTGGAGCTGGAGCTGTAGCTGGTGCAGATGAAGTGGCTCTGGTGTCTGTCACTGGCACTACAACTGATCTCTGAGCTCTAGGCACTCTGGCAAATGCATCAGTGGTAGTCTTGCCCTTCCTCTCCTGCATATCACCCTGAAGCTGCTCCACAACAGACTGGACCTCAGTTACTTTCACATCTAAGTCATAGAACTTTCGTTCCATGATTCTTTCCAGGCTCTCCTGGTTTTGAATTAGGGTGGCCAACCCTTTCTCAATCCTCAGTGTGGATGCTATCAAGTAACCAAGCTGGTCCTGTTTGCTCTTCAGAAAGTACTCAGATGCCTCATCAATTGTTGGCATCTTGGCAGCCTTCTCTTTCTTTGCCTTCTCCTTCTTCTCTTGTGCTTGCACTGAAGATGGTTCATTTTCATTCATGACTACTTGGTTGTCCTCAAAGTCTCGATAGATAGGCATGTGTTCCGTGTCCAACAGGTAAGTGTCCGTGCCCATCTTGGAGTTGATCAGCTCCTAGATATATGGGGCATACCCACAACTTCTCTTCTGGTCTGCTGCTGTCCTCTTGATTGTTTCAACAATGAGGCTCATAACATTGAACTTCTGAGGCACATCAAATATGTGTAGCAAGTTTATTGCATGGCCTCTAATCATGTTGTGGTCACCTGACTTGGGCAAGAGTGTGTGCCTTAGGATCCAGTTGATCGTTGGCAGTCCTAACAGAAGGAAATGGACAGACCCAAACTTGTGAGTCTCAAGAGCATCATCTGGTATCTCCTTGTACATCTGTGCCATTGAGTTGTGATCCATTTTCTTTTTGGCATAGACATCCAAGTCATCTTCTTTTTCCTTTGGTGCATTGATCAGATTTGCCCATTCTTCAATTGTGGATTGGTACCTTGTACCTTCAGACATCCAAACTATTCTTCCATCAGGATAAAAGTGAGCTGTGGAGTAGAATTGCATTATGAGTTCATCATTCCACTTTGTGAACTTCTGTCCAACAAAGTCATCAACTCCACAACCCTTGAAGCTGTCAAACACACCTGGGTAGTGTTCCTCATTCTCCTTCATGTATTTCCAGTCCACCCACATCATGTCACAAACTATAGGTTTCTTGTCCAGCAGCACAGTCTCATAGAAATCCTGTTGTTCCTTAGTGTGGAACCTGTAGTCAACAGTTGTCCTTCTCCTGATTGCATAAGGATCAGACAACCTCCACTGTCTGAGTCCAGCATCCTTCTTCAGCTTCATGTTCTCAGCCACATGATGAGCATCATTGCGGTCTGGAATCTTTGGCTTCAACTTTCTCAAGATATGCTCTTCATCATCTTCTTCTTCAACAGCAACTTCAGGCACTGGGGCCTTGTTCTTCTCAGCAACTGGTATGTTTCTGGTATTCATCTTAGGTGCAGTCTTGGGCTTGGAGGCAGCTTTGGATGCTTCTTTGGGCTTTGATGATGCATCCCCTGACCTTATAGCATATCCCATAAGCTATTGTGCCTTGGGTGCTGGAGCAGCAACCTCTTCTTCCTCTTCCTCTTCCATCATGGAAGGCTGTCCAACAACTCTGGCCATGGTCTTCTTGACCCTTTCCTTCCTCTTCTTCCCTTCTGCAGCAGCCTCTTTGGGATTAGATTTCTTAGGTTCTTGAGATGATGCTCTGACTTTCAGCATAGGTGTCCTCTTGGCAGGGACCTTCCTGTTTAGTCCTGGCTTGGTGGCTGCAGCTATGCCAAATTCTTTCTTGAGCACTTTCTTCTTGGAAGTGGCCTCTTCCTCAACTCCACATAGTCTTCATCCTGAGAGTCTGAAGTTCTCTTATTTCTGGCCCTGGTGGCAGCTTTGGGCAAGTTGCTTGGGGTGCTCCTGCTGTCATCATCTGAGGTGCTAGAGGGACTAGTGCCCTCACTCATGTGAATCCGCTCCTCTGGCTAGTTCTAGCTGTCACTTTGATCAGACATACTGCAAACACTGACTGCTGACCCTGTGAGTGGATGTAGATGAGATAGAATGGATGAGCATCACAAAATACAGAGGTTTTTGCAAACGGATGATTCAAAAACTTAGTTTTAGTTTCCCACAGAAAGCATTTCGGATCAACCGATTTGAGAACTCGGTGATACCGAAGCAGCTTTTGGAACCTAAACTAGTGAACTCGGTCAGACCGAGTCACAGTTCGGTGGCACCGAGATTGCTAGGGTTTCACAAAGTCCTGAACTCGGTCACACCGATTTGCAATTCTTGGTCAGACCGAGAATCACTTGTGCAATGGCCTTAGCCAAATCGATGGAACCGAGTTTTACAACTCGGTGGGTCCGAGATGGTTTCGGCGGAAACCTAACCCTAAATTTCCAATTCACGTCTAATCTATGGATTGTTTTGACTCGATAGTATCATTTCAATCGTGGCAAGTATCATGATGAACACAATGTGCTAGGAATCGGACGGGGATATCACTTTGATCGAGTCCATACCCTAGTTTGGCGATGAACTCGCTACGGCGGCAACGGCGGGGTTGAATTCCGTTGACGGCGGCGGAGACCAACGACTGGAGGCAGCTGGCAATGAAGACGAAGATCCAGAGATCCTGGAGGCAGAGCAAGCTATGCGCGAGCAAAGGGGTTTGGAGAAAGTTTCCAAATTTTTTCCCGTGAGTATATATAGCCCGACCCTGTCGGTGTGACCGAGTGGAACAACTCGGTGGCACAGAGATGCATAACTGACAGTTACTGCAACTCAGTGTGACCAAAATGTTCAAATCGGTTGCACCGAGATTGAAAACCTAGATCGACTTAGTGATCTCGGTATGACCAAAATGGAAGAATCGGTCAGACCGAAACGCAGAAAGAAGTTTTGGAAGTTTAAGTCTATGACGAATCAGGGACATCGAGTGCTCCTCACACAGAGTGGTTCGAATCTAACTTGATCAAATTTTGTGATGTAGCATGAATAGAGTTTGAGACAAGAAAAGCATAGATAGCTAGAGAAGGTTCTTAGGCATTCTTGTTCATCCACTTGGCAAAAGAAAAAGAAGCCAATCAATCAAAGAAACAAGTGGATGTCCTCGAATGAGTTAAATATGCAACCAACATGCTCACACAATAAAATAGCAAATGAAATATGTGGAAAAGCATGCACAACCAATTCTAGCATCTATCAAACAATTGACGATGACTAGGTCATCTATATATGAGTATATTGACTTAGGAGTCAAATGAGAACATTTGATCATATGTCATACTCATCATTTAAGCTCAAGTGGGGTTACCACTTTTACATAATGCATTGATGTGTTCACACCATTAGAGTTGCTTTGACTCAATTCTTAGAGTTAAGGTCCCCCTAGATGTGAGATCCCCCCGTAGAGGGATGAACTAACCTTGGGTTTTGTCAATGATGACTTCATGTAGGTGTTGAAGATGTGGATGCTCAATGTTGATGAAGATCATTTGGAGCAATCCTTTGGAGTGAGTTGCACTTTCAATACCTACACGGGTTAGTCCCACAAGGAACAAACAAGTATATCCATAGACATAGAGTGATGCACACACAAGATGATGTCCATGAAAGCATTAGGTTACCTTGTCCCTTGTCTTACCAACAAGAGGGTTTGTGACTCCTTGAACTAGTGCAAGATGTGGAAGTTGATTGCACTTGTTGTTGCCAAAAAGATATGAGTGAAGTATGTTGGCGGAGTCACCCTCAAGAACTCTCTAGTTCTTCTTCTTCGGGATCCACATCATCTTGATGGGAATCCTTGGAGTTGTAGTCGTACTTGATGAAGTAGAACTTGACGTAGTCTTGGGAACCCACTTGACCAAGGCCTTAGGAGCTTCTTCAAATGCATCAATCTCCTCTTGAAGCTTGTCCTTGCCTTTTTGCTTGTGGTCTTGTGGTGGAAGATCATCTTGAGCTTGTGTCCCCTTGAAGGAAGTAGGATCATACTTCTCTTGTTGAGGAACAAACTTCGTCTTGGGATATTGATCTTCTTCCCACTCAACTCCATTGGCATTGAACTTTCGTTCAAAACCAACACCTTGGTTCTTCCGGTGCCTTCCTTGCTTGCGTACAATTTCCTCAAATTGCTTACTCCCGGCAAGGCTCTTGTAAACACCTTTCTCTATAATTCCCTTCAATAAGCTATTTTCTTGCTCAAGTGTAACTTGGCTAAGAGAATCATTAGTGGAATCAAGAGAACTACTAGAAGCAACAATATTGGATTTAGCATGATTATTGTTACTACTAGAGGAAGAATCCTTCTTGTTTTTGTTAATGGACTTGACTTGAGGCATGTAAGTAGATAAGAGTAAACGCTTGGCAATGTAAGAAGAACTTTTCTTACGGAGATCATCATTGATTGCCTTTAAGAACTCATGCTCTTGCTCAAGGTTGAGCTTTTCAAAGCGTAATTTCTCATGAGTCCTTAAAAGTTCTCGATGATCTTCTAAGATAGTTTCATGAGCTAACTTAAGAGTGTTTAGTTCTTTAGTAAGAAGCTCAATCTTCTCATTATCATTGTCATTCGTTTTATCTTGATTAACATGATTAATTGACGTTTCATCATAGTATTCATCACTAGAGTTGTCAACAAGTAAATCATCATCACCTAACAAGTCATCTTCATCACTATTGAAATCAACATACTCGGGGTGTGTTACCTTAGGGCCTTTAGCCATGAAGCATCTTCCAAGTCCTTCATTTGGTGAATCAAATATGTCGTAGGAGTTGGTTGACACAAGTGCTAGACCGGCAACACCTTCATCTTGAGTATGTTCGGGGTCGGAGTGGTAGCTTCCTTCAGAGTGATTGTCGGAGTCGGAACCGGATACCCATTCACCAACATGAGCTTGATGTCTTCGTTTTGTGTAGCTCTTTGATGACTTGTCCTTCCTTTCCGAATCCTTGCTTCTCCGGGATGTTCTTCGTTCATAACGATCATCTCTACTCCTCCTCTCTCTTGGTGGTGATTCTTCTCTTCTACTTCTCTCTTGGGAGATCTTCTCTTCTTTTGTGGGTGTCGTACACTCATTGGAATAGTGTCCGGGTCTCCCACAATTGTAGCAATTGCGCTCTCGACTAGAAGATCTTTTGTCATTGTAGGACCTTGACTTGGAGCTTCTCTCTTTGCTTCTACTCTTGTAGAATTTGTTGAAGTTCTTCACCATTAAGCTCAATTCTTCATTGAAGGTTTGTTTCTCACTTGATGATGTAGGGGCTTCACATGAGGCTTTGTAAGCACCACTTGACTTGTTGTGAAGTTCCTCCTTATCCTTGAGTGACATCTCATGAGCAACAATTCTTCCAATGACCTCCGTTGGCTTGAGATTCTTGTAATTGGGCATCATTTGGATCAATGTGCACACGGTATCATATTTTCCATCCAATGCTCTTAGGATCTTCTTGATGATGAATTTGTCGGTCATCTCTTCACTTCCTAAGCCCGCAATCTCATTTGTGATAAGAGCAAGCCTAGAGTACATTTCAGCGACACCTTCACCATCCTTCATTTTGAACTTGTCAAGTTGACTTTGGAGCACATCCAACTTGGATTCCTTGACGGAGTCGGTACCTTCATGCATATCAATCAAAGTATCCCAAATTTCCTTTGCATTCTCAAGACGGCTGATTTTGTTGAATTCTTCGGGGCACAATCCGTTGAAGAGGATATCACAAGCTTGACCATTGTATTGCAACATCTTCAACTCTATCGCGCTAGCTTCACGGTTTGGTTCTCTCCCATCAAAGAATTCACCTTGCAAGCCAATACACACAATAGCCCAAACGGCGGGGTTATGTCCGAGAATATGCATTTTCATCTTATGCTTCCAACTAGCAAAATTAGTACCATCAAAGTAAGGACCTCTACGGTGATAATTTCCCTCGCTAGACGCCATACTCTCCTAGGTTGTGAAACCAAGGCTATGACCACCAAAAGCTATGGAAATGAAAGAAAATGGAGACCAAAGCTCTGATACCACTTGTAGGATCGGAAGTATGTCTAGAGGGGGGGGTGATTAGACTACTTGACCAATTAAAAACTTAACCTTTTCCCAATTTTAGTCTTTGGCAGATTTTAGCTATCTTAGCACAAGTCAAGCAATCTTCACACAATTCAAGCAAGCATGCAAAGAGTATATGAGCAGCGGAAAGTAAAGCATGCAACTTGCAAGAATGTAAAGGGGAAGGGTTTGGAGAATTCAAACGCAATTGGAGACACGGTGATTTTTGTCGTGGTTCCGATAGGTGGTGCTATCGTACATCCACGTTGATGGAGACTTCAACCCACGAAGGGTAACGGTTGCGCGAGTCCACGGAGGGCTCCACCCACGAAGGGTCCATGAAGAAGCAACCTTGTCTATCCCACCATGGCCGTCGCCCACGAAGGACTTGCCTCACTAGCGGTAGATCTTCACGAAGTAGGCGATCTCCTTGCCCTTACAAACTCCTTGGTTCAACTCCACAATCTTGTCGGAGGCTCCCAAGTGACACCTAGCCAATCTAGGAGACACCACTCTCCAAGAAGTAACAAATGGTGTGTTGATGATGAACTCCTTGCTCTTGTGCTTCAAATGATAGTCTCCCCAACACTCAACTCTCTCTCACAGGATTTGGATTTGGTGGAAAGAAGATTTGAGTGGAAAGCAACTTGGGGAAGGCTAGAGATCAAGATTCATATGGTAGGAATGGAATATCTTGGCCTCAACACATGAGTAGGTGGTTCTCTCTCAGAAACGGTAAGTTGGAAGTGTAGGTTCGTTCTGATGGCTCTCTTCATGAATGAAGAGGAGGTGGAGGGGTATATATAGCCTCCACACAAAATCTAACCGTTACACACAATTTACCAATCTCGGTGGGACCGAATCAACAAACTCGGTCAGACCGATTTAGTAAACCTAGTGACCGTTAGGATTTTCGGTGGGACCGACATGCAACTCGGTAGGACCGATATGGTTAGGGTTAGGGCATAACGTAATCTCGGTGAGACGGATTACACAAACTCGGTGAGACCGACTTTGGTAATAAGCTAACCAGAGAGTTGGTCAGGTAAACTCGATGGACCGGTTCGCTCATTTCGGTGGGACCGAAATGTTACGAAAAGGAAACAGAGAGTTTACATTGCAATCTCGGTGGGACCGATCGCTCATCTCGGTGGTACCGAAACGTTACGAAGGGAAACAGAGAGATTGCAATCCCATCTCGATGAGACAGAGATCCCTATCGGTGAGACCAATTTGCCTAGTGTTTGTGGCAGTGGCTATGACATCTGAACTCAGTGGCGCCGGATGGAAAGAATCGGTGGGTCCGAGTTTGACTTTTGGTTTAGGTCAAATGTGGATATGAGAAAGTACTTGAGGGTTTTTGGAGCATATCACTAATTACTGTGGAGACAGAAACTCATTAAACAACACCCATCCCTCCTTGATAGTATTGGCTTTTCCTATAGACTCAATGTGATCTTGGATCACTTAAATGTAAAATGTAGAGTCTTGAGCTTTTGAGCTTGAGCCAATCCTTTTATCCTTAGTATTTTGAGGGATCCACTTTCCTCATCCATGCCATGCCATCCATTGAGCTTTTCCTGAAATGTTCATCTTGGATTGATGTTAGCTCAATGAGCTATATGTTGTTAGGAATTACGAAAACCACCTAGGGATAGTTGCACTTTCACCAGCCCTGGCCAAGTTCATGGCAGTGACCCACCACGGTCACAATGTCCTCAAGATGCCAGGAAGCGGCGGAATCATCACGGTCCCCTACGAAGAGAGAGATGCGGTGTGCTCCCTTGAGCGTGCCTTCCAAGCCACAGCAATCAAGGACCCAGATAGAAGGGGCAAGAACCCTCCTGAGGCCATCCC
This sequence comes from Triticum aestivum, assembly GCF_018294505.1. NCBI lineage: Eukaryota > Viridiplantae > Streptophyta > Magnoliopsida > Poales > Poaceae > Triticum > Triticum aestivum. The sequence goes on from NC_057804.1 coordinate 86,840,659, forward strand.
CAAGAAGAAGAAGCAACCGCTCCGCACAAGGCATCAGGAGGTCGGCACCTCGGGTGGTGCCGCGTCAGGACCAGTGCCTGTGCTTGGGGCGCCTCCTTCCATCACATAGGAAGGCGCACCCGGCGCCCTCCTCGGGCAGGGCTCAGGGGCTCTCTTCTGGAGGGCCTCAGACCTTGCCAACATCATGAGGGAGGCACTCGGGCACCACTCGGAGGCGTGCTTTGTGGCACGTTTCCCTCAGGAAGACACGGGGCGTGGAAAACCCAATGTTTAGGAGTTCATTGCCAAGACCACTCTGGAGCTTCAGGAAGCGAGGGCCATGCGCGGCGACCGCCGCTTGCCCGGCGCGGCCCCCCATCCAGGTGAGGATGGTGGGTTGCGCATCTGCATCGACATCCCAGGGCTCAACCGAACCGCATATAGGGAGCGCTTCTGGCCTTCGCGCGTAGGATGCTGCGAGGGTCTGCCGCACAGCTACATTCGCATGCCTTTGCCGAACACGGCTACCACCTACCAGCGTCACCGGCGGAGCATTCTGGCGGCTCAGGAGGCCAGGCACCACGCGGTCCTAGTAGAGATGGAAGCGGTCCTCAAGGAACCACCTGGCCCCAGAGAGCCTCATGAGGCTCAGGGCCCCGGTGGCTCGTGAGGGTTGGCCCCTTCACCGCGCATCTTCAGCTGCCCCAACACCCCCTCTACAACGGAACCAGGTGACATCTCCAAAGTTCATTTCAGCTGGGAGCGCCCTCAGGGCTGCATCATTCCCAGGCCGCGTGGGTCCATCCCCGCGGCATGTATCTCTTTTTATGTCTTTAGCTTACCTTGCTGGCGGCACCCTCGGGCTGCATCATCCCCGAGCCGCTTGGGTCTGACCCGGTGGCATGTATCCATTCTGCATTTACCTAACCTGATTTGCCTTTAATGCCTAATCTACCTGTGATCATCACCTGGTCAACTGATACCTACCACGCTTCCGTTCCTCTCTCATGCGATTCGCCTGCGTGTTAAAAGGGGGCTCCTGAGCATCACGACTCATGAGCTCTTACTAGCTCTCCAGCCCTCACCCCCTGGCCTTGACCATGGCATCGCGACCTGGCATGGTCGGCGTTCTGGGAACGGGGGTCCCCAGACTTGCCTGCCTGCGGCGTTGCTTAAGAAGTGGCCCAGTACAGCCCATCTTCATCAACTCAAGCTCAAGACCCTCGCGAGGGGCCAAGCCTCGCGGGGCGGATGACGCAAGGCTTTCTGAGGAACGACCTCACCAGGAAGGCTCACGAGGAGGCGGAGAGATCAAGGCAGGGGTACCTTGCGAGGTGCTATGACGCAAGCCATGACGATCGAGGCCAGGCGGGCGCCGGCCTGTCCAGTGTCCTTGTTCCCTCTTCGGTGCAAAGGGGGCAAGCGCAGGCACAGAGTACCGAGGCATTAGGCAAAGGTTACCATTTCGGTGCAACAAGACCAAGACCAATAGAGCGGCAGGACGAAGGTCACGGTGGAGCCTGAGGGATTCCTGGACTAGGGGGTGTCCAGATAGCCGAACTATCATCATTGGCCAGACTCCAAGAATACGAAGATACAAGATTGAAGACTTCGTCCCGTGTCCGGATGGGACTTTCCTTGGCGTGGAAGGCAAGCTTGGCGATACGGATATGTAGATCTCCTACCATTATAACCGACTCTGTGTAACCCTAGCCCTCTCCGGTGTCTATATAAATCGGAGGGTTTTAGTCCATAGCACGAACAACAATCATACCACAGGCTAGCTTCTAGGGTTTAGCCTCCTTGATCTCGTGGTAGATCTACTCTTGTACTACCCATATCATCAATATCAATCAAGCAGGAGTAGGGTTTTACCTCCATCAAGAGGGCCCGAACCTGGGTAAAAACATCGTGTCCCTTGTCTCCTGTTACCATCCGCCTAGACGCACAGTTCGGGACCCCCTACCCGAGAGCCGCCGATTTTGACACCGACATTGGTGCTTTCATTGAGAGTTCCTCTGTGCCGTTGCAATCAGGAAGGATGCCTCTTTCCGTCTTTAAAGATGGTACCATTGCCAAAGGAGCTTTGGCCACCGGCCAAACTATCCGGCTAGGTGGTTTTCTTATGACCGCCTGTTCGGCCGCCGCGCCGATAGTGACCTCTCGGGTCATCAAAAGCGATCTTCACGTCAACTCGGAATTCGCCGAGCAGCTGGATCCAATGGAGCTCTCCTCCGTAAACGAGCTCTTGGATCGCATCGCCGCCCTGGGTGTCGCTACAGACTACGATTAGATTGGGCTTAAAACCGATCTGAGAGAGATCAACTCTCCCCAGGCTACCCACCACATTGCTGTGGTAGAGGAACAGTGCGGTGACTCTTCTTCTATATTAAGGACCAATTATGTCCGGATTCCTGATCCCTCCATGCCAGATTCCCGCGGAGAGACGGATGTCAACCAAGCACTAAACCTAAAGTCAGGCAGTGGACCAGATTCGTTGGACAACATCCAGCAATCCAAGCTTCCAAATTCGGAAACTTTTCGGCCCTTGAGCCTCAGATTGGGCGGGGTTCCGAATTTAATTCCACCCGCCCACCCAAACACAAGCGACCTATCTCAAATCCGGCAGGAGCCCGCTGAAATAGTACATCATTACTGGGCCAGATTCCTCCTGGTTATGGACAGGATAAAGGACTGCCGTGAAGAAAGCGCAATCTCAATTTTCTGCAACAATTGCACGGACAAGGGAATCATGAATGCCATAAGTCGTCGTGAAATTACACGCTTCGCCGACCTGGAGTCCATAGTACGAAAGTACTGTGCGATGGAGAGTGCCTGGAAAACCGAAACCAAGTTTTGGGACAATCCGGCTCCGAACACAACCCTAGTCCGAAATAAAAGGGTGCATCATGCTCAGGCACCTGGGATAAAAACCAAAAAGCAAAAACCCCCTAAAGGGCACGGAACCGTACTGGAGGGATGGCTCAGTGGACCCTGTAAAATCCATAGTACAGAGGGCGCCACTCCAACACATAGCCTTCGAGCATGTTGGATACTACGGCAGGTGGCCAAAAGTGGCGAAGAGCTTCTAGCCCCAAAGAACCAGCCCAACAGTACCAGTATGGTATTAACAGTCTTCGAGACTTTCGCATCAAATAATATGTGAAAACGAACACTCCGCAGCCTCGCCGAAGTCTACCAAGTAGCAACAATAAATCCATGAAGCGACACGGCTATCACCTTCAACGCCAGCGACGAACCTAAATTCCGAACAGCCCGAATACCAGCCGCATTGGTCCTCAGTCCAATAGTGGACGGCTTTCGCCTTACTAAGGTACTCATGGATGGCGGCAGCGGATTAAACCTCATCTATGAGGAAACCCTTCGAAAAATGGAAATAGATTGGAGCCGCATTGAGCGAAGCAGCACAACCTTTAGAGGAATAATCCCTAGTCGGGAAGAACGCTACACAGGAAAAATTACACTGGATGTGGTGTTCGGCTCACCGGACAATTACAGGTCCGAAGAGGTCAAGTTCCAAGTAGCCCCGTTCAGCAGCGGATATCACGCTTTATTAGGGCGAGAGGCATTCACAATTTTTCAAGCTATACCCCATTACAGGTACATGAAGCTTAAAATGCCCGGGCCTAATGGAATCATCACTCTTGTCAGTGATCCGGACATAGCACTCCGCGCCGAAAATAAGACAGCCGCACTAGCCCTAGAGGCACTATCCGAAGCCCTAGCGGCAGAGGAACTCACTGCGCTGCGCTCCACAGTGAACAGGGACGATGTGATACTCGATAAGAGATCCAAGTCCACCTCTTTTAAGCCGGCGGATGAAATAGTCAAATTCCAAGTCCATCCAACGAACCCCACAAAGACGGCCTCCATTGGGGCACAATTAAACCCTGATGTAGACGCCGCACTACGAGAATTCCTTCGGGAAAATTGGGACATCTTTGCCTGGCACCCTTCAGACATGCCAGGAATCCCACGCAGGTTGGCAGAACACAGCCTAAATATCCTAAAAGGATTCAAGCCAGTCAAACAGGCTCTTCGGCGATTTTCCGAACCCAAAAGACAGGCAATGGGAGAGGAGCAATTATTAGAAGCCGGATTCATCAGAGACATAAAACATCCGGACTGGCTAGCAAACCTGGTAATTGTACCAAAGAAGGACAAATCCTGGCGCCTGTGTGTCAATTTTAAGGACCTTAACAAGGCTTGTCCAAGGGATCCTTTCCCCCTTCCCCGCATCGATCAAATCATCGATGCTACCGCAGGGCACGATTCATTGTGCTTCCTCGATGCATACTACGGCTACCATCAAATCAAGATGGCGGAGACAGACCAAGCCGCAACGGCATTCATTAGTCCATACGGACCATTCTGCTTCAACACAATGCTCTTCGGGCTCAAAAACACCGGCGCAACATATCAGCGCATGATTCAGACATGTCTGGCAACCCAGATCGGCAAAATAGTGGAGGCATACGTAGACGATGTGGTCGTCAAGACCAAGCACGTCGAAACTCTAGTAGACGACTTAAGGCTCACATTCGACAACCTCCGAGCATATGACATTAAGCTCAACCCAGAAAAATGCGTTTCCGGCGTACCAGCCGGAAAGCTCTTGGGCTTCATTGTATCCGGTAGAGGAATTGAAGCAAACCCAGCCAAGATCCGAGCTCTATCACAGTTGGATATCCCAAAAGACCTCAAACAAATACAAAAATTGACTGGATGCGTGGCGGCTCTAAGCCGCCTCATCTCCCGCTTAGGAGAAAAGGCACTGCCCCTTTATCGCCTCCTCCGGCGCACCGAACACTTCGAATGGACGGATGCCGCCACGGCCGGACTCGAAGAAATAAAGGCCATATTGGCAACAAATCCGGTCCTGGCCGCGCCCAACTTGGGTGAACCAATGTTATTATACATCGTGGCAACACATCAAGTTGTAAGCGCGGTGCTCGTCGTCGAACGAGAAACAGAAGGACACAAATTCCCTCTTCAAAAACCAGTGTACTATGTATCCACGGTCCTAACTCCATGCAACTCCTGGTATCCACATTATCAAAAGATAGCGTACGCGGTGTTCATGGCATCCCAGAAGCTGCGACACTACTTTCAAGAGTGTTCGATAACAGTAGCCTCCGAAGTACCTCTTAACGACATTATAAACAACCGCGACATGACAGGCAGGATTGCAAAATGGGCCATTGAGCTCCTACCATTCGACATAACCTACAAACCACGGCGAGCTAAAAAGTCGCAAGTTTTGTCCGACTTCATCGCTGAATGGACCAAAGCCGAACTCCCCAAAGAGTACGGCGCATACTCCAATTGGATCATGCACTTCGACGCCTCCAAAATGTTGGCCGGCTTGGGGGCTGGCGTCGTCTTGACGTCCCCAACCGGAGACACAGTACAATACGTACTTCAGATAATGTACATGGACTCCAACGATGCAGCCGAATATGAGGCCCTTCTACATGGTCTCCGGATGGCAATCTCCATGGGCATTCAACGCCTAGAGGTCCGCGGGGATTCAAACCTCGCAATATCCCAAGTAAATGGAGACTTTGACGCCAAGGATCTGAAAATGGCAGCCTACCATAACACCGTCTTAAAAATGTCAGCTCGGTTCGAAGGACTCGAATTCCACCAGGTAGCCCGGGATAATAACCAGGCCGCCGACGTGTTGGCACGCATCGGCGCAAAGCATGACGCCATCCCTCCAAATATCTTCCTGGAGCGGCTTTTTAAGCCATCGTATTATGGGAAGAGGAGTCCAGAAACAAGAACCCGGAACCAACCGCACCGCCCAATACCGAACATTCTGACACAATGGGTTGCTCAGCCAATGAAATAACACCTTCGGTCCACGAAATAATGGCAGTCATTGCCCCATGGACGGAACCATTCCTAGCCTACTTAATTAGGCAGGAACTTCCCGAAGACCAAAACGAGGCCCGCTGCATAGTACGGCGATCCAAAGCCTACAAGGTCCATGAGGGAGAGCTTTATAAGAAAAGCACAACCGGAGTCCTTCAAAGGTGCATCTCCGAAGAGGAATGGCGAAATCTTCTGGCTGAAATTCACGCCGGACTCGGCGGGCACCACGCCGCAACCCGGGCCCTTGTAGGCAAGGCCTTCCGTACAGGATTTTATTGGCCGACGGCCCGGGCAGATGCTCAGGACTTAGTCCAACGATGCGTCGGTTGCCAGCTCTTTGCTAATATAAGCCACATGCCACCCACCGCCCTTAAAACTATACCCATCACCTGGCCGTTCGCGGTCTGGGGCTTGACATGGTTGGACCCCTTAAAGGGGGAACCCACAAGCAAAAATACCTATTGGTCATGGTGGACAAATTCACCAAATGGATAGAGGCCAAGCCAGTTAAAATGGCCGAATCCGGACCTGTGATAGACTTCATATCTGGGGTAGTACACCATTATGGCGTCCCCCATAGCATCATCACTGATAACGACACGAACTTCACGGCCGACGAGGTTAAACTCTGGTGCAAAAATATGAGCATCAAGCTCGACTACGCTTTAGTCTATCACCCTCAAACTAACGGTCAAGTCGAACGAGCAAATGGTCTAATCATGAGCGGCATCAAACCCAGGTTAGTGCGGTCCCTCACAGAATCTAACACGCACTGGGTAGAGGAGCTCGACTCCATACTCTGGGGGCTGCGGACCACGCCAAACCGCACTACCGGATTCACACCATTTTTATGGTATACGGCGCAGAGGCAGTTTTGCCCTGCGACATAATTCATGACTCACCTCGCGTGCGCATGTACGAAGAAAGAGAAGCCGAGTTGGATCGGCAGGACAGTTTGGACGCCTTAGAAGAGGAGCGCGATGTGGCAAAAGCTCGTTCCGCATTCTATCAACAGCAGGCTCGAAGATATCAAAGCAGAGAAGTACGGGCCAAAACTTACAATGTTGGCGAACTAGTTCTACGCCTGTCAGACAAGAAAAAGGACAAACTCAAGCCCAAGTGGGAAGGTCCCTTCATCATCGACCAAGTCCTGACCGGTGGAGCATACCGTCTGTGAAACGCATCGGACAACCAACTCGAGCCGAACCCATGGAACGCAGCCCGTCTCCGAAGATTCTACGCCTAGCACCGGACTCAGAGTTCGTCTCCTTCCTCCGTACACATTTTATACTTTAGCTGTCTTTTGTTTCTCTCTTTCTTCCTCTTTTCGTAAAGCCTTTGAGGGCTGATCAGCGCATTGTTCGCACACACTTGACGTGCTGCTCGCACTCATTATACCTGGGGGCTTCTTTAATAGAAGCTTATTTATACGAGCTTCATGCCCAACACATGTGTCACACTTCTGCATGTACCTTTTATTCACCATTATATGCATTGATATGACTTAAGTTTTGGCCAAGCTGGGTTGCCTGGCTCCTGTGCTTACCCCTACGTTCCCGATTGTTCGGCTAGGAGGTAAAGGGAGCACCTCTGCGATTGTTACTGCCGGGTCAGCCGGATGTGTACCTCAGACTGGGTGAAGCCGAAAGCTAGCATTCTTAAGGGAATATTTGGTCGGTGACTTGAAAGATGATTTCTTACTTATTTATTTATCTGCCCCCAGATGCTTTTCTGCTCTTTTCGGAGTCCGGACATGCACTTTAGGGCATGCCTCCCAGGGAAAGGAACCCCTAGCGGAACTATTCTCCCTGGAAGATGTTTCTTACTAACCATGTAATATAACATAACTAGTTGGGCACTTTTCTGATAAAGCACTAATGACCCCTACGCCTGGTCTCCATGCATGCCCCGGTTTTTACATAACCGTGAGGGTATTCGGACACACTCCGGACTTTGGGTCCCGAGGTTGAAGCGAAAAGGTCCGCAAAGACAAACGATCTACAATCCGGCTAGAAGGCATTTTACATGTCATTTTAAATTACATCGTCAAATTGACTGATTGTACTCCTCTTCAATCCCATCTAACAGGCTGTCTAGTTTACAGTCCCGTTGGGAATAATTAGCGGCCAACTCTACTTGGCCGTACATTAAGCTCACAGGGATCTCCTTCCCATCGGGCCCCACAGGTCCGACCTCGACCATGTGGTTTGGATCAGCCTTCGTGTACCGCGTCTTCACCATGGCCCAGGCCTCCCTGGCGCCTTGACGGCAGGCCGATATCTTCCATAGACGGAAGCACTGCCGTGCTCCCTGAAGCTTCTCCGCAAGCCCTCCAAGACCCTCGCGTAGGGATACGGACGGCCATAAGGCCTAGGCGACGCCGCTCATCACCTGCCGAACACGTTCGTGCAGTTGCAGCAGCTCAGGAAGTAGGTTACCCGTTGAACCGGGCATTTCCTCCGCAGGATGACCTGTGAGCATACCTACACACACATTTCTGTCAATCGACTTCCTCGCCGAACTCTTCTTTTCAAAAGAGTTTGCTCAAGCACTTACTGTAAATGCCGCGACGAAGCCGCCGATTCTCCTTCACGGAGTCAGACAGCTGGGCCCGAACAACTTTTAGTTCTTCGCCCAGCTGGGTGTTGGCATCTTGGCGTTTGTTCCTCTCCTGCTGCACCCTCATAAGCACCTTCTCGCCGGCCTTCAGCTGGCGCAGTAGCTGTTGCTTGTCCGGATCTAGTCCGGCACCATCTGCAATATTATTGTCAGACTTATACACACGCCGCACTTCATAAACTACTTATCTTTTCAAAGTATGTATTACCAGAGGGGGTCTCTGTGGCTCCCCCTGCGGCGGCTAGTGCGGCCTCAAGTTGGGCCTTGCACCCTTGAAGCTCCTGGGACAGGTGGGTATTCTTATCCGTAAGATCCTGCATAACAAATGATCCTTAAATCAGTTATTCTAACTATTTTAAGTCTCGGGGGCTACTGGCATATATAACTATTAAAATTCCTCACCCATATGTCTTGGAGATACTGCTCCGTGGCTCTGGTTAGACCATCTGGAGCGGCACGGAGGTGCGCGTCTCCCGCATTAAAGGCATTCAACGCCTCCGGGGAGAAACACGCGTCACGAAGAACTGTCCGGTGGCGCCTATGATTCATGGCGCTCTCCACCTCAGACCTGGTGGCGGACAGCCTGTCGGCATCCTCCGTTGGAGGAGCATCCAGCTCACGCCTTGTGTTTGCCTCCCCCTCCGGACCAGGCGTTGGAGCCTGGCTGGCGGAGGCTTGATTGGCAACCTCTCCGGACACAGTCCGGCGAGCGCTCTTTCTCCTGGAAAAATCATGAGCGTTAATATACCTCCCAGGAATCTTTCCTTTAAACACGGTGGTGCGTCATACCATTGCAGCGACGTTTCGATTCGCGCCGCACTCCTCTTCCGCCTGCTGGGACGAACTGACCCTTGTTGGTCAGCCGCCGCGGGTTCGGCTTCCCGCCTTAAAGGCACCTCCTGAAGAGCATCGTTGGTATAAGATGGTCAGAAATAAGCATGGATGAGTAATGATGTCAGGACTCCGGTCACAGTTACCTGGGAAGCCGGAGATAAACCGGGGTAGTCGGCCGTAATGGCGACCAGAGCATTGTCCATGCTAAGTTGGTGGAATACCCCATCAATCAGCTCCACCTTTATGTCCGGATGCTCTTCGGAGGGCGGATCAAGGGATCATGCCGGATCCTCGGGCTGTGGAGTCAGGCTGTGTATGCCCTCTACGTCCCGGCACAGTTCCTGCGTCGAAGTCACAAAGTGAGACACTTAACTTTGGGAATATGGATCGGATAGATAAACGTCCGCTTATGGAGAATCCATTCAATGGACTCGCGCTGAGGAAGTCCTCCTTCTCCCCCTTGTACAAGCCGGATAGGATCTTCACCAGATCGGCAACCGATCCCGGCCCCTTGCGGCCATGACGGGTGGCGTCATCCTCCCCGTTGAAATCCCACATGGGGTGGCCCCTATATTGGAGCGGCTGCACCCCTTGCATGATGCACGTGGCCATGACTCCAATCATGATCAATCCGAAATGAGCCAGTAACCTTATCCGGCTCATCATATATTGGATGACCGTATCATTCTCCCGTTGAGGGCTCCGCGGGAGCCAACTAAGGCGTTTCTTCAGAGGAGCGTTGCTGAACTCCGGGAGGCCGATCCGAACTGGGTCCGGCAGCGGGGCGTCTTCCATATAAAACCATTCCGAAGGCTAGTCTTTGGACGCCTTCTTCGGGGTTCCGGATAGATATCCGGTCCTGGCGATGCGCCATATTTCGGCTCTGCCCACTTGATATATCGACCCCTTGTGAGAACGGGGTACGAGGCAAAACAATCTCTTCCACAACGCAAAATGGGCCTCGATGCCCAAGAACAGCTCGCAAAGGGCTACAAAGCCCGCGATGTGCAAGATGGAGGCAGGTGTAAGGTGGTGAAGCTGGATCCCATAGAACTCCAGGAGCCCCCGGAGAAACGGATGTATGGGAAATCCGAGTCCCCTTATTAGATAAGGGACGAAGCATACCCGCTCTCCTTTGGAGGGATTGGGGACGCTCTCCGCCTGCTTTCCACCCTTGTAGGTGGCCAGTCCGGCTCGAACCGGAACCATGAAGGCTGGGGGGAAGGTATCCCTCTGCTTGGAACGTCACTAGCTCACAATGCGGGACTGAACATCTCCTCCAATCTCCTGGCTGAGGGCTGGGAGCGCGAGAGGAGGAGCCGCGTCGACTGTCCATGATGGAGTGGATTTTTGTCAGAGGCGCTTCGATGAGTACTCGCGGAAGGAGGATGGTGTGATTCGGATCTAGATCCTTGCCTCTCTTATAGGCAGCTTATTCGCGCAGCTAGGGGGTAAAACGTAAAAATACCCTGGCTTTTCGCATTCATACGACACGTGGAAGAGGGCCATTATTGGACGTGGAAGCCAAGGAGCGCAACATTTATAAGGAAGCCGGACACTATTCGGCAAGCACATGGAATTTGGAGGAGAACCCGCCTTGCAATGCCGAAGACAATATACGCGCCGGACTCATCGTCATTGAAGCCTGGTTCGGGGGCTACTGAGGGAGTCCTGGACTAGGGGGTGTCCGGATAGCCGAACTATCATCATTGGCCGGACTCCAAGACTATGAAGATACAAGATTGAAGACTTCGTCCCATGTCCGGATGGGACTTTCCTTGGCGTGGAAGGCAAGCTTGGTAATACGGATATGTAGATCTCCTACCATTGTAACCGACTCTGTGTAACCCTAGCCCTCTCCGGTGTCTATATAAACCGGAGGGTTTTTGTCCATAGCACGAACAACAATCATACCGTAGGCTAGCTTCTAGGGTTTAGCCTCCTTGATCTCGTGGTAGATCTACTCTTGTACTACCCATATCATCAATATCAATCAAGCAGGAGTTGGGTTTTACCTCCATCGAGAGGGCCCGAACCTGGGTAAAAACATCGTGTCCCTTGTCTCCTGTTACCATCCGCCTAGACACACAGTTCGGGACCCCTACCCGAGATCCGCCGGTTTTGACACCGACAGAGCCCAAGACGGCGTCATCTCCAGTGCCTTTGGCAGTCGAAGACCAACTTTAGTCAGGATAACTTGTACTATATGTTCCCCTTCAAAATGGCCGTTGTTGGCTCCCTTCCTGCTCAATATTTGGGAAGAGGACCAGGGCCCCTATAAATAGGGCTAGCCACCATAGTAGGAGGGCATCGGATGATCAATCGATCGAACCCTCCCCAAGCAGAACACCAACACAAGAACACCCCTTGCAAGGCTGTTCTTCCCTTGTACTATTCATCATCAGCCCCAGAGGCAATCCACCACACCAGAAACTAGAGTAGGGTATTACACCACAATGGTGGCCCGAACTAGTATAAACCTCGTGTCCCTTGTGTTGTCCATCATATAGCCTAGGTCCGTAGCGAGGCGTTTGGGCATGGACCGGTAGGGGGAAGATCTTCGCGCGCACCCTAGAGTTTGAACCTTAAGGGTTTAGCCAGAACCCGATATTTGACATTTGGCGCGCCAGGTAGGGGTGTGCCAGAATCTTTCTTCCGCTGCTCCGCGTTCAATCGTTCGTCGCATCCATGGCTGACGCTCGCCGAGTTCGCGCCGAGCGTCGGGCTGCTCTCGCCGCCCGCGTCGCCCAGACGGCTCCCGTCGGTGGGCCTCCCCGTTATTACACGTCGCCTGCCGCCAACGCCGCCACCGGCCTGGTGGGGAACGAGCAGCAAGCGTCATCGCTGCATCCTTCGGTGCGGCGGGACGGCCGCACCGCCACTCCGTCGCTGACAACAGCTAGTTCGTCATCGCACACTCATCACTCTCCAACCGACGCACAGGCCGTGCTGCTCCTAGCACGCGAACTCCTGCACTACCTCCTTGTCGACGACCTCTACGACGAGTGGCTCGCTCGCATCACTGAGCTCCTCAGCGCCGCAGGTGGCTCCCCTCCACCGTCCCTCTCGCCGCCTCGCCCTCCGTCCTGCATAGGCGACGCGGCTCAGGAGGTGCCTCCGCCACCTCCTCCCTAAGAAGGTGTCCTGTCTCCAAGGCGCGTGGCCCCTGGACGAGACCCACCGTGTCTGGTGCCTGCGCGACAAGAAAGGAGCTGCCAAGAAATCCCTCATCTCCAAGAATGTGCTCGCATGCTCCCTACTCCAGCACGTCAAGACCGCATCCCTGCGCCAGCACGTCAAAACGCCGGGCTGCCCCTGGCAGCGGCGCGTCAGGATCCCCGGGAGCAAGCCCAGCGTCAGCAAAAGGCTCCAGTGGCCACCGCAGGCTACTGCGCCTTCACCACCGAGCTTTGCAGTGTCGCCTGGCTGGGCAAGTTCAAGCCGGATCTACCTCCTTGCTATGACGACACTGTTGACCCTGCAGCCTTCCTGCAGCTCTACTGTCAGGCACACCTCGACGGCTCTGACTCCAGCGATCACCGGATATGTACACGAGAGTGGGTGCGAGAGAGAGAGGCTCCTTTTGCGCTGCTGACTCTTTGCAACTTTTCTGTTTTCACTCTTTATTCAGAGTTTTACAACTGAATTACAACGGAAACGCGGAGCTAGTGCGAGTAGTGGATGCTGCCATCCCAGCGCCCCTCGCGCTTCGCCCACCATGGCGCCTTGACCATGCTTTCGTGCCATCCCACGATCGGGTCAGGACACCACTAAAAACTCTAACAAAACCGAGTGGCAGCTTGGGCTTATCTGACGACACTGAAACTACTGACAAGACTGAAACTATTGACACCTAAAACCCCAAACCTGAACATTGAAGTTTACGCAACAATCACCCCCTAAACTAATCGTTCAGGGTATTGCCTCGATCATGCCGATGCTTGAGCACAGCTACTGCAGTCGAACACGACCAAGGGGCTTGGTGAGCATGTCTGCAAGTTGAAACTCTGTTGCCACATACTCAAGTGTGATCTTCTTCGTCTCCATGCAATCTCTGATGAAATGATACCTGAGCTCGATGTGCTTCGATCTATCGTGCATCACTGGGTTCTTTTCCAGAGAGATTGCAGATTTGTTGTCGACCTTGAGTTTCACTATCTTCTCTTCCTTTTCTCTGAACTCGCCGAGCAGGCGCGTGAGCCAGATTCCCTGACAGGCAGCTGTGGTTGCTGCAACATACTCTAATTCACAGCTAGAGAGTGCCACAATCTTATGTTTCTGCGACTGACAGGTTATCACTCCTCCTCCAAGCAGGAACAGGGTCCCGGAGGTGCTCTTGCGTGTGTCCACATTGCCGCCAAGGTCATTGTCGCTGTACCTAGTGAGTTCAGGCTCACCAGCTCCTCTGTCGTACTTGCAGCCGAGATGCAGAGTGCCGGCGATGTACCTCAAGATGTGCTTGACGGTGGTGCAGTGCTCTTGAGTTGGCGCCTCCATGAAGTGCGAGACGTACCCAACCGAGAAGGTCAGGTCAGGGCGCGTGTGCACCAGATAGCGCAGACTGTCGACGATGCTGTGATACTTTGTTGCATCCACTGGTGGCGCCGTGCTCTCCTTTGATAGCTTGAAGCGAGGCTCCATGGGAACGTGACAAGGCTTGCAGCCAGCCATGCCACTCTTCTCCAGGAGTTTCCGTGCATACGCGCTCTGTGAAATGACGATGCCATCCTCTGTCTGCTTCACTTGAATTCCGAGATAGAAGGTTAGCAGACCCAGATCAGACATCTTGAACAGCTTCTGCATCTCTCCTTTGAACTTGGTGATCTCTTTTGTGTCAGGTCCTGTGATCACCAGGTCGTCCACGTATACGCCCACGATGAGGTGTGTGGTCGCCGTGCCCCGTGCGTACACCGCGTGCTCTGATGGACAGCGCGTGAACCCCAGCTTGCTCAGACAAGTGTCCAGCTTGGTGTTGCACGCTCTAGGAGCCTGCTTTAGACCGTACAAAGCCTTGTTTAGGCGCAAGACAAGATGCTCCTTGCCGGCGACGACAAACCCCAGTGGCTGCTGCAAATAGACTTCCTCCTGGGGCTCGCCATTCAGGAACACCGATTTGACGTCCATGTGATGAACGGCCCAGCCCGCATTCGCTGCGAGTGCCAGCAGCACCCGTACTGACTCGAGGCATGCTACTGGGGCGAACACCTCATCGTAGTTGATGCCATGCTGCTGTACATAGCCCTTCACCACGAGCCGAGCTTTGTGCTTGAGTACCTCCCCGCGCGCCTCCTTCTTGACCTTGTAGATCCACTTCAAGCCAATGGCGCGGTGCCCTAGAGGGAGAGATGTGAGCTGCCATGTTTGATTGTCCTCGATCGAGCTCAACTCTTCGATCATGGCGCCCCTCCAACTTGCTTCTTGCTCTGCCTCAGTGAACAAGCTCGGCTCCTTGGCAGCCAGCAGGTGGAGCTCTTCGTCTGGATCGTTCGCCGGGCCGAAATCCAGCATGTTCTGTAGGGTGTGGAAACGGTGCTCGCGCTCTATGTCGTCTGCCGCGTTGAGCACGTTGTTGCTGAACGACGTCGGTGGCGACACCAGCTCCACCCCTCCTGGACTGACAGATGCTGGAGTTGTCAGTGCTGGGGTTGACGAAGCTGCAGTTGATGGTGCTGGAGACGCTAGTGGTGTGGTCAGAGGCGAGGTGGCTGCACCCCCCCATTTGTCGCCCCTGGAGGTTTGCTCACCAGGTGTTCGACCACGAACGTGTCGGCGCCGCTGAACGTGTTCACAGCGCCTTCCTCTCTTGCCCAGTCCCAGTGCACTCCTTCGTCGAACACGGCGTTGCGCGTGTTGTGCATGCGCCCAGTTGTCAGGTCATAGGCCCTGTAGCCCTTCATGCCGTGCTCGTAGCCGACGAAGATCATCTGCCGGCTGCGATCGTCGAGTTTCTTCAGTCCAGGCCGCGTGTCCTTCACATGCACTACACACCCAAAGGTGTGCAGATAATGCACGTTCGGCTTGCATACATGAATGCCTCAAATGGAGTCACGCCGTACAGGCTCTTGGTGGGCGCGCGGTTCAGCAGGAACACCGCTGTCGTGACCGCTTCCCCCCAGAACTCGCCGGGACGCACTTGGCCTTCAGGAGACTCTGGGCCATGCCCACCACCGTGCCGTTTCGGTGCTCCACCACACTGTTCTGCTGCTGTGTGTACGGGGTGGTGAGGTGGCGGCTGACGCCCAGCTCGGCGTAGTACGACATGAAGGAGCCGGACGTGAACTCTTTGCCGCGGTTCATCCGCAGCATCCACAGCTTGCGCCCTGATTCAGACTCCACGAGAGCTTGCACGCGCTTGATCGCTCCTGCAGCCTCGTCCTTTGTTGCGAGCAGTACGAGCCACATCAACCTGGTGGCGTCGTCCACCAGCACGAGGAAGTATTTCTTCCCGCTCGGTGTCGTCAGCGTGATCGGCCCGCCGAGATCGTCGTGCACGAGCTCCAGACGCTCCTGTGCATGGTGCTTGGCCTATTGTGCGAACGCGGAGCGCCGCTGCTTGCCCGCCAGGCACGCGTCACAGAGTTGATCGACATGCTCAACCACGGGCAGGCCATGCACCATGTCCTGGCACGCTAGCTTGCGCAGGGCATCGAAGTTGAGATGTCCGTAGCGCGCGTCCCAAGTCCACGCCGTTTCGCTGCCGCTGTGTGCTGCAAGACACACGGGCTGCGCGATCCGTAACGCAACTGAGTACAAACGATTTGGAGCTCTCTGTACCTTGGCGAGGAGGCAACGCTCCCGGTCGCGCACGCGCAGGACGCCGTCCTGGATCAGCACCTGGCAGCCACTCTAGTCGAGCTGGCCCAGGCTGATTATGTGGGAGCGCAGCCGCGGGATGTAGTACACCCTAGTGATCGCACGGTGCTCGCCGGTCTTGCATGCCAGCAGGATGGTTCCCAGACTGCAGATGTTGATGACCGAGCCGTCGCCAAACTTGACGGTGCCGGTGACGGCCGTGTCGAGTTCGGCGAAGACGGTGCGATCACCAGTCATGTGGTTGGATGCGCCCGTGTCCATGTACCACACACCGCTCCCCTCATGCCCGAGGTGAACCTGGACAGCATCCTCGATGAGGTGGACTGGCGCGGCGTTCATACTGACGGAGTCGTGGTCGGAGATGCCACATGTTTGGGCCTTCAGTAGGCTCTGCTCCTCGTCCTCACCGCCGGTCTGGACGAGGTTCGCCTGCTCCTTGAATCGAGCCTTGCACTCGCGCGCCCAGTGCCCCACCTGCTTGCAGTAGCGGCAGATGTCTTGGGACTTGTCCCCGCTGCTGGTGCCACGACCGCCGTTCTAGCCACGACCGCCGCGCCCGCGGCCGCGCCCTCTACCGTGCCCACGGCCATGACCATTGCTGCCAGATGATCCGTCCCCTTCACGCAGCTTCAGACGCGCGAACCACTCCTCCTCCATGAGGAGCAGTTTGCCTCCGCCGCCATCACCCCCGGAGGGAGTGCCGTCCAGGTCATACCTCTGCTCGGCGGCCTTCAGCCGCCCGATGAGCTCCTTGAGCGCCAGAGTGTTGAGGTTGACCAACGTCTCGATCGCACACGCCATATGCGAGTAGGCCTTGGGAATGACCGAGAGGAACTTGCGGACGATGGCGGGCTCGCCAATATTGTCACCAAGCAGCTCAAGTTGAGTTACCAGAGAAGATAGGCGCATACCGAGGTCGTCGATGCTCTCGCCGTCGTTGAACTTGATTGCCTCGTACTGGCGGCGTAGAGACATCGCCTTGGCCTCACGAACGCGCGCCATGCCCAACCGCATTGTCTTGATCGTGCCCCAGGCGTCCTTCGCCATGGGCTTGACGGCAAGCGTGGACGTCATCTCCGGCGGCAGCGATCGCAGTAGGCACTCCATTGTCGTGTGATCTGTTTCTCGCTTCGGAGTCTCGTCGTTGACGGCGACCCAGAGTTGCCGCGCCTCCAGCATTACTTGCATCAGGAGGGCCCAGTCCGCATAGTTAGTGCGCGTCAGCATGGGCCAGGCCCCGCCGGTGTCGCGGACGATGCGCTGGTGTACAACCATGGTGCCGCCGCCGCCACTATTCCCTGAATCCACTATGGTCTTGCCCGGGCTGTCGGGTCCTGCCATTTTCACAGGTGATCGAGCAACAGGGCTCTGATACCAAATGTCAGGCAGACCTCGATGGCTCTGACTCCGGCGGTCACCGGAGATGTACACGAGAGTGGGTTCGAGAGAGAGGCTCCTTTTGCGCTGCTGACTCCTTGCAGCTTTTTTGTTTTTCACTCTTTATTCAGAGTTTTGCAACTGAATTACAACGGAAACGTGGAGCTAGTGCGAGTAGTGGACGCCGCCATCCCAGCGCCCCTCGCGCTTCGCCTGCCATGGTGCCTTGACCGTGCTTTTGTGCCATCCCACGATTGGGTTAGGGCGTCGCTAAAAACTCTAACAAAACCGAGCCGCAGCTCGGGCTTATCTGACGAAACTAAAACTACTAACAAGACTGAAACTATCGACACATAAAACCCTAAACCTGAACATTGAAGTTTACCCAACATCTACAAGCTGGGCATCGAAGCGGCCAACGGGGACGAAAAGATCATGGAAAATTAGTTTCCTATGGTGCTCAAAGATGGTGCCCGCACCTGGCTCCTGAACTTGCCTCCTGGCACGATCTCCTCTTCGGATGAGATGCGCACATGCTTTGTCGCCAACTTGTAGGGTACTCGGGACCGTCCTCCGGTCGTGAGTGACCTGCACCACATCAAGAAGCAACCTGGAGAGACCCTGCTGAAGTACATGCAACACTTCAACAGCGCACGCCTCAAGATTCCCAAGCCAACTGAGGAGGCCATCATCTCGGTGTTCTCTGACGGCGTCCGTGACGTCAAGATGAAGGAGGATCTAGTGATCCACGAGGATCTGTGCACCTCTCTGGAGCTGTTCAACCTGGCGACCAAGTGCGCAAGGGCTGAGGAAGGGCGCCTCTCCCTTCTCGAGCTCCCAGCTGCTGACTTAGAAGAGAAGAAAACCAAGGCCAAGGACGTGAAGTGCAAAGGAGCAGCCATGCTCGCAGCAGAGCCAGGCACGAAGCGCTGCAGGGACCAGCCGGAGTCGTCCAAGGGCAGCCAGTACTATGTGTACCACGACCTCCACACCCACAACACGAACAAATGCCAAGAGCTCAGGGCCGTGGGAGAAGGACGCATCGGTCGATGCCCCGAGCGCAACGATTGGTGCTATGGCCGAGGAGGAGGAAGAGGTGGAGGACGATGGGACGACTGAGGCCCTCGCCAGGAGTGGCATAGTCGCCCTCGCGAGGATCGCTGGCAGGAACAGCCTCGCGAGGGGGCTTGGAGGGATCAGCCTCGTGAGGATCGCCCGCAGGGCAACGCAGGCCTTCCACCTCTGCCACCACCGCCAAGAAGGAATGATGACCATCATCAGGACGAGGGGGCTGGGGGCTTCCAGGAGCCGCGCGCTATCACTTGCATCCTGGGCGGTGCGCAGGCCCCAGCCTCTCAACGCATCTTCAAGCAGTTCGCTCGCGAGGTGAACGCAATCCTCCCCAAGCTCGAGGCCACGCGCCCTCTCAGGTGGTCCACGTGCGCCAGCACGTTCAGCTCAGCAGACCAGCTCAAGTGTTAGGCCACAGCCGGTGTCCTCCCAATGCTTTGCTCCCAAGTCATCAGCAATGTGCAAGTTACAAGGACCCTCATCGATGGCGGCGCAGGACTCAACATTCTGTCCGTTGAGACGTTCAACAATATCCAAGTGCCATATGATCAGCTTTAGCCAACCAAGCCTTTCTCAGGAGTCACTGATGGTTCCACCACCCCGATAGGGCAGGTTCGCCTCCCTGTCACCTTCGGGCAGCACAAGAACTACCATACCGAGCTCATTGACTTCGATGTTGCCCACATTCTCCTGCCGTACAACGGCATCCTCGGGTATCCAGCCCTGGCCAAGTTCATGGCGGTGACCCACCATGGTTACAATGTCCTCAAGATGCCGGGAAGCGCGCGGAGTCATCACAGTCCCCTGCGAAGAGAAAGATGCGGTGTGCTCTCTCGAGCGTGCTTTCCAAGATGCTTCAGTTAAGGACCTAGACAGCAGGAGTGGGAACCTTCCCGAGGCGGTTCCTCAGAAGAAGAAGACATCGCCCAGCTTAAGGCCTCAGGAGGCAGGCGTCTCCCGAGGCGCCGCGTCAAGATCTGCGCCCGTGCCAGGGGTGCCTCCCTCCATCGCATAGGAAGGCACACCCAGCGCCCTCCTCGGGCAAGGCTCGGGGGCTCTCTCCTGGAGGGCCTCAAACCTTGCCGTGGCCACGAGGGAGGCGCTCGGGCACCACTTGGAGGCGTGCTTCACGACACGTTTCCCTCAGGAAGGCATGGGGCCAGGAAGGCCCAACCCTCGGGAGTTCATCACCAAGGTCACTCAGGAGCTACAGGAACCAAGAGCCATGCGAGGCGATCGACGCCTGCCCCGCGTAGCCCCCCATCCAGGCAAGGATGGCGGGCTGCGCATCTACATCGACTAATCAGGGCTCAGCCGAGTCGCGTCTCAGGAGCGTTTCTGGCCTTCGCGCGTGGGACGTTGCAAGGGTCCACCGCACAGCTACGTTCACATGCCTTTTGGCCTGCCGAATGCCGCTGCGGCCCACCAGCGTCTCATGCAGAGCATTCTGGAAGCTCAGGAGGCCAGGCACCGCGCCTTCCTGGCAGAAATGGAGATGGACCTTGAGGAGCCGCTTGGACCCCCAGAGCCTCCCGAGGCTCAGGGCTCCGATGGCTCATGAGGATCGGCTTCTTCACCGCGCATCATCAGCTGCTTCAACACCCGCTCCACAATGATATCAGGTGACATCTTTCGAGTTTCATTTCAGCTGGGACCGCCCCCAGGGCTGCACCATTCCCAGGCTGCATGGGCTAGTCCCTGCGGCATGTATCCCTTTTGCTTATGTCTTTAGTTTACCTTGCTGGGGGTGCCCCTCGGGCTGCATCATCCCCAAGCCGCTCGGTCCTGACCCAGTGGCATGTACCTCTCCTACTTTTAGCTAAGCTGATTCGCCTTGCATATTTGACCTGCCTATGATTATCGTCTACCGCCTACCACAGGCCTTTTTATCCCTCATGTAAATTGCTTGCACGTTGAAAGGGGGGCGCCTGAGCATCGCGACTCAGGAGATCTGTAGGACCTTGAAGTATGTCTAGAGGGGGGTGATTAGACTACTTGCCCAATTAAAAACTTAACCTTTTCCCAATTTTAGAGTTTGGCTGATTTTAGCTATCTTAGGATAAGTCAAGCAATCATCACACAAATCAAGCAAGCATGCAAAGAGTATATAGGCAGCGGAAATTAAAGCATGCAACTTGCAAGAAAGTAAAGGGAAGGGTTTGGAGGATTCAAACGCAATTGGAGACATAGATGTTTTTGGCGTGGTTCCGATAGGTGGTGCTATCGTACATCCACGTTGATGGAGACTTCAACCCACGAAGGGTAACGGCTGCACGAGTCCACGGAGGGCTCCACCCACGAAGGGTCCACGAAGAAGCAACCTTGTCTATCCCACCATTGCCCTCGCCCATGAAGGACTTGCCTCACTAGCGGTAGATCTTCACGAAGTAGGCGATCTCCTTGCCCTTACAAACTCCTTGGTTCAACTCCACAATCTTGTCGGAGGCTCCCAAGTGACACCTAGCCAATCTAGGAGACACCACTCTCCAAGAAGTAACAAATAGTGCGTTGATGATGAACTCCTTGCTCTTGTGCTTTAAATGATAGTCTCCCCAACACTCAACTCTCTCTCATAGGTTTTGGATCTGGTGGAAAGAAGATTTGAGTGGAAAGCAACTTGGGGAAGGCTAGAGATAAAGATTCATATGGTAGGAATGGAATATCTTGGCCTCAACACATGAGTAGGTGGTTCTCTCTCAGAAATGGTAAGTTGGAAGTGTAGGTTTAGTCTGATGGCTCTCTCCACGAATGAAGAGGAGGTGGAGGGGTACATATAGCCTCCACACAAAACCTAACCATTACACACAATTTACCAAACTCGGTGGGACCGATTCAACAGACTCGATCGGACCGATTTAGTAAAGCTAGTGACCGTTAGGATTTTCGGTGGGACTGACATGCAACTCGGTGAGACCGATTCGGTTAGGGTTAGGGCATAACGTAATCTCGGTAAGATCGATTACACAAACTCAGTGAGACCAATTTTGCTAATAAGCTTTCCAGAGAGTTGGTCAGGTAAACTCGGTGGGACCGATTTGCTCTTTTTGGTGAGACCGAAATGTTACCAAAGGGAAACAGAGAGTTTACATTGCAATCTCGATGGGACCGATCGCTCACTTCAGTTAGACCTAAATGTTACGAAGGGAAACAGAGAGATTACAATCCCATCTCGGTGAGACCGAGATCCCTATCGGTAAGACCGATTTGCATAGGGTTTGTGGCAGTGGCTATGACTTTTGAAATCGGTGGTGCCGGATAGGAAGAATCGGTGTGACCGATTTTGGCTTTAGGTTTAGGTCATTTGTGGATGTGAGAAAGTAGGCGAGGGTTTTGGAGCATATCACTAAGCATATGAAGCAAGAGGCTCATTAAGCAACACCTCATCCCTCCTTGATAGTATTGGCTTTTCCTATAGACTCAATGTGATCTTGGACCACTAAAATATAAAATGAAGAGTCTTGAGCTTTTGAGCTTGAGCCAATCCTTTGTCCTTAGTATTTTGAGGGATCCACTTTCATCATCCATGCCATACCATGCCATTCATTGAGCTTTCCTGAAATAATAGTCTTGGAATAGCATTAGCTCAATGAGCTATATGTTGTTATGAATTACCAAAACCACCTAGGGATATTTGCACTTTCAATCTCCCCCTTTTTGGTAATTGATGACAACATATAGATCATAATAAGATTTAAAAACATCGTCGCTTTGAGAAGTGTGTGATAAGCAAGAGCTCCCCCTAAATTTATGCATAGTTTAAGATTTGCTTTGCACTGAAAATGCACAAGGAATTTGGCTCATGGGTTGCTCTTCCATGTCACATACATCTTGGTGGAGCGCTCAAAATGATAAAGATTGAATACATGCACTCATCACCAAGCAAAGTGAATGATCACATAGGATAGATAAGATAATATCAACAAACATGCATAAGTGTAGCTTATGATCAAACACATGATCATCAATGTCTCACAAAAACAACATAGTATCTCAAGCACTCAAAAGCAAATAAGTTTAACCACCAAATCAAAGCAAGAGATAACAAAAGCAACACACTCTCTCTCGAAGCCTATGGTCTATACATTTTTCTCCCCCTTTGGCAACAAGTTACCAAAAAGTTCATAGAAAATGCATAGTGCTAGATCGACTCTCAGGCTTGATCTTTAGGTGGTGGTGTCGGGATAACTCCAAGAAGGAAGGCTTCAGTTGAAGTAGAGGGTGTTGGAGTTGATGCTGGAGCTGGTTGCACTAGAGCTGTAGGAGCTGTAGCTGGTGCAGATGATGTGGCTCTGGTGTCTGTGACAGGCACTGTAGCTGACCTCTGGGCTCTAGGCACTCTGGCAAACACATTTGTGGTAGTCTTGCCCTGCCTCTCCTGCATGTCATCCTGCAGCTGCTCCACAACAGACTGAATCTCAGTTACTTTGACATCAAGATCATGAAATTTGAGTTTCATGATTCTTTCCAAGCTCTCCTGATTCTGAGTGAGGGTGGCCAATCCCTTCTCAATCCTCAATGTTGATGCTATTAAGTAACCAAGATGCTCCTGCTTGTTCTTCAAGAAATACTCAGATGCCTCCTCTTGAGTTGGCATCTTGGCAGCCTTCTCCTTCCTTGCCTTCTCCTTCTTCTCTTGAGCTTGAACTGATTATGGATCATTCTCATTCATGACAACCTCATTGTCCTCAAAGTCTGGATAAAGTGGAAAATGTTCCTTATCCAATAGATATTTGCCTGTTCCCATCTTTGAGTCAATCAACTCCTGAATCTGAGGGGCATATCCACAACTCCTCTTCTGATCTGCTGCAATCCTCTTAATGGTTTCAATCATAAGGCTCATGACCTTGAATTTTTGAGGCACATCCAATAAATGCAACATGTTGATGCATGCCCTCTAATCATGTTGTGGTCACCAGACTTAGGCAATAGAGTGTACCTTAGGATGCAGTTGATAGTTGGCAGCCCTGATAGAAGGAAGTGGACTGACCCAAACTTATGTGTCTCAACAGCTTTGTCTGGAATCTCCTTGTACATGTGTGCCATGGAATTTTGGTCCATCTTCTTCTTGTCATATATATCCAGGTCATCATCATTTTCCTTTGGGGCATTGATCAGTCTTGCCCATTCCTCAACAGTGGACTGGTACCTTGTACCTTCAGACATCCAAACTATCCTTCCATCTGGATAGAAGTGTGATGTGGAGTAGAATTGCATGATAAGTTCATCATTCCAGTTGGTGAACTTTTGCCCAACATAATCTGCAACTCCACAAGCAACAAAACTGTCTTGCACTCCAGGATAGTGCTCTTCATTTTCCTTCATGTAGGTCCAGTCGACCCATCTCATATCACATACTATGGGCTTCTTGTCCAACAATATTGTCTCATAGAAGTCCTGTTGTTCCTTTGTATGGAACCTTTAATCAACAACAGTTCTTCTCCTTGTGGCATATGGATCTGTCAGCCTCCATAGCCTCAACCCTAAGTCTCTTCTGATGTTCATGTCCTCAGCCACAGGATGGGCATCATTGTGGTCTGGTATCTTGGGCTTGAGCTTCCTTAGGACCTGTCCTTCTTCATCTTCTTCCTCAGCAACCTCAGGCACTGGAGCCTTGTTCTTCTCAGCAGCTGGAATACTTCTGGTATTCCTCTTTGGTGCAGGCTTGGCCTTGGGGGCAGCTTTGGGTGCTTCCTTGGGCTTAGATGTTGCAGCCCCTGATCTAATAGCATCACCCATAAGCTTTGGTGCCTTGGGTGCTGGTGCAGCAACCTCTTCTTCCTCTTCAGAGTCTCTCCTCATTGAGGGCTTTCCAAGAACCTGGGCAGTTGTGGTTCTGCCTCTCTTCTTCTTATCCTGAGCACCTTCATCCTCTGATTCAATGGTAAACTTCATAGTTTCACCAGTGGGAACTTTCTTGGGTTTGGAAGATGTGACTTTCTTTGCAGGTGCCTCTTTGGGTTCAGTTGCTGCAGGCACTTGAGTGGACCTTCTGACCTTGGGCATTGGTGTCCTCTTGGCAGGAACCTTCTTATTCAGTCCAGGCTTTGTGCTATGTGCTGAGCCATACTCCTTTTCGAGCACTACTTTCTTGGAAGTAGTCTCATCTTCTTCAGCTCTATAATCCTCATCTTCAGAGTCTGAGGTTCTCTTCTTCCTTTGCCTGGTAGCAGCCTTAGGCAGGTTGCTAGGAGTGCTTCTGCTGCCTTCAACTAAAGTGCTTGAGGGACTAGTGCCCTCACTCATGTGCATCTGCTCTTCTGACCTGTTCTGGCTGTCACTCTGGTCTGACATGTTGCAAACACTGACTGCTGACCCTGTGAAGAGTTATAAATGAGATAGAGTGGATGAGCATCACAAAATGCAGAGATTTTTGCAAAAGAATGATTTAAAAATTTAGTTTTAGTTTTCCACAGAAAGCATTTCGGATCAACCGATTTTCAAACTCGGTGATACCGAAGCAGTTTTGGAACCTAAACTGATGAACTCGGTTGGACCGAGTCACAGTTCGGTGGCACCGAGACTGCTAGGGTTTCACAAAGATCTAAATTGGTCTCACCGATTAGCAATTCTCGGTCAGACCGAGAGTTACTAGTGCAATGGCATAACCCAAATCGGTGAGACCGAGTTATTCAACTCGATGGGTCTGAGATGGTTTCGGCGGAAACCTAACCCTAAAATTTTGAATCTCATCTAATCTACGGATTGCATTGACTAGATAGGAGTGTTTCAATCGTGGCAAGAATCAATAAGAACACGATGTGCTAGGAATCGGATGAGGATCACACAGTGATCGAGTCCATACCCTAGCTCGGCGATGAACTCGCTACGGTGGCAACGGCGGGGTTGAATTCCGTTGACGGCGGTGGAGACCAGTGACAGGAGGCGGCTGGCGACGAGGAGACGATCCGGAGACCTTGGATGCAGAGCGAGCTATTGCGAGGGCGAAGGGGTTCGGAGAAATTTCCAAATTTTTGCCCGTGACTATATATAGCCCGACCCTGTCGGTGTGACCGAAAAGTTCAAATCGGTTGCACCGAGATCGAAAACTTAGATCGACTTAATGATCTCGGTAGGACCGAAATGGAGGAATCGGTCACAACGAAAATTACAAAGAAGTTTTGGAAGTTTAAGTCTATGACGAATCGGGGACTCCGAGTGCTCCTCACACAGAGTGGTTCGAATCTGACTTGATCAAATTTTGTGATGTAGCATGAATAGAGTTTGAGACGAGAAAAGCATAGATAGCTAGAGAAGGTTCTTAGGCATTCTTGTCCATCCACTTGGTCAAAAAGAAAAAGAACCAAACAATCAAAACAACAAGTGGATGTCCTTGAATGAGTAAAATATGCACCAACATGCTCACACAATAAGATGGCAAATGAAATAAGTGGCAAAGCATGCACAACTAATTCTAGCATCTATCAAACAATTGGCGATGACTAGGTCATCTATATATGAGTATATTGACTTAGGAGTCAAATGATAAACATTTGATCATAGGTCATACTCATCGTTTAAGCTCAAGTGGGGTTACCACTTTTACATAATGCATTGATGTGTTCACACCATTAGAGTTGCTTTGACTCAATTCTTAGAGTTAAGCTCCCCCTAGATGTGAGATCCCCCTTAGAGGGATGAACTAACCTTGGGTTTTGTCGATGATGACTTCATGTAGGTGTTGAAGATGTGGATGCTCAATGTTGATGTAGATCATTTGGAGCAATCCTTTGGAGTGAGTTGCACTTTCAACTTTCCTACATGGGTTAATCCCACAAGGAACAAACAAGAATATCCATAGACATAGAGTGATGCACACACACAAGATGATGTCCATGAAATCTTTAGGTTACCTTGTCCCTTGCCTTACCAACATGAGGCTTTGTGACTCCTTGAACTAGTGCAAGATGTGGAAGTTGATTGCACTTGTTCTTGCCATAATGATATGAGTGAAGAATGTTGGCGGAGTCACCCTCAAGAACTCTCTAGTTCTTCTTCTTCGGGATCCACATCATCTTGAGGGGAATCCTTGGAGTTGTAGTTGTACTTGATGAAGTAGAACTTGATGTAGTCTTGGGAACCCACTTGAACGAGGCCTTAGGTGCTTCTTCAAATGCATCAATCTCTTCTTGAAGCTTGTCCTTGCCTTTGTTCTTGTGGTCTTGTGGTGGAAGATCATCTTGTGCTTGTGTTCCCTTGAAGGAAGTAGGATCATACTTCTCTTGTTGAGGAACAAACTTCGTCTTGGGGTATTGATCTTCTTCCCACTCAACTCCATTGGCATTCTTCGAGGCACAATACCCGTTGAAGATGATATCACAAGCTTGAGCATTGTATTGCAGCATCTTCAATTCTTCCACATTAGCTTCACGGTTCGGCTCTCTCCCATCAAAGAATTCACCTTGCAAGCCAATACAAATAATTGCCCAAACGGCGGGGTTATGTCCGAGAATATGCATTTTCATCTTATGCTTCCAACTAGCAAAATTAGTACCATCAAAGTAAGGACCTCTACGGTGATAATTTCCCTCACTAGATGCCATACTCTCCTAGGTTGTGAAACCAAGGCTATGACCACCAAAAGCTATGGAAATCAAAGCAAATGGAGACCAAAGCTCTGATACCACTTGTAGGACCTTGAAGTATGTCTAGAGGGGGGGTGATTAGACTACTTGACCAATTAAAAACTTAACCTTTTCCCAATTTTAGAGTTTGGCTGATTTTAGCTATCTTAGGACAAGTCAAGCAATCATCACACAAATCAAGCAAGCATGCAAAGAGTATATAGGCAGCGGAAATTAAAGCATGCAACTTGCAAGAAAGTAAAGGGAAGGGTTTGGAGGATTCAAACGTAATTGGAGACACGGATGTTTTTGGTGTGGTTCCGATAGGTGGTGCTACCGTACATCCACGTTGATGGAGACTTCAACCCACAAAGGGTAACGGCTGAGCGAGTCCACGGAGGGCTCCACCCACGAAGGGTCCACGAAGAAGCAACCTTGTCTATCCCACCCTGGCCGTCGCCCACGAAGGACTTGCCTCACTAGCGGTAGATCTTCACGAAGTACGTGATCTCCTTGCCCTTACAAACTCCTTGGTTCAACTCCACAATCTTGCTGGAGGCTCCCAAGTGACACCTAGCCAATCTAGGAGACACTACTCTCCAAGAAGTAACAAATGGTGCATTGATGATGAACTCCTTGCTCTTGTGCTTCAAATGATAGTCTCCCCAACACTCAACTCCCTTTCATAGGTTTTGGATCTGGTGGAAAGAAGATTTGAATGGAAAGCAACTTGGGGAAGGCTAGAGATCAAGATTCATATGGTAGGAATGGAATATCTTGGCCTCAACACATGAGTAGGTGGTTCTCTCTCAGAAATGGTAAGTTGGAAGTGTAAGTTTGGTCTGATGGCTCTCTCCATGAATGAAGAGGAGGTGGAGGGGTATATATAGCCTCCACACAAAATCTAACCATTACACACAATTTACCAAACTCGGTGGGACTGATTCAACAGACTCGGTTGGACCGATTTAGTAAACCTAGTGACCGTTAGGATTTTCGGTGGGACTAGCATGCAACTCGGTGAGACCGATTCGGTTAGGGTTAGGGCATAACGTAATCTCGGTAAGACCGATTACACAAACTCGGTGAGACCTATTTTGGTAATAAGCTTTCCAGAGAGTTGGTCAGGTAAACTCGGTGGGACCGATTTTCTCTTTTCGGTGAGACCAAATGTTACAAAAGGGAAACAGAGAGTTTACATTGCAATCTTGGTGGGACCGATCGCTCACTTCGGTTAGACCAAAATGTTACGAAGGGAAACAGAGAGATTACAATCCCATCTCGGTAAGACCGATTTGCTTAGGGTTTGTGGCAGTGGCTATGACTTTTGAAATCAGTGGCGCCGGATAGCAAGAATCGGTGTGACCGATTTTGGCTTTAGGTTTAGGTCATTTGTGGATGTGAGAATGTAGCTGAGGGTTTTGGAGCATGTCACTAAGCACATGAAGCAAGAGGCTCATTAAGCAACACCTCATCCCTCCTTGATAGTATTGGCTTTTCCTATAGACTCAATGTGATCTTGGACCACTAAAATATAAAATGAAGAGTCTTGAGCTTTTGAGCTTGAGCCAATCCTTTGTCCTTAGTATTTTGAGGGATCCACTTTCATCATCCATGCCATGCCATGCCATTCATTGAGCTTTCCTGAAATAATAGTCTTGGAATAGCATTAGCTCAATGAGCTATATGTTGTTATGAATTACCAAAACCACCTAGGAATAGTTGCACTTTCAAGCTCTTACTGGCCTTGTCCACGGCATCACGACCTGGCATAATAGCGGCGGCTGAGCTCGCTTGAGGGCCGGGACCTGAAGATGTAGAGTGTTTGCATTTAACCATCTTGCAGGAACGTACCACTGTAAATGGCCCAGAACCAGGCGCAACCAGCCTTGAGGTAAGGCCTCGTGAGTCCCGCGGTGGCTCACGGGTGCCCAGATACAGCTCGTCTAGCCCTACCGTGCCGGCCACGTGTTAGCGCGGGTTTGTACATGCCCCGGGGGCTCCTGCCGGAGGGGAGCCCCCCTCCCACGTACCAGTGGAAGCACCATGCTCCACGCTGGCTGACGACACTGCCGAGGAGCGGCTATGCCCGTACACATACGGAAGCGCTACGCTCCGCGCTAGTGATAAACAACTGAGGGCAGACCACCGTTGTATCAACCTCAGCAAGCCCAGAGCTCAGTGTCTGGCCTCATCACAACGCCTCCCCTCGGGAGCGCCACGTGAGGGGGCTGGACACGGGGGCTGCACCCGGGCCGCACCTGAGCGCACGCCACCCAGCCAGGTCCATAGGACCTGGTCGTCGTGCGCCTCTCCCCGGGCGGAGCCAAGGTATGAAGACCGTTTGAGCGTCAAGAGGGACTCCTAAGCATCACGACTCAGAAGCCTATCTGGTCACGTAGCCCCTCACTCCTTAGTTCCGAAAGGCTAACGGTGGTTGAGGTATGCGCCGGGCCGGGCCTGCCGACATAGGACGACAGATCTGCTCCTACACCCCTCCCTGTTTGCTATTTGCGCGTCAAGGGGGACTCCTGAGCATCGCGACTCAGGAGCCTAACTTGCCACATAGCCCCTCACTTCTTGGTTCCGTCCTGGTGGTCCGGTCGGGACTAACGGCGGTTCAGGTATGCGCGGGGCCGGGCCCTGCCGACATAGAACACGGAGCAAATAGGAAGGTAAACCTAAAATCTCGCAAATTCAGAAGCAAATATTACAAACCATAAACTGTCCTCACGGTACTAAACACAAGTTTAAACGCCTCCACGAGGCACGATGCATGTTGTAGGAGTCGAAACAGGAAAGAAGCCGTGAGGAGATCACCCTTGAGGAGAGCCGTCATTCGCCAGGGGCCCCGCCTTCTTCGAGGTGTTGCGCTTGTCAGCTCCACTTCCCGAGACCGTGGAACCAGCAGTACCCGCCTTGGGCGCAGTGGCGAAGGCGCGAAACTTCCCCAGCAGGGCTTCCGGTCGGCCATTCACGACCTTAGCAGCAGCAGCAGAGCGCTCGTCGTCCATAGGCTCCAGCAGATCGTCAAGGTTGGCACCGGGGTCGTGAAGGTAGACATGGCTGAGGACCCGAGTCAGCTCCAGAGAAGAAAGGATGTGAGCTTCAACCTCGGCCATGGGGCCAATGCCGTTCACGACCTCCTCGAGCACTTCGACCAAGTAGGGAAGCAGCTCGGCAAGGCCGTCCTTAGCCCCAGCCAGCGGCTTCTCTAGGCCACCGTCGTAAAGCGACTTCACCACCTTGCGAGCTATCTTCTCGAGGTTTGTGAAGGCCACACGGTCCTCAGCCAAGACCTTCGCCTTGGCGTCCAGCTCAGTCCTCTCCACCTTTAGCTTCTACTCCAGCGTCTTTAGTCGGCTGCGATCAGCGGATAGCTCGGCATCGCGATCCTCGATGGAGGCCTCCCGAGCCTTCAACTCTTCCTCCTTCACCTGGCGGTCACCGACCTCTTTGGCGAGCCTGTCGCGCAGGTCCTGCACCTCATGCTCCAGCGCCCCGCAACATTCCTGGGCGATTGAAGCATCCTTCTGTGCGGCCTCCCGGGCGGCCATGGCCTGGGTGGCGGCTTGCTTCTCCTCCTCAGAAGCTGCCATAGCCTGGCTCAGCGCCGCTTGGACGGAGGCGTCAGAACGGGCCCAGCCAGAGATCAGCTCCAGGCGCCCAGCCACTAGGCGGACGTTCGCACCCTGGAGATCCTCTCGCAGCTGACCCAACTCAGCAGCAGCACGGTCCAAAGCCGTGGAGGAGGCAGAGGATTCAAGAACCTGAGGAGCAGGAGGAGAAGACGACAACATGATCATGTCTTGGGAGGCCAGAACTTCCGAAGCCTTGGCAACCTCGGCAACAACATCAAGCGCAGGCACCTCCGGAGTCGGCGGAGCCATGGGGGCTAGCACTCCGCCAGAATGCTGCCCTGGCCTCGCGAGGACGATCGGGCGGGGGAGGTGCGAGCTCCACTGCCTTCCCTTCTCACATGCGAAGGCACGGCCGCGGTGGGCGAGCCTGCTGTCGGTGTCAAAACCGGCGGATCTCGGGTAGGGGGTCCCGAACTGTGCGTCTAAGGCTAATGGTAACAGGAGGTTGGGGATACGATGTTTACCCAGGTTCGGGCCCTCTTGATGGAGGTAATACCCTACTTCCTACTTGATTGATCTTGATGATATGAGTATTACAAGAGTTGATCTACCACGAGATTGTAGAGGCTAAACCCTAGAAGCTAGCCTTTGATTATGATTGTTGTCCTTGTCCTATGGACTAAACCCTCCGATTTATATAGACACCGGAGGGGGCTAGGGTTTCACAGAGTCGGTTACAAAGATGGAGATCTAACATCCGAATCGCCAAGCTTGCCTTCCATGCAAAGGATATTCCCATCCGGACACAGGATGAAGTCTTCAATCTTGTATCTTCATAGTCCAACAGTCCGGCCAAAGTATATAGTCCGGCTGTTCGGATACCCCCTAATCCAGGACTCCCTCAGTAGCCCCTGAACCAGGCTTCAATGACGATGAGTCCGGCACGCAGTTTGTCTTCGACATTGCAAGGTGGGTTCCATTTCCGAATACTCCAAGGTAAATTTCAAACACGAAGAGCGTGTCCGGCACTGCAAAAGAAAATTCCACATACCACCGTAGAAAGCAATCGAATCTACTGACAATTTTTCATAACTTGCCATCACACTGTGGCCCGGTCCTTATCCGAACCATTTCTCAACCAGCTACTGCGCATATTGCATGGTGGTTTTTTGGGCACGTCTTGTTGAAGCAGAGGTTGTGTCCCCTTATTACGAGACTCTCATTAACACGGGTGTGGGTAACCCAACCATACCACCAATCGAGGTGAGTGGGGAACGAGCAGGTTCTACCAGGCAAGTGGGTAGGCGCAAAGTTTTATTGCCTCTATAAAGAGATAAGGCCTCTTCTTCTTCACCCACGCCTTCTCCTTCTGCTCGTCCATTCCTTTTCGCTCGAGCCCTAGCGCCCAAGCGTCCGTCTTCTCCACCAAAAGAGGTTCTCCGATAATGTCCGGATTCGGAGCAGGAGGCAAATGGATGGCCTCTACTGTCCAGGAGAAGGATATCAAAAAGCTTCGGGAGGCTGGGTACCTGTCCAAGAAAATCGGCCACCGTCTTCCGACGGCGGGACAGATCACTCCGGAGCTCCACGAGAGGGTTGTGTTCCTCCCTGATTTTGTCTGCGGGCTCAGGTTTCCCCTTCACCCATTTATTCGTGGCATCATGTATTATTACGGGATTGATTTTCATGATCTATCCCCTAATTCTTTCCTCAACATCTCGACGTTTATCGTCGCATGTGAGGCCTTTCTCCGTATATCGCCACACTTCGGCTTATGGCTGAAGATCTTCAATGTGAAGCCCAAGGTGGTGAACGGCGAGCACGCCGAGTGTGGAGGCGCCATGGTGAACAAGATGACCAAGGTCACATGGCCGATAGGCACCTTCAATGATTCCGTCAAGGAGTGGCAGGAGCAGTGGTTCTACATCACTGAGCCGCGCGGCAAAAAGTGGGCCGTTGTTCCCGAATTCAGATCCGGAGCCCCCTGCAGCTTACGTCCTGGCCCAAGAAGGGCCT
Source organism: Triticum aestivum (assembly GCF_018294505.1). NCBI lineage: Eukaryota > Viridiplantae > Streptophyta > Magnoliopsida > Poales > Poaceae > Triticum > Triticum aestivum. The sequence goes on from NC_057804.1 coordinate 86,873,408, forward strand.
AAACTGGTTCTCGTCTGACGAACTGTTGGTGCTCCAAGCGTGCGTCAAGGGTATGGTAGATAAGGACATCAAGCTTGTCAATGTGGTCCAGGTGATGTTAGTTCGCCTGGTTCTTCCTTGTCAGCACCGGGCCTACAATTTGTGGGAGTACGACCTGGCTGAGCACCAGACCCTACAGGGGCTCTACGACTCCTCACACGAGGATATCTGGAAGGTGCTCTTCAAGTCCGGCAAACCGTGGCCGGACTTCACCGAGGACCATGGGTATCAACTATCCCGTCCCGCAAGTCCGGTAAGTCATCACTATGTTTTGTCCATCCATGTGTTTCGTTGGCATACCCCGAGGAAGATGCTTTAATGTGCTTTCCACAATTATCCTAGGATGGACGAAGAAGGCGGGGCATATACACTGTCCGGCCCCGCTGCCGAAAGAACCGTTCGGACCACTTCTGACGAAGATGCTGGTCCTAACGCCTTACAAAGCACCGAAGAAAGAGGCCTACAAAGAGGCCAAGGAGACCAGGAGCAGCCTCCGTCGCAGGCGGTGTTTCGAACACAAAATCCGAAGACTCCAACGCCCATCCTTCTTCCGAAGAGGACGAGGAGGGGGAAGAAGACGAGTCCCCCATGGGGGGAGGAAAGAAAAGGACGGCCTCCTCATCCTTGGAGGCCGAATTGCCTAGGAGGGGGAAAACCCCCCTTCCAGAGGCGTCCACCACGGCTACCGATAGCAGCCCGGAGTGGGATCCCAGGGCCCAGCCCCTGGTAAACTCGTGAGTACACGAAATCCAAACATGCCTATGCGTCCAGGATCATTAAGGCATAATATTTTAATTGCGCCACACTTTTTGCAGCCTGGTGAGGTCTCGCACCGAACAGTCCTCGTTGGAGGATTCGTTGAGCTCAGATGCCCCAGAGAGCGAGACACCTCCGAAGGCCCCTTCCCCAGAGCCTGGGCATGACATCGAAGTGTCGTCCTAGAAGGATCCAGACCAGGGAGGGCATACCTCAGGGGCCGGATATACGGGAGTGACGACTCCCATGAGCGTTGACGGCGGGGCGATGTTGGACTTGGCCCACAGCCGGACACAGTCCTAGAGACTTTTAAGGCTCCAGGATCAGGCAGGCAGCCCCCCTTGACTGGAGGGTCGAGCCTGCTCTGCTGACAACCTCTGCCCAACCAGAGGTGTAGAGCAGCTTATCGACGGCGCTAAAGAGTGCTTCCATCGTCGATGAACATCGCGCCCTTATGTGTGCGGTGATTGAAAAGATTCGGTCCGCTGAAAGTGGACTGAATGAATCATGCATTTGCCTTATAAAAGGCTTTGAGGTATTTTTATCACCTTTTGAAGATTGTCATAGTATGGATAGTAGCCCCTGATACACTGTCTGGTGAAAGAAAGAACCGGACATAGGATCAAATTTCCGTTCGCAGGAGACTCAGTTGATGACATATATCTCTTCCTTTATAAACCGGCGTCTGTAGCGACTGCCGCATCTCATACTACGGAAGTATCCGGACTGAAGCAGAGTCTAGAGTAGGCTAAAGAACAACTTGGCCGAGTGAAGAAGCAGTTGGAGGACAATCAAGGTATGCCGAAACCTTGTTAATTTTAGCACAAATGAGTAGGTGTGCCTGATGAAAGTATTTGTATTGTGTGCTCTAGGGGTGAATGCCGAAATTGAGGCACTTAAGAAGGCTGTGGCTGAAGCCGAAAAGAAGGCAGCCGTGGAGCAGGCTCTTCGCGAGAAGCACGAGGCCAGGGTCCTTGAAGCCGAGCGAGAGCTCCAGGAGGCCGTAAACAAAAGCGAGACTTTGGAGTAGAGTTTATCAGGGAAAGAATCCGAACTCGCCCAAGCTCTCCAAGCCGCAAATGATGCTCGGGAGGAAGCCCAAGGTGCTCTGAAGGACATTCAAGAAGCGAGGAGGATTGAGGCTGGTAAGGCTTTTTCTTATTCAAAGAAAGTTTTATGTAGCGACAGGAGAAATTCAAGGTGGCAAATTGAATTCTTATTTCTCCAGGGGCGTTTGAAGAGCTGCCACGCAGCATATCTGACGCTGCTCAATTCTCTCGAGATGAGCAGAAGAAGACTGCGGAAAAGCTCTTCTGGTCGTAGTATTTGGCACTGAATTATCCGGTGCCATTTGTCGATCAGCTGAAGCAGCTGATCGAACTGCACAAGGCGTCCGAACTAGCCATGAAGGACTTAGTTGTCCGGCTATGGCCCACCGAGCCAATTCCAAGCAGCTACTTCGGGCTCGTGACGCGGATTGTGAGTGCTTGCCCTCGGCTCGAAGTCATTAAGTGGTCGGTCTGTATAGAAGGTGCACGAATGGCATTCGCCCAGGCGAAGGTGCACTGGGGGAAGCTTGATGCTGAAAAGTTGATGACTGAGGGACCGCCAGAGGGTAAGGAGCACCGCAAGCCCGAATTATATTATGATAGTGTCCTGAAAGGAGCCCGCCTTGTGGCGGGTCAATGTACCAAAGACATTGTATTTCAATGAAGACAGTCATGTTGTCCTTTGTAAGGCGGAACGCATTCACTTTTATTATGTATTGCCTGTTATGTGAAAGATTTTCCTCCTGTGCGGCCGTTTTATATATATTAATCCTGAGAGATGGCCAGTCGTAGGCTTCTGCCCCCACGTAGAAAGTACGGGGGTGTTCGAGATAAACCTCAACACTCTTTATCCCATTTTTGGGTCCTTGAAGGAGGTGTCAGCACATCGAACCAGGCAATCGGACTATAGGGCTTTTATCACTCTCACTTAGCCGTAGGAGTTTAAGTAAGGTAGGCGCAGCCCCTGGTGTTCGGAAGACCGCACGAGGGGCTCTATCAGCACCTGATCGGAAGACCGATCCGTCGCACGCTGCATTGGTTATGGCATTATGCGGAATAAATCCTTAAAGATTTTACAACCTCTCGAATAGCTGACCAACTCTCGCCCTATCATGACAGTCAGTTTCCGGCTTTCTCTACTGAGCTGCTCATCCGGAAGAACTGGGATACAATTGCATTAGTTCTCCCAGCGCTACCTTAGCCGATATAGCGGAACGTAAGGTACCAAAACATGGGATCCGGGTAAACCCAACTATTGACCCAAGACATGATTCGGAGTTGATGCATATATTGCTATAAGTTCCGGGTGCCAAGCGACCGAGAAGGTGGTCGGACTTTGTTGCCATAGTGTGGGTACAATGAAGCCCCTGGCGTGTTGAGGCATGACACGATGTACGGATGCCGTTACGACGAAAGGTGTCAATGAGAAATGATAGCAGATAAGCGTCATATAAATCTACATGTTGTATTCGAGTAATACGTCTATGCGTATGAGTACAGCTGATGTTATAAAGAAAAGGAGGTATGACGGCGTAACCTGCTTGGACCGGGCGGGAGGGAGCTGTGTGCGAATCCGAGGTATATCCGGATTGTCTTCGGGGGGAATCTCTAAATATTCCCCCGTTGCGCGTCCGAGCTGATCCCATTTCGACAGTCCTGTTCTGCGCAAAAGCGAACCTGCAAAAAAAACGCTAGAGACATTTGTGTGCCACGGAGCGGTTGAACCGCGGGGTGTGGCCCTTCCCAACTTATGCCGGAGTGTTTGATTGAGCCCTGCTTGAGCCAAACCATCATGCCGTGAAGTAGTTCGGACTCCCTTCTCGGAGTCCGGGAGTTTGGCTGTTGAATCAAGGTTTGATTAAAAGGCGCAACTCGCTACTTCTGTCGTTAAAGTGGCGGTATGCTCTTCAGCGTCGAGGTGGAGTTCGGCCTTGCCCATAATTGCGATCACGTCATGTGGTCCTGCTATTTTAAGCTTGCCATAGGCATAGTGTGATACCGCGTTGAACGCGGTTCGCCCCGACAGTGCCTAATAGTTACTACATAGAGGGACAATGTCGAAGACTAACCCTTCGGTATGGTGATTGTTTGTTGATCCGAAAACTACCTCCAGAGTGATGGAGCCTATACAACTGACCTTCACACCTGGTATGACACCTTTAAAGGATGGTTTTGGTGGGTTTGATCCTCGAGCGATCAATACCTATCTGGCGCACTGTGTCCTGGTGCAGCAAGTTTGGACTGCTGCCTCTGCCCATAGGGGCTCATGTGAGGTGGAACCTGCACTACAAAAAAAATACACTTCCGTGATGATACGTGTTTGTCACAGTAGGTCGCGTTTTTTGTCATGCATGTACATCCATGACGATTTTATGGCAGAATTAAGATAGTCATACCTGTGCTGTCGTAGAAGTGTTCCATGATATTACCAAAATTATCATCACGGAAGTGTCCACTTTCATGACGATAAATCGCGCGTCACAGAAGTGCTTTCATCAAGGGTGACCGACACGTGGCATCCACCGAAACGGAACACCATTAAGCTATCGGGTCGGGTTTTGGATCCGATAACCCGTTAACAACCCCGACCAATGGGGATTTTCCACGTGTAAAATCATCATTGGCTGGAGGAAACACGTGTCGGCTCATCGATGGGACAGATGTCATCCACTCATTGGACAGAAGGCGCCTATGATACGTCAACACGTGGCATGGGCCAATAGAGGCCCATTCATGTGAAAAGGCCGGCCCGTTTAACTTGGTCAAAAGCTGGCGGGCCGGCCCATGGAAAGCCTATTAACGGCCCATTCACATATAGCCCATTTACAGCCCGCTAACCCAAGGCCTGTTACGCCCTATCCGAATTAGGCCCAATAGCGTCATCTGGGCCATCCAATATGATTCCACCCTGTTTTCACTTCTGGCCCATGTATGGCCCATGACGTCTTTCGGCCCATATGAGGCCCTTTGTAACTCTTGGCCCATTAATGGCCCGTCGTGAAATTGGCCCGTAATGAACAGTGTATCACTTTACACCCATTAACGGCCCCTACTGAAACTGACCCGTAATGAACAGTGTACCACTTTATACCCATTAACGGCCCGTTATTCCGTTGGTCCGTTTCCAGCCCATGTTATCTTGCGGCCTTCTCAGAGCCCATTTATTTTTGGGCTCATTTCCAGCATTTGTTTAGTTACGGCCCGTTACTATCATTTTCTGCTTGTGGGCCAGATTCAGCCCGTGGTTACAGTTGGCCCGTTTGTGGTCTGTTAATACGTTGGGCCGTTTTCATAGCAACATAAAATACGGCCTATTAACGATGGCCCGTTATGGTCGGCCCATGAACGGACGATTCCAACTCTAGCCCATTTACGGCCATAATGTGGTCTGTTTGGCCCATGTTTGGTCAATTGATCATACGACCCGTATAAGGCCCATTGATGATATGACCCGTAGAAGGCCCATTGTTTCTACGGCTCGTAGAAGGCCCATTGTATCTATGGCATGTAGAAGGCCCACTGTTTCTACGGCCCGTAGGAGGCCCAGTGTCACTACAGTAAATATTAGCCATGGTTATTGTGGCCTAGTTTTAAAAAATAGGTTATTGCAGTCACTAGCAAACCGCGGAAAAAGAACTGCAATGACTACAAGCAAACAAATAAACAAGACAACAAGGAAATAAATAAGCAAGCAACTAACGCTAGGCTATCACGGCTATTACACATATTACATCCACTGGGCATCAAAGTTCGCCACCAATGCAAATATCAGGAACAAAGCAGCATATCATATACACTGGTTGTCAAAGTTGGTGACCAGCTCAAATATCCTGGGTACCCATAATGCTGGCAAGATGCTTAGGAAGCTTATTAACTTTCTCTTGTTTGGCGCTTAAATGCTCCAGCGCTTGTTGTTGCACCAGGAAATATGCATCTGAATTCTGCAGGGACTTCCTCAGTCCTTTAGCTTCCTATCACAGCACGTCTGATCGATGTCTTTCAACTTGAAGTTGAGACTCAAGAAGATGAACTGATTCAGGTAGTGAGTTCGAAGAGCTTGTGCCAGCAGTAGTGGCCAGTAACTCGAACACTACATCAAGACATGACTTTTGGGTTCTATCACTGTAGTCAAGATAGTTTTTATCAGCTTTCTTGGAGATCAACAGGGATGTCTCACTATCTTGAACCTTATCTGCATTACTTCCTTTACCATTGCATAACGCGGTACTATTCTCCAATATTTTGTCCGCATTCCAGAAGAGAAACAAGCAGACACATCACAGGTTTACCATGTTGTATATGAAACTCATTTTGGTAAATGAGTTTAGTAGTAAAGTGGACAGGATAACAACATGAAACAAACATATATCTATGTACCATGGTCACTTTATGGTCTATATCATTCTAGTTTTTGTTGCCCAATCAAGATAGAGACACAGTTTAAATAATATTTGTTCAAGACAAAGCAGAATAGACAGAATATAAGTGTGGGAAACTATAGAGCAATAACAACACTTTTAATGTGCATGACATGAGAACATAACTGTTTATTCAATTGAAACTAAAATCAACATAGAGCAGGTTACAACAACAAACCAGTTAAAGAAACAGGTTTGAAACATACCTTTTGCGCCATTGGAGTTTCAATTCCATCCTTCGAATTTGAAAATAGTTGGTATGAGTAAATACAGTAATGCAAGAGCAGAGGAGTATGAACCATAGCTACAGAACCTGACCTGAGAACAAGTCTTCTTCTCCTTTAAGCATTGAGTTGGGATTCAGAGTGGTGGTCCTCGTGCTTTGGGCACTGCAGTTCCCTTACTAACTGCTCGTGTTTGGTGCTCTGTGGTGGAGACGGTGCTGTGTCAACTGGAACTGGGTTACTATCTGCCGGGGTTGGGGTTAGAACGGGTGTAGCTAGTTCTCTGTCCAACAGGGTAGGGGTACAATCTACGAGAGTCTGGGTTATGTGTGGTGGATCTGGTCCTTGGGCAAGTACAACCGTGGTTCTATCTGCATCAACTGGTAGCACTATCTTTTTTGAAGAACATGTTGTTACTCCCTAAGGTACTACCATCACCCTCTCCAATTCAAATGGTTGATAAACAAGAAAAGTAATTGAAAGTATAGACATTGTATGATAGACAGGTGCAATGGATAGTGGGGAATAAAAGAGGGCATGAAATAATTCATATTTATGTTGTCTAACCAAACAGGATAGCATGACACAATTTCACATATATGATGGCTAACTAACCACGATAGCATGACACAATTTCACATTATGATGGCTAACTAAAAATGATGGAAAGACATAGTTCAAAATATGATGACTATGTAAACAGGATGACATGATATAACTATATAATGTGTTTATTAAATAGGTTGGCATGCCATAATTCACATACATTCACGGATAGAATGCCATAATTCAAAATATGATGACTGTAAACACTAAACAGGATGAGATGATATAACTATATGGTGTCTTTATTAAATGGGTTGCCATGCCATAATTCAGATAGATGATGTGTATGTACTATGTAAACATGATGGCATGATATAATTCAAATATATGATGTATATAGTAAGCAAGTAAGCAGATGGCAATCCATATATGATGTAAAAACTAAGCAATGCAAGACAACATACATGACATGGTAATATAACCATACCAAGTTTGATCATAGACCTTAGGGGGGAAATAAGACTGGTCATCAGTCTCTGAATCCTCCTCTGAGGATCTCTCTGTAACCAGCAAGATGTCTGCTTCAGTAGGTAGCATCGTCTGCTCTGAATACCTTGTTTTCACTCCAGATTTCTCCATCACCAATTCAAATGGCTGATGCACAGGGAGAGCAGTTGAATATACAAACATTGTCGACAAAAGCAATGAGAAATACAAAAAAAGGAGGGCATGATATAATTCACATATATGACGCTTACCTAAACAGCATGGCATTGCATAATTCACATACATAATGCCTTGCAACAAGATAACATTGCATAATTCACATATATAATGTCTTGCAACAAGATGGCATTGCATAATTCACATATATGGTAATTAGACACTAAACAGGTGGCATTCACACAAAAGCATGTCTAAACTAAGCAAATGACATAGCAATGCAAGATACCATATGCACGATATGAACAACATAACCCTGCCAAGTTAGAGCATGCACCTCGGGGGGGGGGGGGAATATGACTTGTCATCTGTCTCTAAATCCTCCTCTGAGGAGCTATCCGTAACCAGCAAGACATGCGCTTCGTCAGATAGCATTGTCTGCTCTGAAGACATTGTTCCCACTCCAGATTTTTCCATGACCGTGTCGAACGGCTGATGCACAAGAAGAGTAATTGAATGTACTAAAATTGTTGACAAATTTAACACGTAATAAAAAAAATTATGGCATGATATAATTCACATATAAGATGACTGGCTAACCAGGGTGGCATTGCAAAATTCACATATATGATGCTTGGCTAAACAAGATGGCATTGCATGATTCACATATACGATAAAGAAACTAAACATATGGCATTTACACAAAGCATGTCTAAACTAAGCAGATGTCATCTTTAATGTATACAGTAAGCTATGCAAGGCACCATATGCATGATATTACCAACATCAGCATGCCAAGTTAGAACGAAGACTTCATGGGGTAAATAGGAGTGATCTTCTCCTTATGAATCCCCCTCAGAACAATTATCTTCCTCTTGATTACAATCCGAAATGGGTGGAGGGGGGCTGCCTTTGCGCCCAGCATGGAACGACGTCTGCATGAAATTTTATTGCCACACAAGGCTCGTCTCTTTTGCTCTACATGATCAGTTCCATTGTGTACAATAACTGGCATGCATAGGAATAAAACATAGTGAGATTATGTAAGGAGTGCATGCACAAATCCAGAGTGATGGTAGCAAACTGTGGATAGACCCAAAACCAATGATAGCAGGCAAATAATGGCTTCAGTTAAAAAATATAGATAATGGCTTCTTTACTATTTGTTTCCCACCCAACATGAAACTCATAGTAGACACCGGAGATTAACTAGATAGTAGATAGATACTATTGATTGCGGCCCCGATATGTACCCCACAACCATTTAAAAACTCAATTTTGACCATTAGTTTGGAGCTGACTCAGAGTCTAATCGGTGAACAGGACGATAAAGTAGCATGTAATATTAAGTGATGCATAACGTAAGGAGACACAAAAGAGTGCGACCTCTCTTGCGGACCAGTGAAGTCCTCGAGGTCATCTACTCGGTTGATGATGGTAATGCAGTTTTCATGGCTTCCGGCGGCGGCGAAGAAGATCTGAGGTGGCGAAAGACAGTCTGGAGGCCGGATCCCTGCTGTGCTGGACCCTTCTATCGTTGGATCAGCTGAGCTGGGGTGGACGACGGCGCAGCAGGAGCGGGACAAACCATGCAAGGTTTTCTTTGACAACTATCTGTAAGAGAAGTAATTCTGTAAAGGCTCGTTTGAATTGGAGGATTCCAACAATGCAGGGATAGGAAATAGACAAGAATAGGATAGGAATGCACGTGCAAAAGAGAGAATTTAAAAACACAGGATTTCTTCCAATCTGGGTGTTTGATTCACAACAATTGGAAGATCACAGGATGCAAAGAAGCCTGGTGAGATTAAGTCAAACCACTATAAAATGTATGGTTATAATGCTATTATGCTACTATCTCTTAGTCCTGTGCTTCATGAATAGGAATTTGAAAACGAGGACAAGTGAAAATTAAAATTCCTACGTTTTTTTCTTGCAAGGAGACACTAAAGGAACAAATCCTACAGTTTTCCTTTGCTCCATTCCTTTGAACCAAATTGATGAATAGTAGTACCATAGGAAACTTCCCAATTCCTATGTTTTTCATTCACTTTTCCTTTCAAACACTGGCGATTCTAGTAGGCAGGCTTGAGCAAGGAAAAGCCTACACTAAAAAAATGTTTTTTTGCTACTTCTATTACTTTGGACCCAGGCCACTACCCTATTAGCTCAACTCCCAGGGCCATCGACAAATGCATGGCTCAAGCGCGCAGAAATAAATAATGATGGCGTTCAATACAGTCCATCACGGATAGCTAAGTTTACTGGTACCTCACTGCTTGTCATATAGTAGGATAAAATAATCGTATTTCCCGTTACTACGAGTGCTCAATGGACAGTATATAAAACATGTAGAGTAAAAAAGAGATGCAACAAGTGCACAACCTGTTTGGCGAAGCCATGTCGATCTCAGCGTGATTGGGCTGGCCGGTGAGGATGCTCCGGCTGACTTGGCTGTTGGAGGAGGGGTAGAAGATCTTAGGCGTCTGGAGATGGAGCCCGAGGTACTGCTCCGCTGTGATGGAGGGTTTCGTCATTGGAGCAGCTCCGATGAGTTGTACGACGCCGAGGCTGAAGCAGGACAAGAGAGACAATGTTAACCTGAGTGGAATTCTAATAGCATCTCCAATACATGACGTAAAATACATAACCACAAAGTGCTAGATGTAAAATATATCAGGCGCTCATCTCTGAACTTAACTGTCGAAACTAAATTTAACTGTCGAAACTGAACTTAACTGTCGAAACTGAACTTAACTGTCGAAACTGAATTTTGCTGTCAAAACTGAATTTTGCTATCGAAACTGAACGTACAAGCAAGGTGAGGCTACACGTCGGCCGACTGACTTTTTCATCTCTGGTCAGTCGATTTTGCAGCCGTTGGATACGAAATCAAGGGCCTGCGGTTCATCTTCAACGTCCACCCCCCTGAACCGCCAGCCACCACCGGCCAAATAGCACCCCCCGCCGCCCGCGGCCGGCGGTGCGCCACCCCGCCTGCCCCGAAAACTCTCCCCACTGCCGGTCTGCCGCCGCCCCGGCCATCCCTCTAGCCCCCCCCCCCGTGCCGAGCTTTTTCTCCGGCGATCACCACGCCACCACCCCGCCACCGCCCCCACCCTGAACCCTAAGATAGATAGTGGGGTACCTCTCCGACGTGCCCCCTCCCCGCTGTGGCTGATTCTTCCTTCACCCAGGCGAGCCCCCCCCCACAACCTGAAAATCGACTGACCCAAAAGTCAATTCTGTCGACTGAAGTGTAGCTAAATTGGAGCAGCATCGCAAGCAATAGCAAGAGCGAGAGCAGCAGCGCGAGCAAGAGCAATAGTAATAGCAAGAGCAAACCAGGCAGGGGACCGAGAGCAAGATTAGAGCAGCAGCGCGAGCGAGAGCTAAAGCAGCAGCAGCTCCTACTGATGTGGACGTCACCGCCGAGGGAGCGGCGCCGTGGACGAAGTGGCCAGCGACGCCGCCGTGGATGGAGCCGCGCCGTGTTGGCTCGGGACCGACAGCCGGCAGCACCATGAGATCGAATCAAGAAGAAAATGCGGCGATTAGTGTACAACCTTCATCCGAGGAAACGGTAATGATGATGCTCTTCTGGTGGTGCAGGTGAAGACGGAGGTGTGGGAATGGAGGTGGAGCGAAAGACGAGGGGAACATCGGTGCAGCTCCTTGGAGGTGGAGGACGGGGTGGCTGAACCGGCAGGACCACGATATCGATGACCGATCCTCGTTTGGTATGGTGGATGAGGGACGTCGAGGTGTTGTTGTGGACGGCGTCGTCGGGGAAGAGGCTCCGGCTGGGTGGTGGACGAAACAGGGTGTCGGGCTTTGTCGTGGATTTTCGCGGCCTCGGTGTATGAATGGGTGGGCGGATGAGATGGCAGTGGGGAACCATGGCTTAGGGACGTGCTTGTCCAAAATGTGGTGTAAGTTATGAAAGTACCCCCACCGATTTGAGGCGGTTCTTTCGGTTCAGGGCTACGACGGGCATTTCACGGGTCGGGATTTCACAGCAGGTGGGAGTTTTCATGCGCGTTGTAATTTCGGAATAGCAAGGCGCGGGTTGAGATGGAGGGAGTTGTCGGAGCACGTCGAGACAAAGATATATCTTTAATATTTCGGGCTAACAAGCCACAGGTTGAAATTTCGGGACAAGCCTAACGTGTACTGTACCAAATCAATGCCCACTACAAATGTCATTCAAAACTTTGAATTCATGTTATGTTCAATTAAAATATTTCGCTACGTGTATAATGCATGCAACCTACTACTCAAATGAACGTTTTAGTGCATTCCAAACGTATATACTACCTCTTCAATATGAACTAAATTTGAGTTTCTCTATTTGAATAAGATCTACAGTAATGATTGTTGTGAAGTCAAAGCATTTGAATTTGTTTCTCTGTTTTAATAAGATCTACAATCATCTTTATTGTCAAGTTAAACCTTCATTTGTGTATTATCTTCACAGCACACCACATGATTAGTGTCGAGTTACATACGAACTACGTGTACTATATGAACTCGAACTTGATTTTTTGAATCCACTTTATGTTGATTTCAAATCACATTACATTTCTAGCTCTATCTAGATCTTCATAATCTAAACCATGTCTCGGATGTATAATGTGTTTATCACATTATGTATGGTGCCCCGCCCCCTACGCCTACAAGTATTTAGATGTGAGTTGCAAACACCACACATTACCAGAAATTCAAATAAAATGTGAGATTGTGTGATGTATAGTATGGTTTAGATTGTTCGACATTTAGCTGTGAGTTGCAAACGCCATGCATTATCACATTATGGTATAACATGTGCACAACACGTGTATCACCGCTATATTCATGCAGGCATATGTTTAAAACACTATGATCTCCTATTCAAATATATGAATCCACTTTCATATCAAATTATGATGTTTGTTAGTCTCTTACACCCACACAATCCTCTAACCTTTGTAGCTACCACTAACTTTCTCTCGTGCATGCAATCGCCCTCCTCGCCCTCCCCCTCCCTCGGCATTCTATCCACCGGGCACATTCATTTTTTTTCTTTAGGCCGTTCTCCCAGAGTCTCCACAACTCCTTTCCGACACACACCGATCGATAAACCTCTCGAGTGATGTCTACCTACAACATACACATGCACCTTCAATCTCCTCCTTTATGTGTCCTTGCCTCGTGTCTCTCATACGGTCACACACACACGTGTAAACTATCTCCCCTCTTTTCATCAATCTCAGAACCGCACACTCCTCCCCCTATCTAGCTAGTAGCTGGGCCTCTCACACCACCTCCTAGCTCCATTCTCTCTCTCTATCCATCTCACTCGGCCTTATTTACCTCTAAAAAATGGACATACACCGACGGATCTCTCGCTATACATATAGCTAGCTAGGTCCTTATAACTCGTTTTTACCCACGCGTTGATCGATCTACCTCATTAGTTATGTCTCTCCCTTCCTCCGACAAACAACAATTGATCTACAAATCTAGTTAGGTTTGCTTACCAAACACATGGTTCCCCTTCATCATCCATGGATGCGTCCCGACAGATCTATCACACACAGGCACACACAGAAACACATCCCCACTCTTATTGATAACATTGCAGTTCCACCCTCAGTTTGTCTAGTAGGCCTCTCTCACCATCTTCGAGTAGCAACTCCATCACCCATCGAACACTCTACCCCTCTCCCTCCCTCTCCCTCCCTCTCTCTCTCTCCTCTCTCTCTCTGTCCCATCACATTTCCCGTCCTTTAGTTATGTATGGATGTCGACCGATCTCCCTCAAGACATAGTTGGGTCTCTCCTTTTCAACACATATACGAGTCGTTCTACCTCTATAGTTAGGCCTCTGCCTACCCCTCCCCCCACCCCCCCCACACACCGATACATCGAGCGCTCTAGTCATGTCTCCCTGCCACACACAAACTTGACATGTGCCCTCTGACGTTCTGGTAGGTCAGTCGCCCTATATCTTTGACTTGCACACACACACAATTTCGATGGTTCTCTTCATCGATCTCGCACCCACCCACTTGATCCTCTCTTCGACTCTATCGATATCTATGACCCCTCCCTCTCTTCTCGTGGATTGCCTGACCCTCTATATATGATATGGATAGGCCTCCATTTCACACACATTGCTTGCAAAATTTTGTTTGAGATGTCATTCGACACATATTCCCACAAATACATTCACGAAATCAACCCCCCCAGAAAAACAAAAAACACTCACGAACATGGTTTGTATCTCTCACACACACCCACGTAGGTGGGGGGCATGCACGAAGAGGAGAGGTGCATGCACGACACACGTACTCCCGTCTCTTTCCCAACCATACCCGCGCGGGTACACGGTGGAGCTCATTTCTGACGAAAAAGGCAGCCCACGTGGTAATTTGGCACGTGTACTGGTTGTCCACTTGGTGGAGGGAGGATCTACCACGGGTGAACAAACAAATGACGACTTGACGCGTTATGTTAAAAAAAGAGGCAAACCATGTGGGGCCTACCTTAGAGGCAAGGCTCTATGCACTGGAGTACTTTTGATGTGTCCCGTGAACTCGTAGAATGAGGAGAAGCTTGCTTAGTACACCATCTCCCCAGCCCACGGGCGCGGTGACTCGCAGGATGAGGTGAAGCTTGCTTAGTACTGTCCGCCTTACGCCCACTCCCTCACCCATGCGTGCGGTGGCTCGGAGGACGAGGAGAAAAATTTACTACTCCCTCCGTTTACTCCTCGTCCCTACTACCTTCGTTATAGAGATTATATCATATTGTTTGGAATATATATGTCCTTTAGGAGATTTCAATATGAACTACTAGTACATACTCCAAACACTGATGTACACAGACATATTTCAGAGTGTATATTCACTCATTTTGCTCCATATGTAGCACTCTCCCTCACCCCGACATGCAGCAATTCATTCGGTCTCATATAGCCAGAACGATATATACTGCACTACCATTATTTCTCGACTTCCCGAAGTGGCGAACAACCAATCGCAAGGTTAATATTTTGGAGATGCCAAGCGCAAGGTTATAGGAGAACGAGTAGTAGGTGTCGCGTCATTTATAAATAAAGTTTTTTTTTCTTCAGTGGCACGTATGCAATATGATAGGTTCATTTGGAGAGAAAAGGAAATCGCTCCACTATATACATAGTCAGGACGGGCCAGCCTACAGGGTTTCTTGCGGGGGTTGCTCTCTTCACACTCTCTTGCACTAAATGACTGTGGCCACATCTCTAAAATCCTAGCGGATCACGTCCGCCAGGGGAAGGGGTGGATGCTTAGTGTATATGCGGTCGCCGTCGCCGATGGCGAAAACCCACTGTCGGCACGTCCGATTAGGGGTCCCCGCCGTTCTCTCTCACAAAGCCGGTGAGGTTGCCTTCGTCCCTTGCTCACTGCCGCGGCGTGGGCAGTTGCCGCCTCCCGCCGCCCTCCTCAAGGTTGAGCTACGTCCCTCAGGTACAACTCCCTTTATAGCCGGCTTGCACCACTTCTCCAGCTGCCCACATCACTCCATGTGGATATTTCTCTACTTCCTTGCCCCGCACATACCTCTACTGGCTTCTACGTACTGTATTTGTGACGAGTTTATGTCTCATCAACTAGTCCCAGTAATCTTATTCTAATCACGCTTCTACAATTTCTTTGCCACAGGGATGCTCATCTCGATTTTGGTGAAACTTCACAAAATGATCCGATGGTCAAAAGGTTGCAAACTTCATTTCTTAGGAAGCTCGAACATTGCCAGTAAATTGAAGCCTGGTTAGGGTTCACAGTTCAAGGGCTAGGGACTGCATGGATTGTTTTTTTCTTTAGCTGCCTCTGTTCCAAAATAAGTGTCAACTTTAGTAGTAGTACAACTTTGTACTAAAGTTTGCACAAAGTTGAGACACTTATTTTGGAACAGAGGGAGTACATATTTGCTATGATCTGTCAATCATTGAGATGCAATAGCATGCATGTTAGTCTCCTTTGTATTTGATGAAATGTTGCAACAGGCAACCTTGTAAGCAAGATACATGTAATAGAAGCTGGAAGCTTCATAGCATTGTACAAATTTGTCTCGCTGATAAATTACAGTACGTACTATACTAGTACTTCCTCCGTTCCTAAATATAGGCCTTTGTACAGATTTCACCATGAACCACACACGGATGTATATAGATGCATTTTAAGTGTAGATTCATTCATTTTGTTCCGTATGTAGTTCACCTAGTGGAATCTCTACAAAGACTTATCTACTAGTAATATCTAGCCCCCACTACTAGGAATTCACTATCCTCTCCTTGAGCCACATCATCAAAATTAATGTAGCCGTTAGATGAACTAAATTAGTCCATAATAGCCTTCTGATCTAGACGTTGAGAGGCTCCGCAGTAAGCCACATGCAAGCATGCAGAAATACCATGGCATGCATGTGAGTGGGTTTTAAATCACATCAACATGTCTGCACGCAAGCATGCACCGGTAGCATGCATGTAAGTGAGCTTTTAAGTCCCATTAACATGTCAAAAAGAAAAATATAATCCCATTATGCAGTAGGAGTTGGCTGATCTTTTTTCCTTACGTCGGATGATCTCATGATGATGGGAGTTTTTTTAGTTTGGCTACCACATTTGTCATGCGGTTATAGAGTTTTTTTAGTTCTATGAAATCGATAATTTTACGCAGACAGATATACGGTTGTTCCGCGACAACGCGCGGGGACTCATCTAGTAGTATTTAGGAATGGAGGGAGTACTATGTAAAGAGTTAGGTGTCGCACGGTGTCCAGAAAATATGGTGATAGTGTGAGGTGGGCCATGTAATCACTGAGCCTGCGTGTTTTCACTGCTCTTGCACTCCTCCGCTATAAGACTGGAGAAAATTGTAATATAGTAGTACCTCCTTTCGCCGAAAGCGTGGGACATCCAGCAGTCCTACCACCTCAGTAATAAAGACAAATGAGCCGTCAAATCACATAGACCTAGCAGTAAGCCGGACGGACGAAGCAACCATCACTCTTGCACCAGTGAGAGGTCGCGTCCGCTCTGCCCGGGCATGAATGCGGCACCAATTATTTGGAGCGGCACTGACCGTTTCGGGCGGGAAGCAAGCGCGGGCGATGGAGGGGCTTTGGGTGGGCCAGGCTGGTTAGGAGCGGGCATGGCAGCTGTCCACCTGTCCCTACCGGACACGCCCGGAAACAAGAGGATGCACCAACTCTCGTGGCTAAAATCGTACACTACACACCATCTCTCTGTAGGAGTTGGTCGATATGTCGCTCTCTCTATCACACACATGCTGTTAAACACACACACACACACACACACACACACGCACGCACCTTGGTCCCGCTGCACATTCTAACTTGACTTATTACACCTAGACGGAGGGAGTAGTAAGTAGAAGATACGGTGGCACACTGACTTAGGTCGAATACAAGTGCCCAAAATTGTGTGCATGTTATAATAAGGATTCACTTAAAATAGTACGTGAGCGAACAGAGGGATCAATTGGACAGTGTTCCCGAGCAGTAGCGAGATGTGTGAGGTAAGATACACCGCTGGCGCTTTCATTTTTTCTTATTAATTTGTTTGTTTCACCCTTTGACTGGTGGGACCCAACGTATTATGTGGAGAGAGGTAAGGTGACTATGGCTGCATATTTTCTACACCACTGTGGATAGTCTTACCACCAAAGCCACATGACACGATTATGATTTAAATCCCAATGATTCCCACACACACAAAAAAAACACGGCATGCTTGTCGCACGAATGTAGGAAAGTATAAAAGGTTATTTTCCTCTCGTTGAACATAACGGCAGGGTTGTGTAGCTGGTTAGCCTGTTCGCTCATCAAACTTGAGGTCTCGGGTTCCGCTAAAAAAAACTTGAGGTCTCGGGTTCGATAACTACACTTGAGCATAATTTATGCCAGGAGGATTCTTTGACTAGTCAAAATGGATGGATACGGAGCTATACGATCTCTTAGTGACCGTATAATCACCTCATCACGTACTCTATAAGCCGCAGCCTCGACGCTTGTTTTCTATGGTTTGCACGCTTCACGCTCTCTCTCTAGTATATATATACACGCTGGAGCCTCAGCGCTTGTAGTTGCTCTCCTCACACTCTCTCACCATCTCTAGATCTAAACAAGACTTCGTTGGCCTCTCTCTCCCCTCACTGCTGCTCAAAGAGCCGGCAGGATCCGTCCGTCGGGAAGGGAAGGAGGCTTAATGTTGTCGCCGTCGGCGAGGGAGGGAACTCACTACCGGCACAGCTGTTCACTTTCACCCAGCGGCGGTGCGGGAGGGCCTACGACCCCTTCTTCTTCACCATCGTCCCATCGCCCACCGAACCACGCCTCAAGAACCTTAAGGTATAATTTACTTATTCCACATGCATTGCTCTAGCTGCATGTATACCATGAATCTAGGACGTGGTTCAAAGAGGAAAGGAGTGTGGGAAAGTAGTGGGGAAAGTTGTATCGCATAAATCTAGGACGTGGTTCAAAGAGGAAAGGAAGGGGCGAAAGTACTAGTACAGACTGGCTATCTAGCACCTACGTTGTTCGAAAAGGGAAATCAATGACAAACACAGTACGCACATCTGTAACGAACTGATCTTTCATTTTGGGGGACAAGGCTGTAGAGTTTGAGCAGGACTAGATTTGCTGCGCTCACATAGGGAAAGGTGTCTAAAGATAATAAAACTGGGACCAACACAAATATGCTCCTTGGTTGTTTGTTCTTTGTTGCAATAGAGTGTGCATGCACAGGGTGCTGGTGCATCCACTGTCCCGTGCAATTCTTTAGTTGTTGTTAATCTAAGGCCCTGTTTGGTTAAAAACTCCCTAGTCCCTACCTGCTTGGTTTAAGGGACCAAACCTGGACTAGAGGTTATTAAATGACATGCTAAAAGACCATGTTACCCCTAGTAATGAACTAATAGATACAAGGTGTGATGCCTGGAAGGGGCAACTGTTGGAAAAAGTCCCAAAAATACTCCCTCGGGGTCTTCTTTCTTTAGTCCCAAAAATGCCCACTTTTAGTCCCTAAAAGTCCCTCTTGTTTGGTTTAGATGGGACAGACACAGAGTTCTTTTAGTCCCTACACAAAAATGTCCCTGTAAACAAACACCCTCTAATAATGCAGCTCATCTAGTAAGCGTGCAGCAGCTAGCAAGCAAGTGCCGAGCAGCCAGTGCATCGGAGGAGCACGACGGGCAGGAGGCAACATCACAGGCGGACTGAAGCTGGCGCCGCCACATCGTCCGTTTGGTCGTAGCCGTCACTCAGCTATCGCTGTGGGCTGGGGATTAGGCCCAAATAGCGGGGCTGCATGCATTGCTGGGCGTGCCATAGGCCCAATTAGCATGGCTGCGTCGCCCTTTTATCTTTTGAACGATTTTTTCCATCTAACGAGAGTCCGCAGTTACTCAAACAAAAAAGAGTCAGCGAGCCAGCAAATGATGGTATGCATACGGGTATAAAAGATTACTTACAAAATCAAGGTAGGGAAGACACCCAACCTCGGCCAAAGCAAATTACATTTTTAACGAATTTTATTGTTAATATAATCTCTATGTTAATATTAATCAATGCCACCGTTTAAGAAATGCTACTATCTTGCTTTCTTTCCCATCTAGATAAGGTAGATGCTTCTTTTTGTTGGCTTCTGTGTCATCCACCGTTATTGACCACTAGTTGTTTCCTTTGCACCTCTGTGTAAACAGGGTTATCTACTTGATCTCGTTGCCATTGTGACCTTTTGTTGCACTGCACATAACACTTTTGTTTTAAGAGTGTTTTGTGCAGTTCAACCAAAATGTCACACCGACAATGTTACTTGATTGCTTGATCTTAGTGGAACTACACAAGAGGAGATCTTACTTCCTATCCGTGTTTGCAAATTTGGTTCAGATCTTCTTCTTGTGAGTTGTTTGAATTCCACATCATGAGAGGTCAGTACTAGCCTTCTTTCACATGATTCTCTAATGTGCTTTCATATGTTGTGCTACTTGTATGGTAATGTTGCTTGATTTTAGTGAACTGCACAAATGGAGACAAGACTTCCAATCTGTATGTGCACCGTAATATCCCACTGAGGTAATATAAGGATATTTCACAACTGTTGGCCTGTATTTTGCCACTTTCATCAGAAAATTAATGTCATTGTTTAGTGTTATACTTGTGCTCCCTAATTGACATGCCAAATCTTACATTGAAGGTGAAGCTTGTCTGTTATTGAACCAAGTGATGAAGGGGAAGAATAAGCGGAAAAACAAAAATCAGCTCCCGGTGCTGTAATGAAGCACTGGAACTGTAATGACACAAGTAATGATATAGTTTTGCATCTTAATTTATTGCTATCGCTGGAACGAGCAATTGTTTTGCCACTGATTTGATGACACTCTTAATGTAATATGTAATTATCTCTACTTGTGCAAACAGGGATCTTCTTTGAAGATAGCATATATTTTAGTGGAACTGCACAAAAAGATGTTGGAAACATTAAACTAATCGAGGAGTATATAGTAAGCATGGCCACCACAGTAGATATCAACAGATGGTTCCAGAGAAGTGCTTGATTTTTATGCTCTATACAATAAGCCTCCTAACAAAGGTTGGTACTCGCCCACTAATTCATCCATATGATTGAGCTTTGTCATCTCTATTGGTGTTGTGCTACTGTTTAGATACTGTCATGAAAAAGTGGTATTGTCCTTGAGAAGTGCTTCATCTGTGTTGTTTTAAATATTTCCTTTCCTTTTTTTCGAGCAAATAGGGATGCTAGCATTTAGTTGTCCTCTTGTCTTTGCACAATAGGATCATCTTCCTCTGAAGAAGAATATGGAGTACGTGAAGTGACTAGTTCCGATTATGCCAGGATGAAGAAGCCATGTCTATCTTCTCATCAGAAGGAGCAGTTGAAGGATGGTTACATTACTCCGCACAAGACCAAACTAACTTCAGCTCAGAAGGACTGACAAATCTCCATTTTTTTGCTGTGATGCACGAGTATAATGTTGTTCTAGGATTCTCATCAAAAGGAGCAGTTGAAGGATGGTTACATTACTCCCCACAAGACCAAACTAACTTCAGCTCAGAAGGACTGACAAATTTCCATTTTTTTGCTATGATGCGCGAGTACAATGTTGTTCTAGGATTCTTTCTGGTGAGTTCCATTTTTCTAAAATTGTGCTCTACATGGACCATGTAGGTGCCTGTTTAAACTATCAATTCATAGTACAGTTTGCTTTATACTAATCACTGTTTTTGTATTTGTACAAACAGGGGTGATCAGCTTGATTTCAATGGAAACTGCACAAAATGTTCATGAATATATCGAATCAGTCATTTCCACCACAAGAAAGGAGGTGCCGATAAGTTCAAGGCGTTGCAACATATAAGGGTGAAATCATAAAAGCTACGCGCGAATTTGGTTGATTTTGGTGGAACTGCACAAAAAGAACTCTTTATTCATATCATCAAGCTCCTTATTCATAAGACCCAAAAAATCTCTTTGTTCTTTAAACTCTTTTCTTAGGAAGTTATTATGCTCAAATTGCAAATTCATAAAGTTTCTAATATTTGACTCAATCTCTTCGAACCTCCTAAGAAGGAGGTCGGTACTCGTAGGCAAAGCCATGAGGACAAACAAGCACACAGGCAAACATAAAACGGCAAACGTAAAAGAGAGGGGAAGAAGAAGGTAAGCAGAAAAGAGAGGAGATTGGGAAAGAGAGGGCGAATAAAACGGCAAGGCTGAAGTGGGGGAGAGGAAAACGAGAGGCAAATGGCAAATAATGTAAATGCGAGGGAGATGAGTTTGTGATGGGTACTTGGTATGTCTTGACTTGAGCGAAGACCTCCCTGGCAACGGCGCCAGAAATCCTTCTTGCTACGTCTTGAGCTTGCGTTGGTTTTCCTTGAAGAGGAAAGGGTGATGCAGCATAGTAGCGTAAGTATTTCCCTCAGTTTTTGAGAACCAAGGTATCAATCTAGTAGTAGGCTTCTCAACAAGTCCCACGAACCTACACAAGCAAACAAAGAACTCGCAACCAACATGACAAAGGGGTTGTCAATCCCTTCACGACCACTTGCGAAAGTGAGATCTGATAGAGATAATATGATAAGATAAATATATTTTTGGTATTTTATAATATAGATGCAGAAAATAAAGATGCAAATAAAAGTAGATTGGAAGCAAATATGATAAGAGATAGACCCGGGGGCCATAGGTTTCACTAGTGGCTTCTCTCGAGAGCATAAGTATTACGGTGGGTGAACAAATTACTGTCGAGCAATTGATAGAAAAGCGAATAATTATGACATTATCTAGGCATGATCATGTATATAGGCATCACGTCCACAACAAGTAGACCGACTCCTGCCTGCATCTACTACTATTACTCCACGCATCGACCGCTATCCAGCAGTCATCTAGAGTATTAAGTTCATAAGAATAGAGTAACGCATTAAGCAAGATGACATGATGTAGAGGGATAAACTCAAGCAATATGATATAAAACCCATCTTTTTATCCTCGATGGCAACAATACAATACGTGTCTTGCAACCCTTTCTGTCACTGGGTAAGAACACCGCAAGATTGAACGCAAAGCTAAGCACTTCTCCCATGGCAAGAAAGATCAATCTAGTAGGCCAAACCAAACCGATAACTCAAAGAGACTTGCAAAGATAACTCAATCATATAAAAGAATTCAGAGAAGATTCAATTATTATCCATAGATAAACTTGATCATAAACCCACAATTCATCGGATCTCGACAAACACACCGCAAAAAGAGATTACATCGAATAGATCTCCACAAGAGAGGGGGAGAACATTGTATTGAGATCCAAAAAGAGAGAAGAAGCCAACTAGCTAATAACTATGGACCCGAAGGTCTGTGGTAAACTACTCACAACTCATCGGAGGGGCTATGGTGTTGCTGTAGAAGCCCTCCGTGGTGGAATCCCCCTCCGGCAGAACGCCAGCGATGGCTCCAAGATGGGATCTCGCGGATACAGAAGGTTACGGTGGTGGAAATTGTGTTTCGGTTGCTCCCTGGATGTTTTCGGGGTATGTAGGCTTACATAGGAGGAAGAAGTACGTCGGTGGCCGCTTGAGGGCCCCACGAGACAGGGGGGCATGCCCTATAGGGGGGGGGGCGCCCTACCCTCTCGTGGCCGCCTCGGCTGCTTCTTGACTTGCACTCCAAGTCCTCTGGATCACGTTCGTTCCAAAAATCACGCTTCCGAAGGTTTTATTCTGTTTGGACTCTGTTTGATATTCCTTTCCTTCGAAATACTGAAATAGACAAAAAAACAGCAATACGGCTGGGACTCCGGTTAGTAGGTTAGTCCCAAAAATGATAATAATGTATAAAATAAAGCCCATAAACATCCAAAACAGGTAATATAATAGCATGGAACAATCAAAAATTATAGATACGTTGGAGACGTATCACAAATCACTGAGTTGTAAACAATTATGTGTTACATGTAGAGGCCGTTTTTCATACTTTTGCCTAGAATTATTATGATGTCTCCTGTGTGGCCATTAATGTATGCATATAACGTGAAAGTTAGCAGTCGTTGGCTTCAGCCCCCACGCATATAGTGTGGGGGTGTTCGAAACGAGAGGCGTAACACACTTGATCCAACGTCTTGGTCTGTTAAGGAGGTGATCGCACATCAAACCAGGGAACCGGACTATATGGCTGTAACGCTTTCACTTAGCCATAGGAGTTGAAAGGTGGGGCTACTATGTAGCCCCTCGTACTTCCGCGTGCATCCAGATACGGTGCGCGTACTTGACCGGAAAACTGGTCCTTCGTTAATGCGGAGGAATTCTATAGATTCCAGGGAGTCCTCGAGTGGTTGACCAGTCTCTCGCTGTATCATGACAATCAGTTTTTGGCTTTCTCTACTGAGGTGCTCATTCAGAATAACCAGGGCACAATCGCAGTAGTTCTCCTTTGGCCGCCTTAGCTGATAGAACGGAACGTAAGGCAGGAAACCCAGGAGCCGGGCTAACCCAACATTTGACCAAAGACATGATTCGGAGCTGATGCATATAAGGCCAAACTCATGACACCGAACACTCCCGAGGGTATTCGGATTTTATAACATATACTGGGCGGAAGAACGCCCTTGACCCTGTAATTCCAGGTACGTGCATCAATCTGTCGTGGTGAAAAAGCCTATAACGCCAGTGTCCCTTATGGGTGTATGAAATGCATATGGGATGTCATGCAACAAAAGACACTAAAGAAGGTTTACACAGGGGCTTAATCTAAAGAGAAATATTTGAGCGGGGCCCTGCTACACGTCTGCGCCTTTGTCTCTGTTGTGCCTTATCCTGGAAGGGTGTTGTCTGTGAAAACGAAAACTCATGAGAAAAAAAGGAGAGTAAGCGTGAAGAATTAGTTAGTCTCGATGGATGTTCGAGATATTTTCCTATTAATGAGGCAAGCCGAATTGTGGGCTTTGTTATGTTTGCAGCCCCTTGTTTTATTTACGGGGACACATGTACATCACCTAGCTCGGGTTTATCCGAGCTATTGTGAAAAATGGTGCACTGGACTCGTCTAGCCGTGTCCGTGGTCTTGACGACCGCTCATGCATTGCGGTGGGAGAGGCCGCCTAGAGTCCGGCAACGGGCGCTGCCGCATACTGCTCTGTCTTTCCGACAATGGTTATGATGCCACGTGGACCGGGCATCTTAAGTTTAAGGCAGGCGTATTTCGGTATTGCGTTAAAGCAAGAGAAGGCCGTTCTTCCGAGCAATGCATGATAATCGCTGCTGAAGGGAGCGATGTTGAAGAGTAAGTTCTCGCTTCTGAAGTTGTCAGGAGAACCGAATGTCACTTCTAATACGAGGGAGCCCCAGCAGTGGGCCATGACGCCTGGAATCACTCCATTGAAGGTGGCGCTACTTTGGCTTATTCTGGAAGGGGTCTATCCCCATCCTGCGGATGGTGTCTTGATATATCAGGTTAAGACTACTGCCACCGCCCATTAGGACACGAGTGAGATGGTATCCATCAATTATTGGGTCGAGCACCAAGGAAGCCGATCCTCCATGCTGGATACTGGCCGGGTAGTCCCTATGATCAAAGGTGATCGGGCAGGCCGCCCAGGGATTAAATTTGGGAGTTGCGTGTACCATGTTCATCGTTTTGACTTCTGGTGGGAATTTTTTCTGGCCCCCCATGTTCGGCTGGCGAGGCTCATCCTCGTCTTCGCTTGGTGTGTCCCTTTCCTTGTGTTCGGCATTTAATTTGCCAGCCTGCTTGAAGACCCAACATTCTCTATGGGTATGATTTGCAGGTTTTTTGGAAGTGCCATGGATTTGGCACAATCTGTCCAGGACTTTATTCAGGCCGGATGGTCCCTCTTTACTGCCCTTAAATGGCTTTTTTCCTTGACCAGGTCGAGAGCCGCTGAATCCGGGGTTAACCGCTGTGTTGTCCGGGCTATCGTTATTCCGACGTTTGTGCTTAGTGCGCCGTGGCTTCCCGTTGCCATCTCGAATTTCAGATGTGCCTGGGTCGCTGGTGCCTCTATGGGCCAACCAGCTGTCCTCGCCCGCACAAAATCGGGTCATAAGGCTTGTTAAGGCTGCCATCATTCTCGGCTTTTCTTGGCCGAGGTGTCTGGCGAGCCACTCGTCTCGGATACTATGTTTGAAGGCTGCTAAGGCTTCGGCATCTGGACAGTCAACAATTTGATTCTTCTTGGTGAGGAATCTGTTCCAAAGCTTGCGGGCTGACTCTCCGGGCTATTGCGTTATATGACTTAAATCGTCAGCGTCCGAAGGCCGGACATAGGTTCCTTGGAAGTTGGCCCTGAAAGCATCCTCAAGTTCCTCCCAACTACCAATTGAGTTTTCGGGGAGGCTTTTCAGCCAGTGACGAGCTGGTCCTTTTAACTTGAGGGGAAGGTATTTGATGGCGTGGAGGTCATCCCCACGAGCCATGTGTATATGAAGGATAAAATCTTCAATCCAGACCCCAGGGTCCGTCGTTCCATCGTATGACTCTATATTCACGGGTTTGAATCCTTGTGGAAATTCGCGATCCAACACCTCATCGGTGAAGCACAGGGGGTGCACAGCCCCTCTGTATCTAGCCGTGTCGTGGCATGCTGTCGGCTGTTGTTGCTCCCGGTGTTGATTCCAGACTGGTATTCGTTCAGTATGATCGTTGTGGTGGCCATAATCCCGCATCAGAGCACGTCCTCTGGACCCATAGATGGATCTGGCCGCACTGGCAATTTTGTCCAGGAGCTCTCATAAATCGTGTGCGGTATCGGTGGCTGCTCTATCGCGGCCATGAGGTGGTTGGTCCGGCTGGGTGGCCGTATTGTTTTTCGTGGAACAGGCGCTGCGGCTTCATCGTCGAATTCGGGTAGCAGTTTGCGTTTTGGGTAGCTCTTTGTGTGACGACCGTCACCACATTTTCCTTCGGTGTCCAGCACTTTGTTCCATCTTTGGTTGAGCGTATCCTGCGCGATTTTAAGCCTTTGCTTTTGCTTCTTCAGGCTCCTTGCCGTGGCCAGGAGCTTTTTGTGGAGGTTAACCTATTCAAAATGTTTTTCCGGGATGATGAATGCATCGTCCACCGGGCTGTCTTCCTCTTTGGAGGCAGCGTGATGAGTTCGGCCCTCTGGATCGTTGTGATCGGGCATCTGCTCCAGGCTGTGTTCGGCATGACCTGGCTCATCCTGCTCCATCACTGGGTCCCTATGGTCGTTGTTGCCTTTGGAGTCAACCGGAGTGTCCTCCTCTTTTGGGTTGTTATCGCTATTTTTACTATGACTAGACTTAGAGCGGCGCCTGCGCCATCGTTTTTGCTTTTGTCCGGGGGGTCTATCCTCTGTTGTGTCCTTTTTGTCACCATTGTCTTCTTTAGGTGTGTGTACCATATACACTTCATATGATGAAGTGGCTGTCCAGGTCCCCGTGGGCGGTGGTTCCAGATCGTCCCCTACGTCAACGTCCATACCGTCGATGTTATTGGGGTCAAATTCAAGCATGTCTGTTAGGTCATCAACAATGGCTACAAAGTGGGTGGTGGGTGGGTTCCGATTTTCTTCGTCCTCCGCATCCCACACTGGATGGATATAGTCCGGCCAAGAATCTCCTGACAGAGAGAGAGACCTTAATGAATCTAGCATATCTCCGAAAGGTGAGTGCTGAAAGATATCCGCGGCGTGAATTCCATAACAGGAGCCCAGTTAGATTCGATGGGCACGGATGCGCGCGATCCAGAACATACTGCCGGAGACATGTCCGGGGGTCCGAAGATACAGATTCCCTCAGGAGAGGAGTCTGTGTTTGGCTCCAACGCCGAGGAGTGTGCAGCCTTCGGGGCGGGGTCCATCCACCCGTCCTCGAAAGGCACATCCAGCTCTGGAACGAAGTCCGGAGCCATAGCAGGTGCGATGTTTCGAATACTGTCTGACGGCAGATCTAAGTCATGCATGTCGTGATCGTTCAGTGCTCCTGACATAGGCCCGAATACGTTGAAGATCAAGTCTCCGCGAATGTCGGCAGTGTAGTTTAGGTCTCCGAACATGACCTGATGGCCAGGGGCGTAGCTGTCGATCTGCTCCAGATGCCCAACCGAATTGGCCCGCGGTGTGAAGCCGCCGAACACGAAAATCTGTCCGGGGAGGAAAGTCTCACCCAGGATGGAGTTGTTGAAGGTTGGAGAAGCCATCGAGCCTTACAGCGACGACACAGAGGAACTCTCAATGATAGCATCAATGTCGGTGTCAAAACCGGCGGATCTCGGGTAGGGGGTCCCGAACTGTTCGTCTAATGCGAATGGTAACAGGAGACTGGGGACACGATGTTTACCCAGGTTTGGGCCCTCTCGATGGAGGTAATACCCTACTTCCTGCTTGATTGATCTTGATGATATGAGTATTACAAGAGTTGATCTACCACGAGATCAGAGAGGCTAAACCCTAGAAGCTAGCCTATGGTGTGATTGTTGTTTTCTACGGATTAAACCCTTCGGTTTATATAGACACCGAAGGGGGCTAGGGTTACACAGGGTCGGTTTACAGAGAAGGAGATCTACATCCGAATCGCCAAGCTTGCCTTCCACGCCAACGAGAGTCCCATCCAGACATATGACGAAGTCTTCAATCTTGTATCTTCATAGTCCAATAGTCCGGCCAAAGCATATAGTCCGGATGTCCGGATACCCCCTTATCCAGGACTACCTCATCTGCTCCTGCCTCCCGTGGCCGGCTATGCTGCCGCGAAGGCCTCAACGCCCCTACTACTCCCACCGCTGGCCAGGCCATCCCTCCACTCACCCACACCCCCTGTTATTCTACGACGACGGCAGCCTCACACCGCAGCCGAACCAGTGAACCCTCGTCCTCCTCTCCGCGTGTGCATCCACTACCGCGTCTTCCCCGGCTCTGTGTCGTCCCCTTCCTAGGCCTCGCCGTCATCCATCACCGTGGTGCTCTCGGCGTGGAGTGGTCAACATAGTCAAGGAACGACTTCCATCGGACGTGGACTGTACGTGGAGAGGCTGACAGCTGGGTCCACGGCCGCAGCAAGGAAGTGCCTCCTTATTACGCGCAAAATAATTATTCCTCCACCTGACAGCAGGGACCCACCGGACGGGCCACCGTACTTCGTGAAAAAAATGTTTCCCCCCTGACTCCTTGGACATACGGGCGGGCTCTCGAATGCCTACTCGAGCATACGTACGGCCAGGGCTTGTGTACATGGCTGGCTCGGAACGGAGAAACAGCGTCGTCGTTGTGTTCATGGAGAGACAACCGGCTGGGTCGAAACGGAATGCATCGTCGTGTTCATCTGTTGGGCTTGGATGGAACAGGCGATGGAAACGAGGCCTGGCGTACGGCAGAACGGAGGAACTGGCCTTGGTTTGACCGGCCACATTCGAAACGGGATCTTGTTAATCGGGAGGGGTCTGGCGTACCGCAAAATGGAGGAAATGGACCTCCTACGGTCGAAACGGGGGTCCTATTGATCGAGAGGGGTGTGGCATACCACAAAACGGACGAAACGAACTTGTGTTGGAGGGCTACAGTCGAAACGGGGGTCATGTTCATCGGGAGGGGTGTGGCGTACCACAAAATGGGACTCCACGGGGATATTGTTCATCTCCACTATCGACCTCCTCCAGCCTCCACGGGCTACTGTTCATCCACCGTCGACCTCCTCCAGCCTCCACCTGCGACTGTTCATCCACGGGCTCATGTTCATCCAACCTCCACCGTGCGCTACTCCACCGGCTACTGTTCAACCACCCCTCTTCACGGGCTACTATTCAACCACCCCTCCACGGGCTACTATTCATCCACCCCTCCACTGTCTACTGTTCATCCAGCCCTCCACGGGGTTGTCCTATTCATCCAGCCCTCCATGGGGTTGTCCTATTCATCCAGCCCTCCACGGGGTCCTGTTCATCCATCCCCAACCAACTCGATCGATCGGGGTCCTGTTCATCCAGAGGCAACGCCATGGGTCCTATTCATCCAGAGGCAACGCCACGGGTCCTGTTCATCTAATCCCACCGCTCACTGTTCATCCAACCCCCCCTCGCAACGCTCACTATTCCTCCAGAGAGGCAGCATCGATCGGCTTCTGTTAGCAGCAGTAGCAAAGGAATCGCTCGATCGGGTTCAGTTAACAGCCATTGATTGATCGCTCAGGTTCAGTAATGCGTAGCCTGCAGTGCAATCGCTCGGGTTCAGTTAGAGCCCAACACCTCCCTCGGGTTCAGTTAGAGCCAACGCCTCGCACACATGCGCGTACATGTACGAGAGAAACACGCATCGCTCGGCTCTCGACCACCCACCGTAACCGGGAACTCCCCGAAATTTTCCTCGCCCTCGCTTCTACCATGATTTTTTCCGTCATGGACGGCCCAAAGAATGTCATGCAGCTGCGTCTCCGGCCCGCCCAGGATGAAAAGCCCATTTTCTATCATGATTTTTTGTCATAGAAGTAGGAGCCCACCACATCTATGATGATACCGGGTTTTGTCACAATTATCGTCATAGAAGTGTCACATGTATGACAGAATTTTTTTTCTTTCGGCCCAAAATGTCACGGATGTGTCTTTTTTGTAGTGCTGCAAACTATTGGGTCGAGGATAAGTGTGGCTGAATTGCTGTGGTTGACATTGGCCGGACGGTCTATACGATCAAAGATGATCGGCCATATTTTTATACGGCGGGGCGACTTGCTTTGTTGAGTCGATGTCCCGAAGAGTCCACGTCCGTTCCCATTTGGGGATGTGGATGGTGTTTATCATGTTCACTGTTTTGGTTTGCGGAAGAAATTTCTTTTGCCATCTATTGTTTGATGATCTGGGCTCCTCGTTGTCTTCATCGCTTGGAGGCCCCTTCTCCTTGTTTTCGGCGCCTGACCTACCGGCTTGTTTGAAGACCCATCATTCTCTATTGGTATGATTTGTTGCCGTTCCTGGGGTACCATGAATTTGAGATGGGCGGTCAAGTATGCGGTCCATGCCGGATGGGCCCGAATTGTTCTGTTGAAGTGTCTTTTTCCGCTGACCAGACTGAGAGCCACGGGATCCGGCATTGACTGTCGTATCTTGGGTGTCATCATTGTGCTTGCGACGCTTATGTTTGTTGCATCGAGGTTTGCCGATGCTGTCTCTGGCCTCTGATGTGCCAGGATTGCTTGTTGTGTTGTTGTTACAAGCCAACCAGCTATCTTCGCACGCACAAAAGAGGGTCATGAGTGTCGTGAGGGATGCCATGGACTTTGGCTTCTCTTGGCCGAGGTGTCAGGCGAGCCATTCATCGCGAACATTATGCTTAATTAAAGGATGCTAGGGCTTCGGCATCCGGACAGTCGACGATTTGGTTCTTTTTAGTTAGGAACCGAGTCTAGAATTTCTTGGCTGACTCTCCAGGCTGTTGGATTATGTGACTAAAGTCATCAGCATCCGGTGTTCGCACGTAAGTGCCCTGGAATT
Source organism: Triticum aestivum (assembly GCF_018294505.1). Classification (NCBI taxonomy): domain Eukaryota; kingdom Viridiplantae; phylum Streptophyta; class Magnoliopsida; order Poales; family Poaceae; genus Triticum; species Triticum aestivum. The sequence continues at coordinate 86,904,129 of NC_057804.1, forward strand.
TGTCAAGGAACGCGTCTTACAGGTTCTCCCAACTGCCAACGGAGTTTGCCGGTAGGCTGTTCAGCCAATGTTGAGCCGGTCCTTTGAGCTTAAGGGGGAGATACTTGATGGCATGTAGGTTATCACCACGTGCCATGTGAATGTGGAGAAGGAAATCTTCAATCCATACCACGGGGTCTATTGTGCCATTGTATGATTCGATGTTTACGGGTTTAAACCCTTCTGGGAGTTCATGATTCACTACTTTATCAGTGAAGCATAGGTGGTGTGCGGCGCCTCTGTGCCGGGCTGTATCACGATGCAGTTCAGATGAATCTGGTTGGTTGTATTCGGCCCGGCTGGACTTGTTTTTGATGTATCTGGCGTGATGATTATCTTTACGCATGGTGGCGCGCCCCCACAATCGGTAGATCGATCTTGACTATGCTGCTTTGTTTCCTGGTACGTTTCGCAGGTCTTGCATGTAGCCCCTGGCCATAGTGTGTTGGCGGCGGGGTGCAGGCTGGTGCTTGGGCTTTAGTGCCTCCTCCTCGAGTTGAGGTAGCAACCTGCGCTTTGGGTAACTTCTGGTTGGGCGTTCGAGTCCGTATTCCTCGGCTGCCAGGACCTCAGTCCATCTGTCTGTTAGCAGATCTTGATCAGCTTGGAGCTGCTGCTTCTTCTTCTTAAGCCTTCTTGTAGTGGCTGTAAGCCGGCGCTTGAAGCACTCCTGCTCGACGGGATCCTCAAGCACGACAAGTTCGTCGACACCAGGGCTCACTTCGTCTTCGGAGAGAGGCATATAATTGTCGTCCTCCAAGTCTCCGTCCGTTACCTGTTCATCTGGGCTAGCTTGCCTGTCCCCCGGCTCGGCCTGCCCTAAGCTAGGCTGGTCGGGATTGTATTCGTCTTCGGCACCATCTGAATTGCTGTTGTCTCCTGTGCCGGTATTGTTGTGGCGAGGCTTATAGTGGCGCCGATGACGCCCATGTTTTGATTGCTTCCCTAAGGGGTTATTATCTGTTGCCTCATCGCGATTGTTTTCTTTGTGGGTGTCCACCATATATATATCATGTGAAGAGGTGGCTGTCCAGTGCCCTATGAGCGGTGGTTCTTGTTCTTCTCCTGCATCGTCGTCCATACTGTCGATGTCTTCGGAGTCAAAGTCGAGCACGTCGGTTAAGTCATCGACAATGGAAATTAAGTGGGTGGTGGGTGGGCAACGAATTCCTTCGTCATCCTCTTCCCACATGAGCCGAACATAGTGAGGCCAAGAGTATCCTGACAAAGAGAGATACCTTAATGAGTTTAGCACATCACCAAAGGGTGACTGCTGAAAGATATCCGCGGCCGTGAACTCCATGATTGGTGCCCGAACAGATTCGATGGGCACGGGCGCTCGTGTTTAGACCCTGAGGCCGGAGTCGAGTTCGGGGGTCCGATGACATAGATTTCCTTAGAGGCGGAGTCTGTGTTCGGCTCTAAGGCCGATGAGTGTGCAACCTCCGTGGCGGGGTCCATCCACCCGTCCTCGGATCGCGCGATCCGCTCCAGATTGAAGTCTGGAGCTGCTGCAGGTGCGATATCCTGAATACTATCTGGCGGCAGATCTAAGTCGTGCTCGTTGTGACCGTTCGGCGCTCCTAACGCTGGCCCGAATCCGTCGAATATCAAGTCTCTGCAGATGTCGGCCGTGTAGTTCGAGTTTCCAAACCTGACCTGATAGCTGTTGATCTGCTCTAGATGGCCAAGCGAGTTGGCCCACAGTCTGAAGCCACCGAATATGACGGTCTGTCCGGGGATAAAAGTCTCACCCTGGACCGTATTCTTGTTGATGATTGAAGGAGCCATCAAGCCTTGTCGCGACGAAACAGAGGAACTCTCAATGAAAGCACCAATGTTGGTGTCAGAACCGGCGGATCTCGGGTAGGGGGTCCCGAACTGTGCGTCTAAGGCTAATGGTAACAGGAGGCCGGGGACACGATATTTACCCAGGTTCGGGCCCTCTTGATGGAGGTAATACCCTACTTCCTTCTTGATTGATCTTGATGATATGAGTATTACAAGAGTTGATCTACCATGAGATCGTAGAGGCTAAACCCTAGAAGCTAGCCTATGATTATGATTGTTGTCCTTGTCCTACGGAGTAAACCCTCCGGTTTATATAGACACCGGAGGGGGCTAGGGTTACACAGAGTTGGTTACAGAGATGGAGATCTATCATCCGAATCGCCAAGCTTGCCTTCCACACAAAGGAGAGTCCCATCCAGACACGGGACGAAGTCTTCAATCTTGTATCTTCATAGTCCAACAGTCCGTCCAAAGTATATAGTCTAGCTGTCTGGATACCCCATAATCCAGGACTCCCTCACCTGCCCCAAGCGAAGCCACCTTGTCCCCCTTCAGCCTCTTTGCCGTAGGCGGCGGCCTACCCAAGCGATGGAGGGTGTTAAGCCCTGACGACAAAAACAAGAGCAAAACGGAGTTCGAGTACTTACAAGTCGGTCGCGGTGTGCTCCAGCGGCATCCTACCGAGCCTGAAGCCTGAGAGCCTCTTGCGGGGCACATCCTCGGGAGGTCGAGGGGCAGAGGAGGGCGCACCAGAAGGGCCGGAGCTGGCTTCCAGCAGCGCCGGGGCCGAAGATTCAATTATTATCCATAGATAAACTTGATCATAAACCCACAATTCATCGGATCTCGACAAACACACCGCAAAAAGAGATTACATCGAATAGATCTCCACAAGAGAGGGGGAGAACATTGTATTGAGATCCAAAAAGAGAGAAGAAGCCAACTAGCTAATAACTATGGACCCGAAGGTCTGTGGTAAACTACTCACAACTCATCGGAGGGGCTATGGTGTTGCTGTAGAAGCCCTCCGTGGTGGAATCCCCCTCCGGCAGAACGCCAGCGATGGCTCCAAGATGGGATCTCGCGGATACAAAAGGTTACGGTGGTGGAAATTGTGTTTCGGTTGCTCCCTGGATGTTTTCGGGGTATGTAGGCTTACATAGGAGGAAGAAGTACGTCGGTGGCCGCTTGAGGGCCCCACGAGACAGGGGGGCATGCCCTATAGGGGGGGGGGGCGCCCTACCCTCTCGTGGCCGCCTCGGCTGCTTCTTGACTTTCACTCCAAGTCCTCTGGATCACGTTCGTTCCAAAAATCACGCTTCCGAAGGTTTTATTCTGTTTGGACTCTGTTTGATATTCCTTTCCTTCGAAATACTGAAATAGACAAAAAAACAGCAATACGGCTGGGACTCCGGTTAGTAGGTTAGTCCCAAAAATGATAATAATGTATAAAATAAAGCCCATAAACATCCAAAACAAGTAATATAATAGCATGGAACAATCAAAAATTATAGATACGTTGGAGACGTATCACCAATCACTGAGTTGTAAACAATTATGTGTTACATGTAGAGGCCGTTTTTCATACTTTTGCCTAGAATTATTATGATGTCTCCTGTGTGGCCATTAATGTATGCATATAACGTGAAAGTTAGCAGTCGTTGGCTTCAGCCCCCACGCATATAGTGTGGGGGTGTTCGAAACGAGAGGCGTAACACACTTGATCCAACGTCTTGGTCTGTTAAGGAGGTGATCGCACATCGAACCAGGGAACCGGACTATATTGCTGTAACGCTTTCACTTAGCCATAGGAGTTGAAAGGTGGGGCTACTATGTAGCCCCTCGTACTTCCGCGTGCATCCGGATACGGTGCGTGTACTTGACCGGAAAACCGGTCCTTCGTTAATGCGGAGGAATTCTATAGATTCCAGGGAGTCCTCGAGTGGTTGACCAGTCTCTCGCTGTATCATGACAATCAGTTTTTGGCTTTCTCTACTGAGGTGCTCATTCAGAATAACCAGGGCACAATCGCAGTAGTTCTCCTTTGGCCGCCTTAGCTGATAGAACGGAACGTAAGGCAGCAAACCCAGGAGCCGGGCTAACCCAACATTTGACCAAAGACATGATTCGGAGCTGATGCATATAAGGCCAAACTCATGACACCGAACACTCCCGAGGGTATTCGGATTTTATAACATATACTGGGCGGAAGAACGCCCTTGACCCTGTAATTCTAGGTACGTGCATCAATCTGTCGTGGTGAAAAAGCCTATAACGCCAGTGTCCCTTATGGGTGTATGAAATGCATATGGGATGTCATGCAACAAAAGACACTAAAGAAGGTTTACACAGGGGCTTAATCTAAAGAGAAACATTTGAGCGGGGCCCTGCTGCACGTCTGCGCCTTTGTCTCTGTTGTGCCTTATCCTGGAAGGGTGTTGTCTGTGAAAACAAAAACTCATGAGAAAAAAAGGAGAGTAAGCGTGAAGAATTAGTTAGTCTCGATGGATGTTCGAGATATTTTCCTATTAATGAGGCAAGCTGAATTGTGGGCTTTGTTATGTTTGCAGCCCCTTGTTTTATTTATGGGGACACATGTACATCACCTAGCTCGGGTTTATCCGAGCTATTGTGAAAAATGGTGCACTGGACTCGTCTAGCCGTGTCCGTGGTCTTGACGACCGCTCATGCATTGCGGTGGGAGAGGCCGCCTAGAGTCCGGCAACGGGCGCTGCCGCATACTGCTCTGTCTTTCCGACAATGGTTATGATGCCACGTGGACCGGGCATCTTAAGTTTAAGGCAGGCGTATTTCGGTATTGCGTTAAAGCAAGAGAAGGCCGTTCTTCCGAGCAATGCATGATAATCGCTGCTGAAGGGAGCGATGTTGAAGAGTAAGTTCTCGCTTCTGAAGTTGTCAGGAGAACCGAATGTCACTTCTAATACGAGGGAGCCCCAGCAGTGGGCCACGACGCCTGGAATCACTCCATTGAAGGTGGCGCTACTTTGGCTTATTCTGGAAGGGGTCTATCCCCATCCTGCGGATGGTGTCTTGATATATCAGGTTAAGACTACTGCCGACGTCCATTAGGACGCGAGTGAGATGGTATCCATCAATTATTGGGTCGAGCACCAATGAAGCCGATCCTCCATGCCGGATACTGGCCGGGTAGTCCCTATGATCAAAGGTGATCGGGCAGGCCGCCCAGGGATTAAATTTGGGAGTTGCGTGTACCATGTTCATCGTTTTGACTTCTGGTGGGAATTTTTTCTGGCCCCCCGTGTTCGGCTGGCGAGGCTCATCCTCGTCTTCGCTTGGTGTGTCCCTTTCCTTGTGTTCGGCGTTTAATTTGCCAGCCTGCTTGAAGACCCAACATTCTCTATGGGTATGATTTGCAGGTTTTTTGGAAGTGCCATGGATTTGGCACAATATGTCCAGGACTTTATTCAGGCCGGATGGTCCCTCTTTACTGCCCTTAAATGGCTTTTTTCCTTGACCAGGTCGAGAGCCGCTGAATCCGGGGTTAACCGCCGTGTTGTCCGGGCTATCGTTATTCCGACGTTTGTGCTTAGTGCGCCGTGGCTTCCCGTTGCCATCTCGAATTTCAGATGTGCCTGGGTCGCTGGTGCCTCTATGGGCCAACCAGCTGTCCTCGCCCGCACAAAATCGGGTCATAAGGCTTGTTAAGGCTGCCATCATTCTCGGCTTTTCTTGGCCGAGGTGTCTGGCGAGCCACTCGTCTCGGATACTATGTTTGAAGGCTGCTAAGGCTTCGACATCTGGACAGTCAACAATTTGATTCTTCTTGGTGAGGAATCTGTTCCAAAGCTTGCGGGCTGACTCTCCGGGCTATTGCGTTATATGACTTAAATCGTCAGCGTCCGAAGGCCGGACATAGGTTCCTTGGAAGTTGGCCCTGAAAGCATCCTCAAGTTCCTCCCAACTACCAATTGAGTTTTCGGGGAGGCTTTTCAGCCAGTGACGAGCTGGTCCTTTTAACTTGAGGGGAAGGTATTTGATGGCGTGGAGGTCATCCCCACGAGCCATGTGTATATGAAGGATAAAATCTTCAATCCAGACCCCAGGGTCCGTCGTTCCGTCGTATGACTCTATATTCACGGGTTTGAATCCTTGTGGAAATTCGCGATCCAACACCTCATCGGTGAAGCACAGGGGGTGCACAGCCCCTCTGTATCTAGCCGTGTCGTGGCATGCTGTCGGCTGTTGTTGCTCCCGGTGTTGATTCCAGACTGGTATTCGTTCAGTATGATCGTTGTGGTGGCCATAATCCCGCATCAGAGCACGTCCTCTGGACCCATAGATGGATCTGGCCGCACTGGCAATTTTGTCCAGGAGCTCTCATAAATCGTGTGCGGTATCGGTGGCTGCTCTATCGCGGCCATGAGGTGGTTGGTCCGGCTGGGTGGCCGTATTGTTTTTCGTGGAACAGGCGCTGCGGCTTCATCGTCGAATTCGGGTAGCAGTTTGCGTTTTGGGTAGCTCTTTGTGTGACGACCGTCACCACATTTTCCTTCGGTGTCCAGCACTTTGTTCCATCTTTGGTTGAGCGTATCCTGCGCGATTTTAAGCCTTTGCTTTTGCTTCTTCAGGCTCCTTGCCGTGGCCAGGAGCTTTTTGTGGAGGTTAACCTATTCAAAATGTTTTTCCGGGATGATGAATGCATCGTCCACCGGGCTGTCTTCCTCTTTGGAGGCAGCGTGATGAGTTCGGCCCTCTGGATCGTTGTGATCGGGCATCTGCTCCAGGCTGTGTTCGGCATGACCTGGCTCATCCTGCTCCATCACTGGGTCCCTATGGTCATTGTTGCCTTTGGAGTCAACCGGAGTGTCCTCCTCTTTTGGGTTGTTATCGCTATTTTTACTATGACTAGACTTAGAGCGGCGCCTGCGCCATCGTTTTTGCTTTTGTCCGGGGGGTCTATCCTCTGTTGTGTCCTTTTTGTCACCATTGTCTTCTTTAGGTGTGTGTACCATATACACTTCATATGATGAAGTGGCTGTCCAGGTCCCCGTGGGCGGTGGTTCCAGATCGTCCCCTACGTCAACGTCCATACCGTCGATGTTATTGGGGTCAAATTCAAGCATGTCTGTTAGGTCATCAACAATGGCTACAAAGTGGGTGGTGGGTGGGTTCCGATTTTCTTCGTCCTCCGCATCCCACACCGGATGGACATAGTCCGGCCAAGAATCTCCTGACAGAGAGAGAGACCTTAATGAATCTAGCATATCTCCGAAAGGTGAGTGCTGAAAGATATCCGCGGCGTGAATTCCATAACAGGAGCCCAGTTAGATTCGATGGGCACGGATGCGCGCGATCCGGAACATACTGCCGGAGACATGTCCGGGGGTCCGGAGATACAGATTCCCTCAGGAGAGGAGTCTGTGTTTGGCTCCAACACCGAGGAGTGTGCGGCCTTCGGGGCGGGGTCCATCCACCCGTCCTCGAAAGGCACGTCCAGCTCTGGAACGAAGTCCGGAGCCATAGCAGGTGCGATGTTTCGAATACTGTCTGACGGCAGATCTAAGTCATGCACGTCGTGATCGTTCAGTGCTCCTGACATAGGCCCGAATACGTTGAAGATCAAGTCTCCGCGAATGTCGGCAGTGTAGTTTAGGTCTCCGAACATGACCTGATGGCCAGGGGCGTAGCTGTCGATCTGCTCCAGATGCCCAACCGAATTGGCCCGCGGTGTGAAGCCGCCGAACACGAAAATCTGTCCGGGGAGGAAAGTCTCACCCAGGATGGAGTTGTTGAAGGTTGGAGAAGCCATCGAGCCTTACAGCGACGACACAGAGGAACTCTCAATGATAGCATCAATGTCGGTGTCAAAACCGGCGGATCTCGGGTAGGGGGTCCCGAACTGTGCGTCTAATGCGAATGGTAACAGGAGACTGGGGACACGATGTTTACCCAGGTTTGGGCCCTCTCGATGGAGGTAATACCCTACTTCCTGCTTGATTGATCTTGATGATATGAGTATTACAAGAGTTGATCTACCACGAGATCAGAGAGGCTAAACCCTAGAAGCTAGCCTATGGTGTGATTGTTGTTTTCTACGGATTAAACCCTTCGGTTTATATAGACACCGAAGGGGGCTAGGGTTACACAGGGTCGGTTTGCAGAGAAGGAGATCTACATCCGAATCGCCAAGCTTGCCTTCCACGCCAAGGAGAGTCCCATCCAGACACATGACAAAGTCTTCAATCTTGTATCTTCATAGTCCAATAGTCCGGCCAAAGCATATAGTCCGGATGTCCGGATACCCCCTTATCCAGGACTACCTCATCTGCTCCTGCCTCCCGTGGCCGGCTATGCTGCCACGAAGGCCTCAACGCCCCTACTACTCCCACCGCTGGCCAGGCCATCCCTCCACTCACCCACACCCCCTGTTATTCTACGACGACGGCAGCCTCACACCGCAGCCGAACCAGTGAACCCTCGTCCTCCTCTCCGCGTGTGCATCCACTACCGCATCTTCCCCGGCTCTGTGTCGTCCCCTTCCTAGGCCTCGCCGTCATCCATCACCGTGGTGCTCTCGGCGCGGAGTGGTCAACATAGTCAAGGAACGACTTCCATCGGACGTGGACTGTACGTGGAGAGGCTGACAGCTGGGTCCACGGCCGCAGCAAGGAAGTGCCTCCTTATTACGCGCAAAATAATTATTCCTCCACCTGACAGCAGGGACCCACCGGACGGGCCACCGTACTTCATGAAAAAAATGTTTCCCCCCTGACTCCTTGGACATACGGGCGGGCTCTCGAATGCCTACTCGAGCATACGTACGTCCAGGGCTTGTGTACATGGCTGGCTCGGAACGGAGAAACATCGTCGTCGTTGTGTTCATGGAGAGCCAACCGGCTGGGTCGAAACGGAATGCATCGTCGTGTTCATCTGTTGGGCTTGGATGGAACAGGCGATGGAAACGAGGCCTGGCGTACGGCAGAACGGAGGAACTGGCCTTGGTTTGACCGGCCACATTCGAAACGGGATCTTGTTAATCGGGAGGGGTCTGGTGTACCGCAAAATGGAGGAAATGGACCTCCTACGGTCGAAACGGGGGTCCTATTGATCGAGAGGGGTGTGGCATACCGCAAAACGGACGAAACGAACTTGTGTTGGAGGGCTACAGTCGAAACGGGGGTCATGTTCATCGGGAGGGGTGTGGCGTACCACAAAATGGGACTCCACGGGGATATTGTTCATCTCCACTATCGACCTCCTCCAGCCTCCACGGGCTACTGTTCATCCACCGTCGACCTCCTCCAGCCTCCACCTGCGACTGTTCATCCACGGGCTCATGTTCATCCAACCTCCACCGTGCGCTACTCCACCGGCTACTGTTCAACCACCCCTCTTCACGGGCTACTATTCAACCACCCCTCCACGGGCTACTGTTCATCCACCCCTCCACTGTCTACTGTTCATCCAGCCCTCCACGGGGTTGTCCTATTCATCCAGCCCTCCATGGGGTTGTCCTATTCATCCAGCCCTCCACGGGGTCCTGTTCATCCATCCCCAACCAACTCGATCGATCGGGGTCCTGTTCATCCAGAGGCAACGCTATGGGTCCTATTCATCCAGAGGCAACGCCACGGGTCCTGTTCATCTAATCCCACCGCTCACTATTCATCCAACCCCCCCTCGCAACGCTCACTATTCCTCCAGAGAGGCAGCATCGATCGGCTTCTGTTAGCAGCAGTAGCAAAGGAATCGCTCGATCGGGTTCAGTTAACAGCCATTGATTGATCGCTCGGGTTCAGTAATGCGTAGCCTGCAGTGCAATCGCTCGGGTTCAGTTAAAGCCCAACGCCTCCCTCGGGTTCAGTTAGAGCCAACGCCTCGCACACACGCGCGTACATGTACGAGAGAAACACGCATCGCTCGGCTCCCGACCACCCACCGTAACCGGGAACTCCCCGAAATTTTCCTCGCCCTCGCTTCTACCACGATTTTTTCCGTCATGGATGGCCCAAAGAATGTCATGCAGCTGCGTCTCCGGCCCGCCCAGGATGAAAAGCCCATTTTCTATCATGATTTTTTGTCATAGAAGTAGGAGCCCACCACATCTATGATGATACCGGGTTTTGTCACAATTATCGTCATAGAAGTGTCACATGTATGACAGAATTTTTTTTCTTTCGGCCCAAAATGTCACGGATGTGTCTTTTTTGTAGTGCTGCAAACTATTGGGTCGAGGATAAGTGTGGCTGAATTGCTGTGGTTGACATTGGCCGGACGGTCTATACGATCAAAGATGATCGGCCATATTTTTATACGGCGGGGCGACTTGCTTTGTTGAGTCGATGTCCCGAAGAGTCCACGTCCGTTCCCATTTGGGGATGTGGATGGTGTTTATCATGTTCACTGTTTTGGTTTGCGGAAGAAATTTCTTTTGCCATCTATTGTTTGATGATCTAGGCTCCTCGTTGTCTTCATCGCTTGGAGGCCCCTTCTCCTTGTTTTCGGCGCCTGACCTACCGGCTTGTTTGAAGACCCATCATTCTCTATTGGTATGATTTGTTGCCGTTCCTGGGGTACCATGAATTTGAGATGGGCGGTCAAGTATGCGGTCCATGCCGGATGGGCCCGAATTGTTCTGTTGAAGTGTCTTTTTCCGCTGACCAGACTGAGAGCCACGGGATCCGGCATTGACTGTCGTATCTTGGGTGTCATCATTGTGCTTGCGACGCTTATGTTTGTTGCATCGAGGTTTGCCGATGCTGTCTCTGGCCTCTGATGTGCCAGGATTGCTTGTTGTGTTGTTGTTACGAGCCAACCAGCTATCTTCGCACGCACAAAAGAGGGTCATGAGTGTCGTGAGGGATGCCATGGACTTTGGCTTCTCTTGGCCGAGGTGTCAGGCGAGCCATTCATCGCGAACATTATGCTTAATTAAAGGATGCTAGGGCTTCGGCATCCGGACAGTCGACGATTTGGTTCTTTTTAGTTAGGAACCGAGTCTAGAATTTCCTGGCTGACTCTCCAGGCTGTTGGATTATGTGACTAAAGTCATCAGCATCCGGTGTTCGCACGTAAGTGCCCTGGAATTTGTCAAGGAACACGTCTTACAGGTTCTCCCAACTGCCAACGGAGTTTGCCGGTAGGCTGTTCAGCCAATGTTGAGCCGGTCCTTTGAGCTTAAGGGGGAGATACTTGATGGCATGTAGGTTATCACCACGTGCCATGTGAATGTGGAGAAGGAAATCTTCAATCCATACCACGGGGTCTATTGTGCCATTGTATGATTCGATGTTTACGGGTTTAAACCCTTCTGGGAGTTCATGATTCACTACTTTATCAGTGAAGCATAGGTGGTGTGCGGCGCCTCTGTGCCGGGCTGTATCACGATGCAGTTCAGATGAATCTGGTTGGTTGTATTCGGCCCGGCTGGACTTGTTTTTGATGTATCTGGCGTGATGATTATCTTTACGCATGGTGGCGCGCCCCCACAATCGGTAGATCGATCTTGACTATGCTGCTTTGTTTCCTGGTACGTTTCGCAGGTCTTGCATGTAGCCCCTGGCCGTAGTGTGTTGGCGGCGGGGTGCAGGCTGGTGCTTGGGCTTTAGTGCCTCCTCCTCGAGTTGAGGTAGCAACCTGCGCTTTGGGTAACTTCTGGTTGGGCGTTCGAGTCCGTATTCCTCGGCTGCCAGGACCTCAGTCCATCTGTCTGTTAGCAGATCTTGATCAGCTTGGAGCTGCTGCTTCTTCTTCTTAAGCCTTCTTGCAGTGGCTGTAAGCCGGCGCTTGAAGCACTCCTGCTCGACGGGATCCTCAAGCACGACAAGTTCGTCGACACCAGGGCTCACTTCGTCTTCGGAGAGAGGCATATAATTGTCGTCCTCCAAGTCTCCGTCCGTTACCTGTTCATCTGGGCTAGCTTGCCTGTCCCCCGGCTCGGCCTGCCCTAAGCTAGGCTGGTCGGGATTGTATTCGTCTTCGGCACCATCTGGATTGCTGTTGTCTCCTGTGCCGGTATTGTTGTGGCGAGGCTTATAGTGGCGCCGATGACGCCCATGTTTTGATTGCTTCCCTAAGGGGTTATTATCTGTTGCCTCATCGCGATTGTTTTCTTTGTGGGTGTCCACCATATATATATCATGTGAAGAGGTGGCTGTCCAGTGCCCTATGAGCGGTGGTTCTTGTTCTTCTCCTGCATCGTCGTCCATACTGTCGATGTCTTCGGAGTCAAAGTCGAGCACGTCGGTTAAGTCATCGACAATGGAAATTAAGTGGGTGGTGGGTGGGCGACGAATTCCTTCGTCATCCTCTTCCCACATGAGCCGGACATAGTGAGGCCAAGAGTCTCCTGACAAAGAGAGATACCTTAATGAGTTTAGCACATCACCAAAGGGTGACTACTGAAAGATATCTGCGGCCGTGAACTCCATGATTGGTGCCCGAACAGATTCGATGGGCACGGGCGCTCGTGTTTAGACCCTGAGGCCGGAGTCGAGTTCGGGGGTCCGATGACATAGATTTCCTTAGAGGCGGAGTCTGTGTTCGGCTCTAAGGCCGATGAGTGTGCAACCTCCGTGGCGGGGTCCATCCACCCGTCCTCGGATCGCGCGATCCGCTCCAGATTGAAGTCTGGAGCTGCTGCAGGTGCGATATCCTGAATACTATCTGGCGGCAGATCTAAGTCGTGCTCGTTGTGACCGTTCGGCGCTCCTAACGCTGGCCCGAATCCGTCGAATATCAAGTCTCTGCAGATGTCGGCCGTGTAGTTCGAGTTTCCAAACCTGACCTGATAGCTGTTGATCTGCTCTAGATGGCCAAGCGAGTTGGCCCACAGTCTGAAGCCACCGAATATGACGGTCTGTCCGGGGATAAAAGTCTCACCCTGGACCGTATTCTTGTTGATGATTGAAGGAGCCATCAAGCCTTGTCGCGATGAAACAGAGGAACTCTCAATGAAAGCACCAATGTCGGTGTCAGAACCGGCGGATCTCGGGTAGGGGGTCCTTAACTGTGCGTCTAAGGCTAATGGTAACAGGAGGCCGGGGACACGATATTTACCCAGGTTCGGGCCCTCTTGATGGAGGTAATACCCTACTTCCTTCTTGATTGATCTTGATGATATGAGTATTACAAGAGTTGATCTACCATGAGATCGTAGAGGCTAAACCCTAGAAGCTAGCCTATGATTATGATTGTTGTCCTTGTCCTACGGAGTAAACCCTCCGGTTTATATAGACACCGGAGGGGGCTAGGGTTACACAGAGTTGGTTACAGAGATGGAGATCTATCATCCGAATCGCCAAGCTTGCCTTCCACACAAAGGAGAGTCCCATCCAGACACGGGACGAAGTCTTCAATCTTGTATCTTCATAGTCCAACAGTCCGTCCAAAGTATATAGTCTAGCTGTCTAGATACCCCCTAATCCAGGACTCCCTCACCTGCCCCAAGCGAAGCCACCTTGTCCCCCTTCAGCCTCTTCGCCGTAGGCGGCGGCCTACCCAAGCGATGGAGGGTGTTAAGCCCTGACGACAAAAACAAGAGCAAAACGGAGTTCGAGTACTTACAAGTCGGTCGCGGTGTGCTCCAGCGGCATCCTGCCGAGCCTGAAGCCCGAGAGCCTCTTGCGGGGCACATCCTCGGGAGGTCCAGGGGCAGAGGAGGGCGCACCAGAAGGGCCGGAGCTGGCTTCCAGCAGCGCCGGGGCCGGAGTAGTCCCTCGGTAGATCAGCCCCGACCTCTCCTTCTTCGAGATCACAGGCAGGTCTTCCCCTCCTCGCCTGGTGTCAGCTTCGTCGTCGTCCAGCAGGTCACGAAGGATGTTGACTCTGCGCCAAGGAGAGTTCTCCCCCATCTCCTCAATGGTCTCCTCCGAGTCGCGCTCCTCTTCCTCCTCGTCTTCCTCCTCGCCTTTGCTAGAATCATCAAAGGACAGCTCCACTGGCGCCGCCGCCCCTGACCCTCAGGAGGCACCGCCAGCACCAGGCCATTCCCATAAAAGGTGGGCATGGCATCAACCACCTGTTCCCGGTCGTCGTGAAGAAACAGGGGGACAGGAGCTCCCTCCAGGCTCGCCACATCCTCTCCGACCAGGAAGCGGAGAGTCGCGGCCAGGTCTTCATCAGCCAGGGCCTCCGAGCTCAGGCAGAGATTGCTGTCCGCGTCTCCAAGCCTCCACAACGGGTGCGAATGCGCCTGAAGAGGAGACACCCGGTGTGCCAAGCATTCCCTCAGGAGCGAGGCCTCGGTCAGCTTTGCCATCTTCATGTTGCTCGGCCTCAGGTCGGCGTTCATCTTCTCCAGCACCAGCTTCGCCCGCCAGTCGTCAAGCTTCGCGCGGGACCACGCCTCATCAACCTGGGGCTGCCCCGTGCGCAGCGCCAGCCGAGAGTTGATGCACCCAACATCAAGCATGACCCACTTGCTCCGGAAGCCATCGGCCCACTTCCCGGCCTTCGAGATTGCGTTGGCTTTGGAGTACGCAACAAAGCCGGCGCACGCAGAGGCACGCACGCTGGAGACTCAGAGGAAGAAGAAGTGGCGCAGCAAGGCCACAGAAGGCATCACGCCGATGTGCGCCTCACAGTAGTAGGACAAAATTGACAGAACAAGAACAGAGTTGGGGTGGAGATGGAGAGCTTGCATCCTGTAATGGCGAAGGACAACATAGAAGAACTTGGAGTAGGGATGCACCAGGCTGGCGATGACAGCGCTCATGAAGAAGGGATATAAGGTGCTCCCCTTGTCCTCCAGCAGGGCGGGGAGCCGGGTCGGAGCGCAGTCTCCCCCATCTTGCTGCCTTGCGCCGCCATCATTAGGCGCGTGAGGGTGAGATTCATCTTCGTCATGTTGGGGGAATCCAGGGCCGGCGAGTACCAAGCCGCTGGAGCCTCGGACGCATTCTTGTGTGGCGGCATTGCTCGCTGGGGGAGAAAGGATGAGGTGGATCTGGGAATTTTGGAAGTAGGAGAGCAAGAGCATGAAACTGGATATGGAGCCAGGTGAATGAGGGCAGCGAAGGTAAGCCTAGTCCGGGCCAACCTTTTGTCTGTCTGGCAGTTGCCGAGGCAGCATGGGGAAGCGGAGACGCCCACGGCCAATCAACCGCCACGCGGCGACCAAGGCCGCAGGCTGTTGGGGCCCGCGGCGCTCCGCACTTGCCCTTTCGCTTCACCGCTAAGCCAAGTCCGAGCGCGCCTTGGCCCGGGGGCTACTGTCGGTGTTCTGGGAACGGGGGTCCCCAGACTTGCCTGCCTGCGGCCTGCGGCGTGGCTTAAGGAGTGGCCTAGTACGGTCCATCTTCATCAACTCAAGCTCAAGACACTCGCGAGGGGCCAAGCCTCGCGGGGCAGACGATGCAAGGCTTCCTTAGGAACCGCCTCACCAGGCAGGTTCGCGACGAGGCGGAGAGATCAAGGCAGGTGTACCTCGCGAGGTGCTCATTATGCAAGCCATGACGATCGAGGCCAGGCGGGTGCCAGGTGGGCGCCGGCCTGTCCAGTGTCCTTGTTCCCTCTTCGGTGCAAAGGGGGCAAGCACAGGCACGGAGTACCGTGGCATCATGCAAAGATTACCATTTCGGTGCAACAAGACCAAGACCAACAGAGCGGCAGGACAAATGTCACTATGGAGCCCAAGACAGCGTCATCGCCAGTGCCTTTGGCAGTCGAAGACCAACTTTAGTCAGGATAACTTGTACTACATGTTCCCCCTCAAAATGGCCATTGTTGCCTTCCTTCCCGCTCAATATTTGGGAAGAGGACCAGGGCCTCTATAAATAGGGCTATTCACCACAGTAGGAGGGGCAACGAATGATCAATCGATCGAACTCTCCCCAAGCAGAACACCAACACAAGAACACCCCTCGTGAGGCTGTTCTTCCCTTGTACTATTCATTATCAGCCCCAGAGGCAATCCACCACACCACAAACTAGAGTAGGGTATTACACCACAACGGTGGCCCGAACTAGTATAAACCCCGTGTCCCTTGTGTTATTCATCATATAGCCTAGGTCCGTAGCGAGGCGTTTGGGCGTGGACCGGTAGGGGGAAGATCTTCGCGCGCACCCCAGAGTTCGAACCTTAAGGGTTTAGCCGGAACCCGATATCCGACAGGCATACCAGCGACGGCTGAGCTTGCTCGAGGGCCGGGACCTGAGGACGTAGAGCATTTATACCTAACCATCTTGCAGGAACACACAGTTGTCAAAGACCCAAGACCAGGCGTAACCCGCCTTGAGGTAGGGCCTCGCGAGTCCCGCGCTGGCTCATGAGTGCCCAGATACACCTTGTCTAGCCCAGCCGTGCAAGCCGGGCAGGGCTGTACATGCCCCGGGGGCTCTCCTCAGCACGAATCCCCCCTCCCACGCACAAGTGGAAGCACCATGCTCCATGCTGGCTGATGACAATACCGAGGAGCGGCTATGCCCGTACACATACGGAAGCGCTATGCTCTGCGCTGGTGATAAATAACTGAGGGCGGCCCCACGGCTGTATCAACCTCAAGGAGCCCCCTCGGGAGTGTTGCGCGAGGGGGCTGGGCCCGGGTCACGCCCGAGCGTACGCCACCCAGCCAGGTCCTCCGGTCCTGGTCGTCGCGTGCCCCTCCCCGAGCGAAGCCAAGGTATGAAGGTCATTTGAACGTCAAGGGGGACTCCCGAGCATCACGACTCAAGAGCCTAACTGGCCAGGTAGCCCCTCACTCCTTGGTCTCATCCTGGTGATCCGGTCGGGGCTAACGGCGGTTGAGTTATGTGCGGGGCTGGGCTCTACTGACGTAGAACGCTAGATCTACCCCTATGTTCCCTTCCTATAAGCTGTTTGCATGTCAAGGGGGACTCATGAGCATCGAGACTCAGGAGCCTAACTGGTCACGTAGCCCCTCACTCCTTTGTCCCGTCCTGGTGATCCGGTTGGGGCCAATGGCGGCTGAGGTATGCACGGGGCCGGGACCTACCGATGTAGAACGTAAAGCAAATAGGAAGAAAACTGCAAAATCTCGAAGCAAATATTACAAACCATAATTGTCTTCACAATACCAGACGCAAGTTTAAACGCCTCCATGAGGCATGGTGCACATTGCAGGAATTAAGCAGGAAAAAACCGCAACTAAATCATCCTTGGACACCGCCGTCGCCCGCCAGGGACTCCACTCTCGTGGTGGTATTGCCTTCACCTGTACCACCACCCTATGCCGCAGCATCAGCAGCACCGCCTGCCATGGGCGCAGGAGCGAAGGCGCGGAACTTCCCCAGCAAGGACTACACCTGGCCCTTCACGGCTTCAGCAGTAGCGGCGTAGCACTCACCGTCCATAGGCTCCAGCAGCTCGTCAAGATTGGCGTCAGGGTCACGGAGGTGGAGGTGGCTGAAGACGCGCGTCAGTGCCGTGGAAGAAAGGACGCGAGCTTCTTCCTCTGCCATGAGGCCGACGCCGCTCACGACTTCCTCAAGCGCCTCGACCAAGTAAGGAAGCAGCTGGGTGGGGCCGTCCTTGTCGGTAGCCAGCGGCTTCTCCAGGCCCTTCTCATAGAGTGCCTTCAGCGCCAAGCGAGACCTCTCCTCGGGGAGTGCGAAGGCCGCCCGGTCCTTGGCCAGGGCCTTCGCCTTGGCGTCGAGCTCAGCCTTCTCCGCCCTCACCTTCTGCTCCAGTGTTTCTAGCCAACCGCGCTCAGTGGTCTGTGCCTCCGCCAACCCTGCCAGCTCCCCGTCGTGATCCCTGACAGCGTCCTCCTGAGCCTTCATCCTCTTCTCCTCTGCCTGGCGGCCACGAGCTTCTTCAGCGTGCTTGTCATGCAAATCCTTCAGCTCGGCCTCTAGTGCCTTGCAGCGGTCCTGGGCGGTCGCGGCATCCTTCAGCGCCACCTTGCGAGCAGCTGCGGCCTGGGTGGCGGCATGTTTCTCCTCCTCAAAGGACGCCGCAACCCGCCTTAGCGCTGCTCGGACAGAGGCGTCAGAGTGAAGCCAGCCAGAAACCAGCTCCAGACGCCTGGCTACCATACGGGAATCTGTGCCCTGGAGGTCTTCTCGCACCTGGGCCATCTCGGAGTGGGCACGTTCCAAGACATCGGGGGAGGCAGAAGGACGTGGAACCGACAGCGCAGCAGAAGGAGGAGGCAGCAGCGTAGCCATGGTTTGGGAGACTGGGGGCTCCTAAACCTTGGGTACCTCAGTAGCAGCATCGGGTAACAGCACCTCCGGAGCCAGCATGGCCATGGGGGCTGACTCTTCATGTAGATGCCCTCCTGGGCCTCGTGAGAATGACCGGGCAGGAGAGGTGCGAACGTCGTCGCCTCCCCTCCCCACTGAAGAAGGTGCGGCCACGACAGATGGCTCGGCCCCAGACAACGTCACCATGTCCTCGTTCCTCTTCTTCGCCGTAGGCGGCAGCTGAGCCAATCGATGGAGAACGTCAAGTATCAATAGCATAATCTAGGACAAGATGGAGCACAGACAGTTACTCGTCTACCACGGTGTAGTCCATGTTCCTCTTGTTGATCTTGAAGCCCGAGAGCCGCAAGGGCTCCAGGAGCGGAAGAACATGTAGCAGAAGGGCTGGAGGCGGCTCCAGGCAGCGTCTAGGCAGAAGCAGCCTCTCGGGAGATCAGCGACGACCTGCTCTTCATCGGGACCTCGGCCGGAGGCCCCCTCAGGAGGCTGGGCTTGGCTCGCGAGGGACCTGCTGCCGCGAGTGGCTCTTTCGTCCCCAGGGGGGCATCGTCATCATCGTCATCATCGTCGTTGTCCTGCATCGTGCGGAGGAGGTCAGCCTTGCACAAGGGGGAGGCCTCCCCCATCTCCTCGGGAGTCGCCTCCGAGTCGTGCTCCTCGTCTTCCTCCTCTTCTTCTCCCTCGCAGTAGTCACTTGACGACACGTTCACCGGCACCGTCATCCCCGGGACCGCGGGAGGCGCTGGCAGCACCAGGCCACGCCCGTCAAAGGTACGTATGGCGGTCGCGACCTGCGCCCCGTCCTTGTGAAGGAACAAAGGAGAGAAGGCACTAGGCGGGTATTCCTGTTTATCCCCGACCAGGAGCCGGAGCGCCGCGGCCAGCTCTTCGTCAGGCAAGGCTTCTGGGCTCAGGAGAATCTTGTCGTCTGCACCCCCAAGCATCCATTAGGGGCGCGAGCGCGCCTGAAGTGGAGCCACCTGCTGCGTCAAGAACTCCCTCAGGAGCACGGCTCCTGTCAGCTTCACCGCCTTCACGTTGCCCGGCTTCAGGTCGGCGTTCATCCTCTCCAGCACCAGCACCACCCGGCTGCCAGTGAGCTTCACGCACAACCACCCTTCGTCAGACTGGGGCCTCTCAGTAGGCAGCGCCAAGCGTGGGTGGATGCACATGGCGTCCCTCATGACCCGCTTGCTCCGGAAGTCGTCGACCCTCTTCCTGGCCTTTGAAATTGCGTTGGCCTTGCCATACGCGATGAAGTTGGCGCACCCCAAGGTGTGGTCGCTGTTGATTCGGAGGAAGAAAAGGTGGCGCAGCAGAGCCACAGACGGCATCACCCCGACATACGCCTCACAGTAGTAGGCGAAAATCGACAAGAGAAGAACGGAGTTGGGATGGAGATGAAGGCCTGCAATCTGTAATGGCGGAGGACGGCGTAGAAGAAGTCGGAGAAGGGGTGAACCAAGCCTGCAATGATGGCGCTCATGAAGAAGGGATAGAAGGTGCTCCCCTGAGCCTCCGGTATGGCGGAGCCTGCCAGGAGTTCTGTCCTCCCCTTTTCATTGCTCTCCACCGCTGTTAGCAGGCGCATGGCGGTGAGATTCTTCTCGGAAACATTGGGGGCATCAAGGGCCGACTCGTACCAAGCTGGTGTCGCAAGGACCTTGGCCGTCCGGGGCGACATTGGTTGCTAAAGGGGAAGGATGGAACCGGATCTGGTGATTTGGAAGAGAGGAGCGAGGAAGGGGATCTGAAGCAAGACGAAGGAAAGCAATGAAGGCAACCCTTGCCCGTGACAGCCTTTTGTCAGACGGGCAGTTGCCGAGGCGGCATGAGGGAGCGGAGACGCCCACGTCCAATCAATCGCCATGCGTCGACCAAGGCCGCAGGCTGTTGGGGCCCGCAGTGCTCCGCACTTTACCTTTGGCTTCGCCGCTAAGCCAAGTCTGAGCGTGCCTTGGGCCCGAGAGCTACTGGCGGTGTTCTGGGAATGGGGGTCCCCAGACTTGCCTGCCTACGGCCCACGGCGTGGCTCCACCAGCGGCCCAACATGGCCCGTCTTGGTCAACAAACACTCAAGACCCTCGCGAGGGGCCAAGCCTCACGAGGCGGACGACATAAGGCCTCCTCAGGAGCGGCCTCACCAGGCAGGCTCGTGAAGGGGCGGAGAGATCAAGGCAAGGGGTACCTCATGAGGTTCCCATGACGCAAGCCATGACGACCAAAGCCAGGCGGGCACCAGGCGGGCGCCAGCACGCGCAATGTCCTTGTTTCCCCTTTGGTGCTAAGGGGGCAAGTGCAGGCGCGGAGTACCGAGGCATCATGAAAAGATTTCCATATCGGTGCAATAAGACCAAGACCAGGAGGACGACAGGACGGAGGTCATCATGGAGCCCAAGACAGCGTCACCACATGCGCCTTTGACAGGCGAAGACCACCTTTAGTTAGGATAGTTTGTACTAGCTGTCCCCTTTCAAATTGGCCGTTTTTGGATCCCTTCCTGCTCAATATTTGGGAAGAGGACCAGGGCCTCTATAAATAGGATTATCCACCACAGTAGAATGGACGAACCGGACCGAAACCAGAACAAGTAGAACACCACACCAGCTCAAGAACACCTCTCCTCAGGAGGCTGTTCTTCCCTTATACTGTTCATCATCAGCCCAAGAGGCAATCCACCACCACCACACAGGAGTAGGGTATTACAACACAACGGTGGCCTGAACCTGTATAAATCTTGTGTCTCTTGTGTTGTGAGTTCATCGAGCAAGTTTAGAGATCGCGGCGAGGCTGAGACCGAGATTCGGTAGGGGGAAATCTTCATGCGCACCCAGTGTTCGAACCTCAAGGGTTTTGTCGGAACCCTAGATCCGACACATGGCTCTAAAAATATAAGTGAAGCATAGGAGCGAGCATAACATAATTTTTGGCTCTCTCAAAAAGGTGTGTTCAGCAAGGATTAAACACTTAAAACACAAAGCAAAACAAGCAAAGACTCATATCATACAAGACACTCCAAGCAAAACTCATAATATGTGGCGAATAAAAATATAGCTTCAAGTAAAATACCGATGGTTGTTAGAAGAAAGCGGGGATGCCACTCGGGGGCATCCCCAAGCTTAGTTGCCTGCTACTTCTTGAATATTATCTTGGGGTGCCTCGGGCATCCCCAAGCTTAGCCTTTTGCTAATCCTTATTCCTTCATCCATCGTAAGATCACCCAAAACTTGAAAACTTCAATCACACAAAATTCAACAAAACCTTCGTGAGATCCGTTAGTATAAGAAAGCAAACACTACTATAAGTACTATTGCAAACCTATTCATATTTTGTTTTTGCATTATATCTACTGTATTCCAACTTTTCTATGAAAAAAGCTCATCAGAGAAAACCATAGGATCATCAGAACAAGCACACAACACAAAGAAAACAGAATCTGTAAAAAAACAGAACAGTCTGTAGCAATCTGGATATTTCGACTACTTCTGTAACTCCAAAAATCTTGAGAAATTATGAAAACATGAGAAATTTGTATATTAATCTTCTATAAAAAGAATCAACTCAAAAGCACGTTTTTGTGATTTATGAAAATTATTTTCGTGAGTGCATAAGTTTCTATTTTTCAGCAAGATCAAATCAACTTTCACCCAAATCAACTCAAAGGCCTTGCTAGGCACAAACACTAATTCAAAACACAAAAACACATCTAACCAGAGGTATAATTGGGTATTTTATTAAAAACAGAAAGAAAACCAAAAAGCAAAAAGATACAAGTTGGGTTGTCTCAGTAGTAGAAAACGGACCTTTAAATCCGGTTTGTAAGGGCCTTTAGTGCCGGTTATGGAACCGGCACTGAAGTGTGGGCACTAAAGCCCCCCCCCCCCTTTAGTACCGGTTCGGCACGAACCGGCGCTAAAGTGCCACCACGTGGCGTGAGCTCACGCCCTGGTATGGGGGACCTTTAGTACCGGTTGGTGTTACCAACCGGTACTAAAGGTTTTTTTTTTGAATTTTTTTTTGAAAATTTTGGAAAAAAAATTTGATTTTTTTTCGATTTTTAATTTTTCTAAATTATTTGATAATTTAGTCTCTAATCACCACCTCTCTTAACTGCTCAAGTGTGGATCACTCATTCCAAATCATCTAACTTCCCGACCTGTCACCCATCCCTCTCACTACTCCAACCCAAGCACGCTTAACTTTCGGGTTCTATTCTCCTTCATTTCCAAGTCTGCACTTGTTGTTTTCCTGACAATAGTAAGATGTTAATCCTATTAACCCTCAGGAGTTTAGCTTGAGCATGAAGTCACACATTTCACCGTCTGAGTTTGAAACTATTATTCTAAAAAAACAGTAATTATTTAGTAACGCTAATATTTCTTGAATAAGTTTGACCATAGTTTGACCACAGTTTGACCATAGTTTGACCATATTTCACCAAAATTCAAAAAATTGAAATAATTATTTAGTAACACTAATATTCTTGAATAATTATGTAGTAACATTAATACTTCTTGAATAAGTAGTTTGACCAGATTTAACCAATTTTTTTTTAGAAAAACTGAAATTTGACCATATCTTTTTTTCCTTTTGGAATTTGAGGATTCTAAAAAATTCCAAACAGGCCGTAGGTGGTCTCCATCGGATGCGGATTTTCGTGCTGAATTTTTTGATATATTATACGTTTTTTCCGACATCGTATGCAAAAGTTATAGCCGTTTTACATTTTCCCTACACTTTTTGCAAAACATGTCCAAATTTAAGTTTTCAAATTTTCCTAACTAGTAGATGTAGTAATATAACTACCTCTCGAAAGATTTTATTTTCTGAAGTTTTTATCATTTTCTTTTGATTTTTTCAAAACTGAAATGGTGATACACGGGGGGGGGGGGGGTAGAGTTTGAAAATTGCCCTATAGTGCCGGTTTGTGTCTTCAACCGGGACTATAGGTTAAGACTCTGTAGTGCCGGTTGGTGACGCAAACCGGTACTATAGGTTTGACCTTTAGTACTGGTTTGTGTCACAAACCGTCACTAAAGGGGCTCGTGGGGCCCTGGCCTGACGCCAGCCAACCACCACACCTTTAGTACCGGTTCGTGGCACAAACCGGTACTAAAGGTTCATTACGAACCGGCACTAATGCATAGCCAATCGAACCGGCACTATTGATCACATTAGTGCCGGTTTTTTTACAAACCGGCACTAATGTGCTTCACGTTTGACCCTTTTTCTACTAGTGTCTCTCCCAATGGGCGCTATCATTTTACGCCCCTAGCTAGGCATAACACATAGGATCTAAGTTTTGTCATCTTTGGTTCTAGATCCATAAGATTCCCTCATGATTGATTCATACGGTGGCCCAATTCTTGTTCTAGGGAAGTGTTCCATTCCCTTCCTTAATGTAAATTGAAATTTAATATTGCCTTCTTTCATATCAATCACGGCACCAATAGTACGTAAAGACGGTCTACCACGAATAATTGGACAGGACGGATTGCAATCAATATCAAGAACAATAAAATCTATGGGCACATAATTCCTATGTGCAAGAATAAGAACATCATTAATTCTTCCCATAGGCTTTTTAATAGTAGAATCCGGCAAGTGCAAATTTAAGGAGCTTTCTTCAATATTGGTAAGACCAAGAAAATCACATAAAGATTTTGGATTTGTAGAAACACTAGCACCCAAGTCACATAAAGCAAAACACTCATAATTTTTCGAAAAAACTAATGCCCACACGTGTGACATCTTCCACATCGCCGACATGGCTCCATCACCACTCATTTTGCCATGTATGGACAGATGACATCACCAGGAATCTTTTTGGTTTTTAGCTTAAAATTGTTTTATCTCCTAATTAAAAAATCGAATTAAAAATCTGTTTTCACCATTAAATTCGTCTCGACAAGATCTTCAAAACTAGACCCCATGTTGATATGTTTCAACGAAATCTTTTTTGCCCAAAAGTTGCCATGATGTTTACACTGTAGTTGCCATAGTGCTTAAACTAAAGTTGCTATATGGCAATTTTAGTTTGTAGAGCATGGCAATTTAGTTTTTGATGATGGAAATTCCAGTACTTTGACCATGAAAATTATTTTTTGTATGAACCATGGCAATTTTAAGTGCATGTATCATGGCAATTTCAGTTTATGGCTAATGGCAAGTATAGTTTCTTAATTCCCCGTTTTATAACATGTCAAAATTTACTTTTAAATGTAGAAGAAAATAGATGAAACATATCATGGCAACTTCAGTGTAAACATCATGGCAATTCATAAGCAATAGACATGGCAACTTTTAACTCAAATTTTTTTTTTGTCGAAATATGTTGATATGCGATCTAGTTCAAAGATCTCGTTGCGGGGAATTTAATGGTGAAAACGGATCTTCAATCGGATTTTCCATTTAAGAGATAAAACATTTTAAAAACTGAAAATCCAAAAAGATTCCCACATGCATGCATGCGGTGACGTGACACAGTCTGTGTGTTATAGGGCGAGTTTGGCTCCCACCACCACACGTGTGGGCGTTAGTGTTGTCCTAATTTTAATCTTGACTTTAATAGTAGGTTCCCACTCATCATTCAATTTCTCTAGGGATTCAAACTTCTAATTCCAACTTTTCTTCAAAAGCTTTCATCATGGCATCAACAATATGTTTAGTAAAAGCTTTATTTTGTTCATAAGCATGGGGTGAATTTATCATGGATTGCAACAAAGAAATAGAATCAACCAAAAAGCAACTATCATAATTAAAGTCTTTGTAATCCAAAATAGTGGGCACATCACTAGTTAAAGTCTTGACCTCTTCAAACCCAGTTTAATTAAAAATTTCAACAAGATTTTCACCCTCCCAATCACAGGGATCCCTTCTAACTAAAGTTGGCTCTTCTCCAGTGCCCTTTTCATCAATCTTAATTTTACTAAACAAAGAATT
The DNA here is from genome assembly GCF_018294505.1 of Triticum aestivum. Taxonomy (NCBI): domain Eukaryota; kingdom Viridiplantae; phylum Streptophyta; class Magnoliopsida; order Poales; family Poaceae; genus Triticum; species Triticum aestivum. Next base: position 86,929,050 of record NC_057804.1, read on the forward strand.
ACTAGAAGAAACACCAATCATTTTAAGATCTTCATCACTTTTATGAAAGTAATCACTAGAAAATGCTCTTTCTAAAAATTCTCTTTTAGCTCTAAGCATAGCGGTTCTTTTCTTACTTTCATCCATAGAAACATAAAGAGCTTTAATTGATTCTTCAACTTTAGGCACAAATTTTTTCATCTTGAGAGTTTCTACATCATGAGAAATTTTATCAATGCTTCTAGACAAATCATCAACTTTATTCAACTTTCTTCTGTTGAAGTATTGAAAGCTTTTTGAGTATTGATAAATTCTTTAATATTGTTCTCAAGATCAAAGGTGTTTCTATTATTATTATAAGTAGGATTACCATAGCAATTGCCATAATTATTAGAGGAATTACTAGGAAAAGGCCTAGGATTAAAATTACCTCTATAAGCATTGTTATTGAAATTGTTTGACGAGACAAAATTCACATCTATGGTAGCACTATTTTGCTCAATCAAAGTAGACAAAGGCACATCATTAAAATCAATAAGAGCACTTTTATTAGCAACCAACTTCATAAGAGCATCAACTTTTTCACTCAAAGAATTTATTTTTTCTACCGAATTGACTTTTTTACTAGTAGGAGCTCTTTCGGTATGCCATTGTGAGTCACTTGTCATAATATTGTCTAGCAATTTAGTAGCTTCACCCAAAGTAATTTCCATAAAAGTACCCCCGCGGCGGAATCTAAACGATTACCGGAAACAAAATTCAATCCCGCATAAAAAATTTGTATGATCATCCAAAGATTTAACCCATGAGTTGGGCAATTCCTTAGCATCCATTTCATCCTTTCCCAAGATTGTGCAACATGATCATGCTCAAGTTGCTTGAAATTCATGATCTGGGTTCTAAGGGAAATTATTTCTATGGGCGGAAAATACTTAGTAATGAAAGCATCCTTGCACTTGTTCCAAGAATCGATACTATTGCGAGGCAAAGAGGAAAACCAAATTTTTGCACGATCTCGATAAGAAAAAGGAAATAATTTCCACTTCACAACGTCATTGTCCACATCTTTTTTATTTTGCATATCACATAATTCCACGAATGTGTTAAGATGGGACGAGGCATCCTCATTAGGAGTTCCGGCAAGTTGATCTTTCATGACAAGATTCAGCAAAGCAGTATTAATATCACAAGACTACGAACTAGTGGCGGGAGGAGCAATCAGAGTGCTAATAAGATCATTGTTGTTGGTATTTGAGAACTCACACAACTTTCTGTTCTCTTGAGTCATGATGGCTTCACAACAAGATTGCACTCAAAACAAATCTGACAAGAAAATGATGAACGAAAAAGAGGGCGAATAAAAATGACAATTTTTTGTGAAGTGGGGGAGAGGAAAACGAGAGGCAAATTGAAAATAGTGTAAATTGCGAGGAGGTGAGATTTGTGATTAGGAACTTGGTTGATGTTGAAGATCCTCCCCGACAACAGCGCTAGAAATTCAATTTGATGTCTTCTAGAAATAGGTCGATATTTCCCCAAAGAGTAAGGGATGATGCAGTATAGCGACGGTAGGTATTTCCCTTAGTGATGAGACCAAGGTTATCGAACCAGTAGGAGAACCTCCTCACACCATGTAAACAACACCTGCACACAAATAACAAATACTCGCAATCCGACGTGTTAAAGGGGTTGTCAATCCCTTTCGGGTACAGCGCCTCAAGATAGGAAAATAACGTGAGGTAAAAGTGGTGGATAGGATAAATAGATCGCGAAACAAATAAATTGCAGCAAGGTATTTTTATAATTTTGGTTTAATAGATCTGAAAATAAAAGCAAAGGAAAATATATCGCAAAGGCAAATATGATGAAAATAGACCCGGGGGCCGTAGGTTTCTCTAGTGGCTTCTCTCGAGAAAAATAGCAAACGGTAGGAAAACAATAACTGTTGGGCAATTGATAGAACTTAAAATAATGATGACGATATCTAGGCAATGATCATTATATAGGCATCACATCCAAGATTAGTAGACCGACTCCTGCCTGAATCTACTACTATTACTCCACACATCGACCGCTATCCATCGTACATCTAGTGTATTAAGGTCATGGAAAAACCGAGTAATGCAATAAGAACGATGACATGATGTAGACAAGATCTATTTATGTAGAAATAGACCCCATCTTGTTATCCTTAATAGCAACGATACGTAAGTGTCGTTTCCCTTTTTGTCACTAGGATCAAGCACCGTAAGATTGAACCCATCACAAAGCACCTCTTCCCATTGCAAGATAAATAGATCAAGTTGGCCAAACAAAACCCAAATATCGGAGAAGAAACATGAGTCTATAATCAATGAAACATATCAGAGATCAAAGAAGAATCAAATAACTTTCATGGATAAAAACATAGATCTGATCATATACTCAAGGTTCATCGGATCCCAACAAACACACCGCAAAAGACTTACATCATACGGATCTCCAAGAGACCATTGTATTGATAATCACGAGAGAGAAAGGAAGCTATCTAGCTACTAACTACAGACCCGTAGGTCTACAAAGAACTACTCACGCATCATCGGAGAGGCAGCAATGAACATGATGCACCCCTCCGAGATGGTATCTACATTGAATCTTGTGTTTCTGGACTCTGTGGTGGCTAGGTTTGTGTCGGGGGAAACTGATCCACGAACACCTATGGGACCGGCGGACCGAGCCCCTTTCGGTTCGGCAGGGGGCGGAGATCGCACGAAGAGTGGATCGAGGCGAAGCACACGAGCGGTTTACCCAGCTTCGGAGCTCTCCGGAGAGATAACACTCCTACTGATGCTTGTCTGAGTGTATTGAGTTCTTGCTCGGGAGCGCTGAGTGCTACAGTTCACCCTAGCTGCTAACGAGACCGAGCGTGAATGTCTTTCTGGCTTCGAACCTCGCCAACCCTTAGAACCACTCGAACCCTCCCCTACGTTGCGCATGGGCCTTCTTTTATATGCTCAAGGGGTCTCCGACAGGTGGCAACGTAGACAAGGGTAAAAATGGAAAAGGAATTGTAGTTGGTACAACTACCTACACAGTGTATCATACCTAACCCTGACGGCAGGGGACAAAGGCATTAAATGCCCGTCTACGTCGCCCAAACAGTGCAAAAAGGGACCGTCAGGGACGCCACCGCTTGCCACGATGGCAATCTTGTCAGCGTCGCTTGCCACCGTGCACCGCTGATCGCACAACCTCTCGCCACGCGCGCCTGGAAGGGTCCCAGGGCGAAACGTTGTTGGATGTGCTGGAGCGCGGGTACAGAGTAGTAGTTTGCCGCGGCAAGCACCTTGCCGTGGTCGTTGTCTTGTCGCGTCCGGAAGCTTGTCGCTCACCGGGCCTTGCCGGGACGCGTGGCGCGTCGCGGCAAGTTCCTTGAGATGCCTTGGTTGGCCTTCCCGGCAAGCTCCTCTTGCCGGGGCCTTGTCTCTTTGGCTTGAATACTTTGTTCTTGAATGGCTCCAAAGGAACCACGGAGGACCTTGGCGCTCACCCGGCAAGCCCTGCCGGGGGGTGCTGCAACTGCCCGTGCACGAGTTCGGGATACTAGGGTACCCCTACTCTAGTACACCGACAGGAGCCCCCGGGCCTGGGCCACACACGATGCCGAGCGATGTTGGGCCAGGCCCAAAACAGGGCACGGGCACGCACGGCCTGGGTTACGCCATATTACACTTTGCACCCACCGCGCCCTCCCCGAACGGCACGCATCGAATGCGGCGTCGTGGGATAGATCGTGGGTGGTTTCTTGGATGTTGCCGCAGCCATCGACGGGGAGCTGGCACAGCTGGGGATGGAGGATCTCAGGTATTCCTCCGATGAGCACCTCCAACCCAGCGCCAAGCTCAACTTGTTCTTCAAAGGCGTGGCGACGGCCCTCCAGCGACTCCGGGAGAAGATCCCAAAGCAGCTGGTCAACGAGTCGCGCAAAATCTGCGCGGGAGCTCTTCAAAAGGTGCTGGTGAAGGTGGCCTTCCGCAACCCAGGCCTCAACCTCACCAACGTCGTCAGGACCTTGCCGCCGGATGCTGATCTGGAAGCGCTCAAGACCCTTGTCGCACCCATTGTAGACAGGGTGAGCGGGATCAAGAGGGTTGAGGGCGATCGCGTAGATTAGGCCGCCCGTTTTCTCTTTTTCTTGTCGCTGCTGGTCATGTCATGAGAACAATTTGTTAGAGCCGCGACAAGCTATCTTGTAATATGACTCTATTTTGGGTAGCGATTGCTATGCTATTTCCTTTACTTGATTCCTTCCTTTGTATGTTTTTACCCTACGCTTTTAGGGAACTTGTCGGCGCAGGCACCTTAGCCGCGAGCGCTGAGTGCGGGACATCAGCAGCCTGCTGGCGGTGCCGCTACCGACAAGAAACCTTGTCGCAACTAGTCGCAGCTCACTTAAGTTGTTGAGCGGCCTCGAAACAAAGTAAGGGCGCAACTAGCTATGAGTTGGTTCCTTCACGCACAGGTTTTCATACAAAGCATGGTCGTTCGAGGAAGATAACTTAAAAATTTTAAAACTGATTGCTCAAACTTTAGCAACTTAGCTTTTCTGTCGTAGGCTTCTCGGTAAGGCGAAACTTCCTCGAGCGATGCTTGGTCCACACCATTATCTTCTCCTTTCCTCCCGGCAAACTTGTGGGCGAGGGAACCTTCCTTCCTTTGAGAAAAAGAAAGAAGAGAAAATAAAGATATGGAGCCTTATGGCTCGTTATTGCTTACCGGGGGTAGGCGCTGCACAAAGTGTCAGATAATGCATGCATAAAATAGTAGAAAGCATGAAATTGACAAGGTGTGCGGAGCACATGAGCTTTACCTATGCACGGGGTCTGCGCCCGGCTTTGTACAAAGGATTACATGCAACATCGGCAAGACTTGTACAAAAGGTGGTTGCTGGAACGGGTTCCGGCAACCGCGCCTTACAGGTAAAACTTACGAAGATGCTCAATGTTCCAGGAGTTGCTCACCGGAATGCCATCTTCGGTCTCAAGGCGGACAGCGCCAGGCCTAGTGACTCGTTTCACCCGGTAAGGGCCTTCCCACTTCGGCGTCAACTTGTTGGAATTCTTGGCGTACTGAACGCGCCGAAGAACAAGGTCGCCTTCCTCGAGACTTTGGCATTAACTTTGCGGCTATGGTAGCGGCGCAAAGCTTGCTGGTATCGAGCAGCTCATACAGCAGCCAGAAGACGGTCTTCCTCAAGGAGCAGCGCGTCATCTTGTCGCAACTGCTCTTGCTCAAGCTCATCATAAGCGAGCACTCGAGGTGACCCGTATACGAGTTCCGTGGGGAGAACTGCCTCTGCTCCATAGACTAGAGCGAAAGGTGTCTGGCCAGTGGCTCGATTCGGCGTCGTCCTGATCGACCAAAGAACCACCGGCAGCTCCTCAATCCAGTTCTTTCCGCACTTGTGCAGCCTGTCGAAAGTTCTGGTCTTGAGCCCGTGCAGCACTTCAGCATTCGCCCTCTCCGCTTGACCGTTACTTCTTGGATGAGCAATAGAAGCGAAACAGACCTTGGCGCCAAGATCTTGGATGTACTACATGAAGGTGCGGCTCGTGAATTGCGTGCCGTTGTCGGTGACGATCCTGTTAGGGATCCCGAAGCGGCAAACAATCGACCTGAAGAACTTGACTGCTGACTGTGCTGTCACCTTCCTCACTGCTTCCACTTCCGGCCACTTTGTGAACTTGTCTATTGCAACGTACAAGTACTCAAAGTCCCCGACAGCTCAGGGAAAGGGGTCGAGGATGTCGAGCCCCCAGACCGAAAATGGCCAGGATAAAGGGATCGTCTGGAGAGCTTGAGCTGGCTGGTGTATCTGCTTGGAATGGAACTGGCACGCTTCACACTTGGTTACTTGTGCAGTTGCATCCTGGAGGGCTGTCGGCCAAAAGAAACCTTGCCGGAACGCTTTGCCGGCAAGTGCTCTTGCGCCAATGTGGTGACCACATATGCCTCCATGTATCTCTGCCAACAGCTTTTGTCCATCTTCCCGGTGAATACACTTCAATTTCACACTGTTGAGTCTTCTTCTGTACAGTGTGCTGCCGACAAACTGGTACATACTTGACTGCCGGGCTACTCTCTCCGCTTCTTCTTGCTCTTCGGGAAGTTCTCCTGTCTGAAGGAAACGGACAATCTGATGTGCCCATGCTGGAGCTTGTGGCTCGACAACAAGGACTAAAGGCACATCTGCTGCTGCGGGAACATCCGCTTCTAGAGCGAGAATCTGGGGCTCTGCCAGAGCTTGACGTTCCCCGGCAAGCTTGCCGGAGCAAAACTTGTCGGGAGCGTCTGCTTCAACGGAACAAACCCTAGGGCTTGCCGGAGCAGAATGCTCCTCAGCACCCTTGGTGTTGATCTTGAGGACCTTCTTGGCGGCGGCTTCGGGGAGCTCTGCCGGAAAATAGTCACCAAAAATCAACTTCCTCTTCTTGCGCTGTCCAGTTGATGGTGTTACAGACGGTTGAGTCAGTTTGAGCACAAAGATCCCTGGTTCCACAGGTAACTTAAGTGCGGCGCACTTCGACAGACCATCGGCAATGTCGTTCTGAGCTCTTAGAACATGTTCCATCTGTAGGCCGTCAAAGTGCTCTTCTAGCTTTCTCACTTCATCAACGTAAGCTTCCATCAACGGACTCTGATAATTCTTGTTCACTTGGCGGACGACAAGCTGTGAGTCACCCCTGACAATGAGCTTCTTGATCCCAAGGTCTGCTGCGATCCTGAGACTGGCAAGCAAACCTTCATACTCTGCAGTATTGTTTGTTGCTTGCTCCTTGGGAAAGTGCATCCGGGCTACGTACTTGAGGTGCTCTCCGGTGGGTGCAACAAGTAGCACGCCCGCACCGGCGCCTTGCAGCGAGAAGGCACCATCGAAGTACATCAGCCACTCTTTGCTTGCTTCCTTGACGGGGATGCTTGTTTCTGTAATTTCTTCATCTTGTGTTGGCGTCCATTCTGCTATGGACTCCGCCAATGCTCTGCTTTGGATAGTTGAAGTGCTCTCAAACTTGAGGCCAAAGCTCGACAGTTCCAGTGCCCACTCGACAATCCTGCCTGTTGCTTCCGGATTTTGCAGTATCCTCTTCAGTGGAAAACGAGTGACGACTGTGATCTCATGTGCTTGGAAGTAATGGCGCAGCTTTCTCGAGGCCATGAGAAGGCCGAAAAGCAATTTCTGCACACCAGAGTACCTTGACCTAGCCCCCTGCAGAAGGGAACTGACAAAGTAAACTGGGCGTTGCACCATTCTTTTCTGCATCTTCTCACGCGCCTGCGTAGATCCATCTTTGTCGGGACCAGAGCTTGCCGGTGAAGTCCCCTGCTTGTCGCTGGATGCATCTGCCGTGGTTGCTAGCTCATCATCCGCCTCCCTCTCCGCTACTAACGCAGCACTAACCACTTGGTTGGTTGCCGCTATATATAGCAGCAACTTCTCTTGTGGCTTAGGTGCGACAAGTGTTGGAGGGGAGGACAGGTATCTCTTCAAGTCCTGCAGTGCAGCCTCCGCTTCCGGAGTCCATTTCATTGACCTGCCTTTTTCAATATTTTGAAAAATGGCAGGGCGCGCTCAGCAGACCTAGAGATAAACCTGCTGAGAGCAGCTACGCAACCGGCAAGTCTTCGTACATCCTTGACGCGCTTTGGCGCTTCAATCTGCTCAATGGCCTTGATCTTGTCGGGATTGGCTTCAATTCCCCGCTGAGACACGAAGAACCCGAGAAGCTTGCTAGAGGGGACTCCAAACACACACTTCTCGGGGTTAAGCTTGAGGTTGATCTTGCGCAGATTTGCAAAGGTTTCGTCTAAATCTTGAATCAAAGTCGCTTTGTCCTTGCTCTTGACCACTAAGCCAAAGATGTCGGGGTGGATCCGGCGAGTCGGCGATCTTGGCCTTCGGGGTGGAGAGTGCATGGTGGTTGCACCTCCACCGGTTTCATCACCATCGGCTAGTGCTTGGCAGTCCTGCCGCGGTAGCGATGTACTCGGCTGCTGTGGAGTGTCGCCGTTGGTGAAGCCGATGAGACTCTGAATGGTGGCCCTCCATTCATCGATCTTGTCTGCCGTTGGAGGGTAATCCAGGAGCAGTTGAGCTCGCGCCAAAGCTTCTGCTGGAGTGGCGGGCGGTAGTGGCGAACGGTGCGAGGAACGGGATATGCTCAGACTTCTAACTATGTTAGAAGGAGCAGTATCCTGTCTGGGCGACCGTGCCTCGCCCGTGCCAGCATGTTGGCGTGCATGCTGGTCTTGAGTACCCCGAGATCCACCAGCTCGATCTTGGCCCAACGAATGTATGGCACTGTGAATACCATGACGCTGTCGATCCCGCGCCTCCTGAGATGGGCGCGGTGCATGTACGGACGCCGAGGTCTGCGCAGCCTTGTCCTTGGACCTGGCAGCACCGTGGGCTCCCTCGTCGATGCCCGTTCTTCCGCCGGGGCTACCCCACCACCCGTTTGCTCCGGTGGTGGTGGGATCGACATGGACGGATCAGCTGCCGCCGAAGCCTTCTTCTTCGGTGGCATGTCGATGAAGAAGATGAAGATCTAGCTCGTGTGAACGTTGGATCAGGTTCACACAACCTCGACGCACCCCCTACCTGGCGCGCCAAAGATGTCGGGGGAAATTGATCCACGAACACCTATGGGACCGGCGGACCGAGCCCCTTTCGGTTCGGCAGGGGGCGGAGATCGCACGAAGAGCGGATCCAGGCGAAGCACATGAGTAGTTTACCCAGCTTCGGAGCTCTCCGGAGAGATAACACTCCTACTACTGCTTGTCTGAGTGTATTGAGTTCTTGCTCGGGAGCGCTGAGTGCTACAGTTCACCCTAGCTGCTAATGAGACCGAGCGTGAATGTCTTTCTGGCTTCGAACCTCTCCAACCCTTCGAACCTCTCGAACCCTCCCCTACGTTGCGCATGGGCCTCCTTTTATATGCTCAAGGGGTCTCCGACAGGTGGCAACGTAGACAAGGGTAAAAATGGAAAAGGAATTGTAGTTGGTAGAACTACCTACATAGTGTATCATACCTAACCCTGACGGCAGGGGACAAAGGCATTAAATGCCCGTCTACGTCGCCCAAACAGTGCAAAAAGGGACCGTCAGGGACGCCACCGCTTGCCACGATGGCAATCTTGTCAGCGTCGCTTGCCACCGTGCACCGCTGATCGCACAGCCTCTCGCCACGCGCGCCTGGAAGGGTCCCAGGGCGACATGTTGTTGGATGTGCTGGAGCGCGGGTACAGAGTAGTAGTTTGCTGCAGCAAGCACCTTGCCGCGGTCGTTTTCTTATCGCGTCCGGAAGCTTGTCGCTCACCGGGCCTTGCCGGGACGCGTGGCGCGTCGCGGCAAGTTCCTTGAGATGCCTTAGTTGGCCTTCCCGGCAAGCTCCTCTTGCCGGGGCCTTGTCTCTTTGGCTTGAATACTTTGTTCTTGAATGGCTCCAAAGGAACCACGGAGGACCTTGGAGGTCACCCGACAAGCCCTGCTGCGGGGTGCTGCAACTGCCCGTGCACGAGTTCGGGATACTATGGTACCCCTACTCTAGTACACCGACAGTTTGATTTTCTTCGACTCCCCTAGGGTTTCTGGAATATTAGGGTATTGATAGAGCAAAGAGGTGGTTCGGGGGGCGCCCAAGGTGGGCACAACCCACCGAGGCGCACCTGGACCTCCAGGCGCGCCCTGGTGGGTTGTGCTCCCCTCAGAGCACCCCCAGGTGCTTTCCTGGCCACTGGATGTCTTCTGGCCCAATAAAGATCCACAAAAGTTTTGCTGCGTTTGGACTCCATTTGGTATTGATTTCCCGCGATGTAAAAAACATGCAGAAAACAACAACTGGCACTGGGCACTATGTGAATGGGTTAGTACCAAAAAATGGTATAAAATGACTATAAAATGATTGTAAAACATCCAAGAATGATAATATTACAACATGGAACAATAAAAAAGTATAGATACATCGGAGACGTATCAATATCAAATCATGCATATGCGAATTCAGAGAAGATTCAAATAATATTCTTAGATAATCTAATCATAAATCCACAATTCATCGGATCTCGGCAAACACACCACAAAAGAGTATAACATCAAGTAGATCTCCAAGAACATCGAGGAGAACATGGTATTGGGAATCAAAGAGAGAGAAGAAGCATCTAGCTACTAGCTATGGACCTGTAGGTCTGAGGTAAACTACTCACACTTCATCGGAAGGGCAATGGTGTGGATGTAGAAGCCCTCCGTGATCGAAACCCCCTCCGGCAAGACGCCGGAAAAGGTCCCCAAATGGGATCTCACGGGTACAGAAGCCTGCGGTGGTGGAGAAGTGTTTTCGTGGCTCCCCCTGATGGTTTTGGGGTATAAGAGTATATATGGGTGAAAGAATTAGGTTTATGAGACCCAAAAGGGGCCCACAAGGTAGGGGGCGCGCCCTACCCCATGGGTGCACCCTCCACCCTTGTGGCCTCCTCGTGGCTCTCCAACTTCATCTCCAAGTCTCCTGATTTGCTTCTCGTCCAAGAAAGATTATCGTGAAAGTCTTATTCCATTTGGACTCCGTTTGGTATTCCTTTTCTGCGAAACTCTAAAACAGGCAAAAAATAGGAACTGGCACTGGGCTCTAGGTTAATATGTTAGTCCCAAGAATAATATAAAATAGCATATTAATGTATAAAACATCCAAAACAGACAATCTAATAGCATGGAACCATAAAAAATTATAGATAAGTTGGAGACGTATCATGCATCCCCAAGCTTAATTCCTGCTCATCCTCAAGTGGGTAAATGATAAAAACAGAATTTTTTATGTGGAATGCTACCTAACATATTTATCCATGTAATTCTCTTTATTGTGGCATGAATGTTCAGATTGGAAGATTCAAAACAAAAGTTTAATATTGACATAAAAATAATAATACTTCAAGCATACTAAGAAGGCAATTATGTCTTCTCAAAATAATATGGCCAAAGAAAGCTTATCCCTACAAAATCATATAGTCTGGCTATGCTCTATCTTCATCATACAAAATATTAAAATCATGCACAACCCCGGTTACAGCCAAGCAATTGTTTCGTACTTTAGTATTCTCAAACTTTTTCAACTTCCACGCAATACATGAGCATGAGCCATGGACATAGCACTATAGGTGGAATAGAATGGTGGTTGTGGAGAAGACAAAAAGAGGGAGATAGTCTCACATCACTAGGCGTATCAACGGACTATGGAGATGCCCATCAATAGATATCAATGTGAGTGAGTAGGGATTTCCATGCGACGGATGCACTAGAGCTATAAGTTTATGAAAGCTCAAAAAGAAACTAAATGGCGTGCATCCAACTTGCTTGCTCATGAAGACCTAGGGAAATTTGAGGAAGCCCATTATTGGAATATACAAGCCAAGTTCTATAATGAAAAATTCCCACTAGTATATGAAAGTGACAAAATAAGATACTCTTTATCATGAAGATCATGGTGCTACTTTGAAGCACGAGTGTGGAAAAGGATAGTAGCATTGCCCCTTCTCTCTTTTTCTCTCATTTTTTTTCTTTTTTTTCTTTGGCTTCTTTGGCCTCTTTTTTATTTTGGCTTATTTTGCCTTTTTTTCCTCACATGGGACAGTGCTCTAATAATGATGATGATCACACTTCTATTTACTTACAAATTGATGCTTAGAACAAAAATATGACTCTATGTGAATGCCTCTGGCGGTGGACCAGGATGTGCAATGAATCAAGAGTGACATGTATGAAAGAATTATGAAAGGTGGATTTGCCACAAATACGATGTTAACTACATGATCATGCAAAGCAATATGACAATGATGAAACATGTCATAAACGAAATGGTGGAAATTTGAATAGCAATACATCTCGGAATGGCTATGGAAATGCCATAATAGGTAGGTATGGTGGCTGTTTTGAGGAAGGAATATGGTGGATGTATGGTACCGGCGAAAGTTGCGCGACACAAGAGAGGGTAGCAATGGTGTAAGGGTGAGAGTGCGTATAATCCATGGACTCAACATTAGTCATAAAGAACTCACATACTTATTGCAAAAATCTATTAGTCACAAAAACCAAGCACTACACGCATGATCCTAGGGGAAGGGTTGGTAGGAGTTAACCATCGGGCGATCCTAACCTCCACACAAAGGATGATAATCAGAAAATACCTCATTCTCCAACTTCGTTACACAACGGTTCACCATACGTGCATGCTACGGTAATCACAAACCTCAACACAAGTATTTCTTAAATTCACAATTACTCCACTAGCATGACTCTAATATCATCATCCTCATATCTCAAAACAATCATAAAGAATCAAACTTCTCATAGTATTCAACGCACTTTATATGAAAGTTTTTATTATATCCCCTTGGATGCCTATCATATTAGGACTAAATTTATAACAAAAGCAAATTCTCTTGCTGTCTAAAAGAATCTCAAAATAATATAAGTGAAGCATGAGAGTTCATCAATTTCTATAAAATAATGCCAACACTTTGCTCTAAAAAGATATAACTGAAGTACTAGAGCAATATTGCCTAGCTCAAAATATATAAGTGAAGCACATAGAGTATTCTAATAAATCATGATTCATGCGTGTCTCTCCCAAAAGGTGTGTACAGCAAGGATGATTGTGGTAAACTAAAAAGCAAAGACTCAAATCATACAAGACGCTCCAAGTAAAACACATATCATGTGGTAAATAAAAATATAGCCTCAAGTAAAGTTACCGATAGATGAAGACGAAAGAGGGGATGCCTTCCAAGGCATGCCCAAGCTTAGGCTCTTGGTTGTCCTTGAATATTACCTTGGGATGCCTTGGGCATCCCCAATCGTAGGTTCTTGCCACTCCTTATTCCATAGTCCATCAAATCCTTACCAAAAACTTGAAAACTTCACAACACAAAACTCAACAGAAAATCTCATAACCTCCGTTAGTATAAGAAAATAACTCACCACTTTAAGGTACTGTTACAAACTCATTCTTTATTTATATTGGTGTAATATCTACTGTATTCCAACTTTTCCATAGTTCATACCCCTGATACTATCCATAGATTCATCAAAATAAGAAAACAACACATAGAAAACATAATCTGTAAAAAACGGAACAGTCTGTACCAATCTGTAACTCTCGAATACTTCTGTAACTCCAAAGATTCTGAAAAATTAGGAAGACCTAAGCAATTCATGCACCAATCTAGAGAAAAAGAATTAGATCAAAAGCATGTTTCAGTAAAATCCTCAAAATTATTTACTGGGCGCCAAAGTTTCTGTTTTTCAGCAGGATCAACACAACTATAATCATAAGCTATACCAAAGGTTTAACTTGGCACAATAGCTAATTAAAACACAAAACCACATATAACCAAAGGCTAGATGCATTATTTATTACTAAACAGGAACAAAAAGCAAAGAACAAAAATAAAATTAGGTTACCTCCCAACAAGCGCTATTGTTTAACGCCCTTAGCTAGGCTTAAAACACGAATATATCTAGGTATTGTCATCTTCTCCCTTTTGGTGATAAAGAGATAATTTCTTATCCAGAGCGCTTGTCTTTCTATTTTGTGAAAGCACGTGGCCATTAATGGTGGAAGAAAGATTAAGCACACTTCAAAAATTTGCATCTAAGCTAGCCTTCATCTCTTTAATTATTTCATTTTGATAAAAGCACATAAGGGTAGTTGATTCAACACTTTCACCTTTGGGGTACCCAAATATAACTTTCATCTTTTCATAAGTATCGATGCATTACAAAAAAATACACTTCCATGATGATACATGTTTGTCACAGCAGGTCACGTTTTCTGTCATGCGTGTACATCCATGACGATTTTATGACAGAATCAAGATAGTGATACTTGTGCCGTTGTAGAAGTGTTCCATGACATTACCAAAATTATCATCACGAAGGTGTCCACTTCCATGACGATTATCGTGTCATGGAAGTGCTTTCGTCAAGGGTGACCGACACGTGGTGTCAACCATCACGGGTCGCCGTTAATTTATCGGGTCTGGTTTTGGATCCGTTAACCCGCTAACAACCACGACCAATGATGATTTTCCATGTGTAAAATTCTCATTGGCCGACGGAACCACGTGTCAGCTCCGCGTTGGCAGAGGTCTCACTCATCCAATGGGTGAGATGCGCCTATGATATGTTGACATGTGGACAGGCCTAAAAGTGGCCCATAAAGATTAAATGGGCCGGCCCAACTAAAGGCCCACAAGATTTTGCAGACCATAATGGGCCAGCCTAGCTAAAGGCCCACAAGATTTTGAGGACACTAGTGGGCCGGCCCGTTAACATGCTGTCATGTTTTTGGCCAAATGTCGGCCCATATTTGATCCGATCCATTAACAACCTTCCATGTTCTGGGCCTAATAAAGGCCCATATGAGATCTGACCCGTTAATAGCCTACCATGTTCTGGGCCATATTACGACCCAGATCAGATCCATCCCTTTAAGAGCCTTTGGGGTAAATTATGACCCATATTAGATTCGGCCCATCAACTGGACACTGTGTTTTTGGGCCCACTTGAGGCCCGGTTAGGATTTCTGTTTGCTAAAGGCCCATTTAGTAATGCAGCTTGATATTAGTTTCGGCCTGTTAAAGGCTGTTTAACATTTCGGCCCTATATTTATTTCGGCCTGTTAAATGCTTGTCATATAGTTGGGCCTAACTATGGCCCACTTTACATCCGGCCTGCTCACAGCCGATAATCTGATTGGGCCAAACGAGGACCGAGTCAATTTTGGCCTGTTAACAGCCCGTGATGTGATTGGCACAATCATGTGCTGGGGTCTAATTCGTCCTACTGTCGGTCAGTGAGCTGTTCGGCACGTTTCAGGCCCAACCTACTTTTAGCCTGCTAAAAGCCCATTGAATTTTCTTGTGAAAATAGGGCCGGCGGTTTACTTGGCCTATTAAAGGCCCCAAACTACTAGTGGGTCTGTTTAGATTTAGGCCTGTTAACGGATGAAGATGACTGGGCCCATGATGCGGATCATACATAGTGATTTGCATGACGTCCCGATTATGTACCATAATTTTAAGGTTTGGCCGGTTTACTGCGAAGACAGGATATATATACAGTAAAATAACGGCAACATCGTGAATAAGAATAAAACCTAGACTACACAATAAAGAAATTACGATATATTACATCCACTGGGCATCAAAGTTCGCCACTATGATAATAAAGCACAAGCAGACAGAAGATTACATACACTGGGCATCAAAGATCGCCACCAGTGCAAATAAACACGCCAACAAATAATATACAAAACTAACATCACTTCAATAGAGTTCATGAAAGGTTAGCCCTGCTCGGGAGCTGCAACACAAGCAGCTGACCAAGTTGATGAGACTGCACTTATTTGACGCTTATATCCTCCTTACTCTGAAAGAGAAACAAGCAGACAGATGACAGGTTTTGCACATATAAGTATCAGTGCTGACAATTCATCATATTTCTTATTGACGAATAAAGTGACACAGTTTAGAATAGCATTAACACAATATGGTATTGTTCACATTAAGACATGGCAGGAAATGACATTATGAAGGAGTTGCCAGCTTCACGACACCCCTGGATTATAGATCAAGAACTCATAAGTATAAATGGTAGTGTGTTGTCAATTTATCCCATTTCAGATTGGCAAATAAAGAGACGGTTTAAATAATAGTAGAATGATATGACATTTTTCATAGTTAAACATCACAAAATATGACATTGTGCTGTAGTGGGTAGGTTCACCACACCACTGGATTATGAATCAAGAACAGAAGAATACATGCAGTGCAATAGAAGATCACTTGCTCTATATAGTTTAATTTACATGGTATGAAGAAGGAACTTGGTTGTACAACTGAAAATTAAATTGAGAAGAACAAACTTTTGTTTATGAACTACATAATAAACTATAAACATGCAATTTGATGCAAACACCAAAAATAAACAGTTGTTGCAGTCATGCCTAACCAAATATACACAACAAAGTTTGAAGGCTTGAGAAGGACAAACTTACATTAGTGGTGAAGACAGGCTCTATAAAGCCCTTGTCCATGCTGATGGGGGGGGGCAATCTAAGAAGTTTACCATAAAATCTTCTTCATAAGCATTGTCTTTATTCTACATTTTGTTAAGAGTAAATATAGATGTGATAATATAAGAAAAATGGAGAATATTTAAGATAAGATGAAGAGTGATTCTACATAACCAAGTAGATATAAATGTAAGTACAGCGATACAGGCAAAAGGTACAACCAAGAGCAATGCAGAGCTAAACTTCTTCAGTAGCATCGGTGTTATCCAACCTTATGGTAATAGTAAATACTGATCTGATGTGTACAAAATGGAGGGAAAAGGAAAATAAGCTGCAGAGTGATGGTACATGAACAACTAGCTGTCAATATAAGTACACTGATAAAGGACAACAGGTACTTAGAAGAACAATGCAGAGCTAAAAAAATTCATTGGCATTGGATATATTCTACACTAATGTAACCATTCATACAGATCAGATAATTTGGAGTGAACAATTGATAAGGAAGCTATCATGCATACTGCTGTCACATAATGAACCAAGTATGAATAGTACAGTGATACAGGACAACAGGTACTAACAAGAGCAAAGCAAAGGGCAGCATATTTGCGATATCCTCTCGTCCTTTTGAAACTGGATTTCCTCTTCCAGCAGATATCCTGCAAAAGCGATCCGTATGGCACATACAAAAAAGTAGAATTTCAAATTGTCATGTGTATCATAGCCAGTACCTCATACTGGGAAGTAGGCTAGTGCATAACAAGGTTTTTCTATTCAATGTCTTCTAAATTTAGCACAAGAGACTTCACCGGAAATTCGTTTATAGACTTGCCATCAAAGTGTGATTTCCTCAGGTAACACCGATACTGCTGCAATGCTTCCTTGAAAAGCGCAAGCAGGCTTTGCTCGTCATGACTATCCAGGTTGACCCTCGCCTACTTACAACAATGTAATGTAAATCATTGATGTGTTCAATCAGCATAAAATAGGAAAAATCACCATGAATAACAGCACATACATGTAAGTGGGATAGGAAGATGTGAAAATGGTGTTTGTCTTCACTGTCATCGTCCCATGATGCGAATATATGCACGTAGTCCCTATCAACATTGAAATCATTGTCTTTTAAACTGGTAATAACTGGAACGGGGTTCCAATCTGCAGGAATTGGCCGTCTCTGCAGTTGGGATAGGTCTTCGGCTGGTGGACCTGCTGTACTTTTTGCTGGACTGGGATTTTTTTGTGGTACGGCTGGTGCTATGGCAACTGAAGTCGGCATACCTTTTGCTGGAGCGCAGGTCCTGTGTGGTGGGCTAGTGGTGTGGCCAGTGAAGTATGGGTACAGTCTGCTGGAGTCGTGTCGGTGGAAAATGACACCTATGGGATCACTGGAATCCCTACTACGCTCGGTGGGTGCGAGGTTTTGGAAAGAGCGGGTCTAGGAGCCAGCACATAGATCGTTTACCCAGGTTCGGGCCGTGAGGATACGTAATACCCTAGTCCTACTTTGGTGTATATTTGAGTGTTCTTGAACTAGCTACGGCGTGTGCATAGTCCAAAAGATCTGAATCCTTTCTCAGTATGCCTCGGGCCTCCTTTATAGGTCAAACGGGACGCCATAGTGGCACACAGGAGGTGGGAAGGTGTACAGTGTACAAGCTTATCGCCTGTCCTTACAGGACAAAATGCATTAAATGCACTCCTTAGGTGTCCCCTTGCTTTATTGGGGACGGTAACGAGGCTCGTCCCGTCCGTCGCCGCTCCGTCCTACTTCGGCACGCGTCTAGGCCAATGAGGCATGCAGCGCCATGTAGGCTGGCAGGATGCTGAGCTAGTGCGGTGGCAGTATCTTCATGAAGATCTGCATGCCACCACGCAGGTGCTTGCTGAGTTGGCCTAGAGGTCGCACGTCGCCACGCAGGTGCTCGCCTAGTTGGTGGGCTGGCAGCTGTATGGGAACGGTGGTGGAGTCTTGGCAGATGTTGGCCTAGCCGTGGCCCCGCTGATGTCCTCTACAAGGGTCTTGCCGGGGTCCCGGCAAGGGTCTTGCCGTGGCATCATGGTCGTCCCCGGCAAGGATCTTACCGGAGGTCTTGTAGATTTCCTCGGCAAGGATCTTACCGAGGATCATCATCTTCTGGTCCTCATCTGATCTTGCGTGTTAATGATCTTCACGAAGATCTGCATGCCACCATGGAGGTGCCTCCCGAGCCTTGGTTCCAATGTGGTTGATGGCGTTGGAACCCTTGGGCTCAAGGGTGGCGCGCTCTGCTGGTGCTGGGCAAGTTGCCCCGGCAAGGCTCTTGCCAGGGCTGCGGAGGCTGCCTCGGCAAGGGTCTTGCCGGGGGAGTCCACCTAGCCCTCTTGCTCTTTGTGTTTCTGGTCTTGGCATTGCTTTGATTGCCTTACGCCTTTGGCTTCCCTCTTCTGCCCTGCTAAGTGTGACCACGGGCGTGACTCTGACTGCCAGTGCACAAGTAAAGGGGTGCAAAAGAGAGCCCCTACTTTTGTACACCGACAGGAGACCCCAGGCCTGGGCCACACATAAGCGTGACGCGTTGTTGGGCTAGGCCCAGAACGGTGCGCGGGCAGGCGGGGCGGATTTTTTATTGTGGTAACTTTTTCGTCCGCTGCGCTTCCCCACGACCCAAGTTGAATGCATGACATGGAGAGTCGTGCGTGACGTGGGGGTCATGTCTGGGGTTCTTGCTGAACACATGCGTCATATCATAGTGAATGGTAAAGAGGCGGCCCGTGCCTTCCCCATAAAAAGGAATAACCGCAGGTGTGCTGCTCATTTACCCTCTGCGCCTCTCCCAATCTTAGGACCGCCGTCCCTCTCTTCTTCCTTAGGCGAAAGATTCGAAGCTCTTGCTTCTGCTTGCTGCTGATGTGCCCCCATTGCTCTTGATCCTTCGCCTCCTTCCAGCCGCCATGGCGCCCAAAACTAGCAGGGCAAGGGAGCGGCCAAGTATGCCGGGGAGAGGGAGACGCCGGAGAGTGAGGCGGCGGTGTGGCAGATGCATCTCGCCTACTTCTCATCAACGATCGATGCGGTCCACCTCAAGAACTGCTTCTTGCCCCTGTGGGGGAGGGAGACGACAGGGCACCCTGCCACACGCGTCGTCACCGCCGAATGCGCCATGGCCGGCCCAAATCGGTACCCCTTTTTCGTCGATTTCTTCTCCTGCGCGCTCTACCCCCTTTCTTTGACTTCTTCAACGACGTCATGCACACCTACGGCTTCCATATTTTGGACCTCACGCCGAACACCGTGGCGTGAAGCTTTCGATCACCACCAGCAGGATCCATCGCCTCACCATGGTCCGGCTCACCCTTGAGATGATTGGGGCGGACTTCATCCATCGCCGAATCGCCCCGCTGCATAACAAGGGGAGGCCGGCCTGGGACTTCAGGAATGCGGCTGACGTCATGAGGGTCCGCCCTGGCCTGAAGCATAACTTCACAGTGATGGGCCACGCATATTTCTATCAAAGGCTCTTTCAGCTCGACGTGTACAGCAACGGCAGGGTGGAGAGGACCGGTATGGCCGCGAAGGCCGGCAAGGCCGTCAAGGGGCCCCTGTTTGGGTTGCTAGCGGGAGTGGTTCCGCTAAGCAACAACTCTCGCCGGTCCGACATTATTGCCATGATGCTGGACTTCAACGCGCATGGCATCAACCTATCTTGGGCTGAGCCCCCGGCACATGAAGTGCGGGACTTCCTGGACAACTTGTCGGAGGGCTATGACCACGACGAGCCACTGCTCATCCAGGACACCACCAAGGCGGAGCTGGACTACATCACCGCCAGGGTGGCGGATGTGGAGCTTGCCAGGGAGGCCGGCAGCGCTGGCAGTGTGGAGGACGAGGCCAACGCGGCCGCGGAGGAGAGGGAGCTCGCCTAGTGGGCGGGGTCCGCCGGGCAGGCCAGTGGAGTCAACATCGAGCCCCCCCTTGTTTAGGATGTGATCGAGGAGTCGACCGAGGAAGAGGCCGAGGCTGACAACCCTCCAGCCACGGGAAAAGGGTGTGTCCTGGGTGGGCTAGCTCTGGCGAGCCAGTCTGGCCCGGCAGGACCGAACTGCGGCAAGAGGTCCAGGGGGAGTCCATGCGCCTGACGAGGGCCGCAGCAGGGAAGAAGGTGGTGAAGGCCGCGGTGGCGAAGAGGAAAGCGACCGTCTCTTCTTCGTCCTAGCGTTGCTGGAGTCCATCACCTTCCCCTACCCCCGCAGATGTCGACACGGAGGTCGTCTTCAATTTTGGGTCTCTCAGCCCAAGTAGGAAAAGGAAGGCAGCGGAAGAGGAGGTGGAGGACGAGTAAGTATCTTGCCCTTCGACGTCTCCGTCCTTTCAGACTGCGCCGCTTTTCTTGACTTATTTTCATCTTTGCAGGGACAGGGAGACGTTGGCCCATAGGGAGGCAAAGAGGGCCAGGGCCTCAACGGGCGACCAGCTCCCGGCGGGCGCTTCGCGCACGCTGGTGGTGGAGATCAGCCCGGACAGCAGCCCCCGGCGCAACCCCCGTCTCAGCCCCCAGTGTGCGTTCACCACTCACTCCTTATCAACGTGTGTTGGCGTATGGTCCCTTGGCACTAACCTTGCCGGGGCTGCAGGAGGAGGATGGCAGCAGGAGGGGCCACTGAGGGCCACCCCCAACAAGCCACCCCCATCAACCACGCCGCCCCGAGGGGCGTCCCCAGCAAGGGCGCCAAGCACCAAGCCCAGCGCACGGAGGACGAGGAGGCAAACTTGGGCGCTGGTGGCTTCGTCCCGGCGATGGATGTTGGCGGGGAGGGGGCCGCTTCTTCCCAGCCCGGCACGAGTAAGTTATTCGCTTTATGTCCTTGTTCTTTCTTCCTTCTTTTTGAACCTTGGTCTTGGCTTTCCCTCATTCCCCTTCTTGGTATCGAGATCCTCCCTCGGCGGACCGGGAGGACATCGATGCCATAATCGAGGAGGTCTCCAGGGATACTGAGGCCGAGGCTGACAAGATCTCCGCCGAGGAGGCCGCCAAGACCGCTACTGAGGATGTCGCCAAGGGGCCTGCCGGAGGGACCGGCAAGGCTGCTGCCAAGGAGGCCGACTAGGGCACCGCCGAGGAGGCCGGCAAGGGGCCTGCTGGGGAGGTCGACAAGGCTGCTGCCGAGGAGGGGGTGGTCGACAATCAACCCTCCTCCTCCTGTTCGTCCACCTTCCAAGTATGGAGGGCACTAGGGCACCGGCAGAGGGAGAGGTGTTTGACGACGAGGCGCTTGCCTCCGCCGGGCTCTAGGTTGTTGACGAACCGAGCACCGGTGGTGGCGGTTCTCAAGAGGAGCGGCTTCTTCGGGACATCAGCACCGACTTCCAGAAGCTCCAGGCGCTCCACCACGCCCGTGTGGACAAGCATAAGTCCAGGGTGGCGGTGGCGGACAAGGCAGAGGCGGACCTTGAGGAACGCGCCACCGAGACGCAAGCCTGGTTCCGCCAGGCCCACGAAGAGCTGAAGGCTGCCCAAGATCTGCTGGCCGAGCGCAAGCAAGAGCTCATCTTGAAGCAGGCCAACGTTGAGAAGGCCCGGGAGGTGGCGAGGGAACAGGCCGCCAGGGACAAGGCCGCCCAGCATCAGCACCAGGCCGAGCTGAACTCCCAGGAGGAGGACCTCGCCACTCGTGAGGAGGTGCTCACCCCCACACTCCGCGACAAGGATGAGGAGGTCGAGAAGCTTCTTGCGCAGTGGACCCGAGAGCTGGAGCGGAGGCACAAGGAGGCACTCGATGCTCAAGCCTCAAGCCCTGGTCCATGACGATAAGGTGAAGGAGCTGGAATTGGAGTGGGACGGCCTGAAGAACAAGGCCCTGGAGCTGGCGAAGGAGAAGGACACCATCAACGGCGCCTTGGCGGAGGCACAGGTCGCAGCGCTCGGCAAGGCCGAGCTACTCTCCCAAGCCAACCACTCCATCAAAGAACTGAAGCTGAAGCTAGAGGGTCTTGAGGGGACTCTTTCGGAGGTCAGGGCCCGGGAGGAGACCCTGACCAAGCATCTTGAGGAGGAGAGGCAGCTGCGGAGGAATGACGCCGCCAACCATGAGGATTACATGAAGGGCGAAAACCTCTGGGTCAGCCGCCTCGCCGACGTCGCCGGCAGGATCACCACAAAGCTGGCTGCCATGGGGATGCCGAACATGAGTCCCAATCCCAGGATGCCCCTGTTCTTCGAGGGTGTTCTTGGAGCCTTGGAGCAGTTTCTCTCTAATAGAGCGAGTTCTCTGGCCAATGAGGCCCGACAGCTTTCCCGGGGTGCCCTGACCAAGGTCGTCACCAAGGTGGCATACTTGAACCCCAACCTCGACTTCGACGCCGCGGTGGAGAGCTTGCCGGAGGATGTGGACCTCGCGACGCTCGAGGAGCATATCAAGCCCATCATCAGCTGCGTCGACAGAATTCAGAGGATAGAAGGCCAGCACCGGGACTAGGCACCCCATTTCTCATCGCCGCCGCAGGTTCACGACCAAGACAATTTTTATCTTTAGTTAGAACCACAGCAACAATTGATGTAATATAACTCTGCAGTACTTTGAAATGATGCATATTATTTTCCTGTTTGATCTCTCTTTGTATGTCCACCCTATGGTAAGTGGATAGGCCTGCCGGCGCGTAAACCCAAGCCGCGGCGCCTCGAGGATGGATCCCCAATAGCCTGCTGGGTGTGCTTGCTGCCAGGAGAACCACCTTACCGTTCTCTGCGCGGCCGCTCGAACTATCGAGCGGACTCGAGATAGAACAAGAGCGTTGCCAATACCGGAAGGCCACACTGCCGTTCTCGATGCAGCCGCTCGAACTGTTGAGCGGTCTTGAAACAGAACAAGGGCATTGCCAATAGTGGAAGGGCCCCATTGCGTGCAGGCTTCTCATACAGAGGGAAAGATCTCCGAGGAGAATAATCTTATATAAAAAGAATTGCTCAAAGTTTTGCATGACTTAGCTTTTCTGTCGCTGCACGAGCGTTCACTACATCCGCAAATGATGCCGCTCGTTCGGTCGCCTTCTTCCTTGGAAGCCATGGCGATGAAGAACTGCTAAACTAACTGCTAAACCAGATTTTCACAAGTGCGCGCCCCCTACCTGGTGTGCCAGAGATGTCAGTGGAAAACGACACCTATGGGATCACTGGAATCCCTACTACGGTCGGCGGGCGCGAGGTTGTGGAAAGAGCGGGTCTAGGAGCCAGCATAAATATCGTTTACCCAGGTTCAGGCCACGAGGATGCGTAATACCCTACTCCTGCTTTGGTGTATATTTGAGTGTTCTTGAACTGGCTACGACGTGTGTGTAGTCCAAAACATCCAAATCCTTTCTCAGTATGCCTCGGGCCTCCTTTTATAGCCCAAAGGGGACGCCACAGTGGCACACGAGGTGGAAAGGTGTACAATGTACAAGCTTATCGCATGTCATTATGAGACAAAACGCATTAAATGCGCTCCTTAGGTGTCCCCTTGCTTTATTAGGGATGGTAACAAGGCCCGTCCCGTCCGTCGCTGCTCCGTCTTGCTTTGACACGCATCCAGGACAACTAGGCGTGCAACGCCATGTAGGCTGGCAGACTGCTGACCTGGTGCGGTGGTAGTGTCTTCATGATGATCTGCATGCCTTCACGCAGGTGCTTGCTGAGTTGGCCTAGAGGTCACACATCGCCTAGTTGGTGGGTTGGCAGCTGTATGGGAACGGCAGTGGAGTCTTGGCAGATGTGGGCCTGGCCGCAGCCCCGCTGATATTCTCGGCAAGGGTCTTGCCGGGGTCCCGGCAAGGGTCTTGCCGTGGCATCTTGGTCGTCCCCGGTAAGGATCTTGTCGGAGGTCTCGTGGATTTCCACGGCAAGGATCTTGCCAAGGATCGTCGTCTTCTAGTCCTCATCTGATCTTGCGTGTTAATGATCTTCACGAAGATCTGCATGCCACCATGTAGGTGCCTCCCGAGCCTTGGTTCCAATATGGTTGATGGCGTTGGAACCCTTGGGCTCAAGGGTGTCGCGCTCTGCTGGCGCTGGGCAAGTTGCCCCGGAAAGGCTCTTGCCGGGGCTGCGGAGGCTGCCCAAGCAAGGGTCATGCCGGGGGAGTCCAGCTCTCCCTCTTGCTCTTTGTGTTTCTAGTCTTGGCGTTGCTTTGATTGCCTTGCGCCTTTGGCTTCCCTCCTCTGCCCTGCTAAGTGTGGCCACGGGCATGGCTCTAACTGCCTATGCACAAGTAAAGGCGTGCAAGAGAGAGCCCCTACTTTTGTACACCGACAAGTCGGTCCTACATTTTGCGTCACTGGATGTAGAGCCAATATAAGTGGGGTGTTTTCTGATATCTCCGGCACCACCACGTTTTTCAAGGACTTTGCTGGTGCTCCTTCAGGTTCGGCTATCAACCTCTTCCTTTTTGATATCTCATGCACAAGAACATCATTTGAGTGGAAAAACATGGTGTAATGACATATGGAATATATATTGATAATTGGTGGGCATGGAATCTTGACATATATGATGAGTAAACTAAGAAGATGGCGGTGCAGCAAAGTAGAAGAAATGCAAGACACTTTATGCAAGATACGCGCAATCAATAAAACCTTAACAAATTAGAACAGGCACTTTGGTGGGTGAACAAGACAGGACATCTGCCTTTGACTTCTCGAGGTCGGAATGGTTATTAGGATCATATTCTGAACAAGAATCTACAGGTGGGGAGCGTATGAGTTTCATAGCATCCCGAATGGAACTCAATGCCTTGGTGCCAATTTTGTAAGTCGTTGCAGTGTTCCTCAATATTCTTCTGATGCGCGGATTTTGATATTCACTATGATTACGTATAATATCTGAGAAGGATGAAAACATAAATAGTAGTGAGATTATCTTTGTAATGCAGAGGATATTCTAATATAGGGGCGCCCTGTAAACCCTTGTGTGCTATCACTGGATTCTAATGAGAGAGCTCATGTGTGCTATAATATGGTGCGTGCAATAATATAATCTGGCACAAGTACACAAAAAATAGGCTCCAAAAGTAAGGATAGTTGGCAGATGCTAGGTTCATAATATACTGTATAGAGAGTTTATTGCCAAACCATGATAACAAGAGCACACAGCAACTAGGCAGATCGTAGTATACATAAAAGGATTACACCATAACCAGGATCTCTAAATCAGGAAAGTGGAACTGGCTGGAAAATACAGTGTTGTATTGCCGCTACTAATTGAAAGCCTATCGATCACGTACAGGCCAACTCTATCAGCTGTTGACTATAGATGTCCCTGCTCCCCTTGTTGGGGAACGCGGTAATTTCAAAAACATTCCTACGATCACGCAAGATCTATCTATGTGATGCATAGCAACGAGAGGGGAGAGTGTGTCCACGTACCCTCATAGAAAGAAAGCGGAAGCGTTATGACAACGCGGTTGATGTAGTCGTATGTCTTCACAATCCTACCAATCTTAGCACCAAACGTACGACACCTCCGCGATCAGCACACGTTCAGTTCGGGGACGTCCCTCATAATCTTGATCCAGTTGAGGCCAAGGGAGAGTTTCGTCAGCACGACGGTGTGGTGACGGTGATGATGAAGTTACCGGTGCAAAGCTTCGCCTAAGCACTACGACGATATGACCGAGGTGTGTAACTTTGGAGGGGGGCACCGCACACGGCAAAATAATGTCAACTTGTGTGTCTATGGGGTGCCCCCCTCCCCCGTATATAAAGGAGTGGAGGAGGAGGGAGGGCCGGCCCTGTATGGCGCGCCTTGGAGGAGTCCTACTCCCACCGGGAGTAGGATTCCCCCCTTCCCTAGTTGGACTAGGAGAGAAGGAAGGGGGAGAGAGGGAGGAAGGAAACGGGCCGCCCACCACCCAATTCCGATTGGGCTTGGGGGCGCGCCCTCCACCTGTCCGCCTCCTCCTCTCTCCCACTATGGCCCAATAAGGCCCATATACTCCCCGGGGGGTCCGGTAACCTCCCGGTACTCCGGTATATGCTGGAACCATTCTGATGTCCAAACATAGGCTTCCAATATATCAATCTTGATGTATCGACCATTTCAAGACTACTCGCCATGTCCGTGATCTCATCCGGGACTCCGAACTACCTTCGGTACATCAAAACACATAAACTCATAATACCAATCGTCATCGAACGTTAAGCGTGCAGACCCTACGGGTTCGAAAACTATGTAGACATGACCGAGACACGTCTCCGGTCAATAAGCAATAGCAGAACCTAGATGCTCATATTGGTTCCTACATATTCTACGAAGATCTTTATCGGTCAAACCGCATAACAACATACGTTGTTCCCTTTGTCATCGGTATGTTACTTGCCCGAGATTCGATCGTCGGTATCTCAATACCTAGTTCAATCTCGTTACCGGCAAGTCTCTTTACTCGTTCCGTAATACTTCATCCCGCAACTAACTCATTAGTCACAATGCTTGCAAGGCTTATAGTGATGAGTATTACCGAGAGGGACCAGAGATACCTCTCCGAAACACGGAGTGACCAATCCTAATCTCGATATATGCCAACCCAACAAACACCTTCGGAGACACCTGTAGAGCACCTTTATAATCACCCTTTTACGTTGTGACATTTGGTAGCACACAAAGTGTTCCTCCGGTATTCGGGAGTTGCATAATCTCATAGTCTGAGGAACTTGTATAAGTCATGAAGAAAGCAGTAGCAATGAAACTAACACGATCATAATGCTAAGCTAACGGATGGGTCATGTCCATCACATCATTCTCCTAATGATTTGATCCCGTTCATCAAATGACAACACATGTCTATGGTTAGGAAACATAACCATCTTTGATTAACGAGCTAGTCAAGTAGAGGCATACTAGGGACTATAGTTTTTGTCTATGTATTCACTCATGTACTAAGTTTCCGGTTCATACAATTCTAGCATGAATAATAAACATTTATCATGAATGAAGGAAATAAATAATAACTTTATTATTGCCTCTAGGGCATATTTCCTTCAGTCTCCCACTTGCACTAGAGTCAATAATCTAGATTACATAGTAATGATTCTAACACCCATGGAGCTTTGGTGCTGATCATGTTTTGCTCGTGAGAGAGGCTTATTCAATGGGTCTGCAACATTCAGATCCGTGTGTATCTTGCAAATCTCTATGTCCCCTTCCGACACTTGATGACAGATGGAATTGAAGCGTCTCTTGATGTGCTTGGTTCTCTTGTGAAATCTGGATTCCTTTGCCAAGGCAATTGCACCAGTATTGTCACAAAAGATTTTCATTGGACCCGATGCACTATGTATGACACCTAGATCGAATATGAACTCCTTCATCCAAACTCCTTCACTCGCTGCTTCCGAAGCAACAATGTACTCCACTTCACACGTAGATCCTGCCACGACGCTCTGCTTGGAACTGCACCAACTGACAGCTCCTCCATTCAATAAAAATATGTATCCGGCTTGCAACTTAGAGTCATCCGGATCAGTGTCAAATCTTGCATTGACGTGACCATTTACGATGAGCTCTTTTCACCTCCATAAACGAGAGACATATCCTTAGACCTTTTCAGGTATTTCAGGATGTTCTTTACCGCTGTCTAGTGCTCCACTCCGGTATTACTTTGGTACCTCCCTGCTATGCTTATAGTAAGACATACATCAGGTCTGGTACATAGCATTGCATACATGATAGAACCTATGGCTGAAGCATAGGGAATGACTTTCATTTTCTCTCTATCTTCTGCGGTGATCGGGCTTTGAGTCTGACTCAACTTCACACCTTGTAACATAGGCAAGAACCCTTTCTTTGACTGATCCATTTTGAACTTCTTCAAAACTTTATCAAGGTATGTGCTTTGTGAAAGACCAATTAAGCATCTTGATCTATCTCTATAGATCTTGATGCCCAATATGTAAGCAGCTTCTCCAAGGTCTTGCATAGAAAAACTCTTATTCATGTATCCCTTTATGCTATCCAGAAATTCTATATCATTTCCAATTAACAATATGTCATCTACATATAAGATCAGAAATGCTACAGAGCTCCCACTCACTTTCTTGGAAATATAGGCTTCTCCAAAAGTCCGTATAGAACCATATGCTTTGATCACACTATCAAAGCGTTTATTCCAACTCCGAGATGGTTGCACCAGTCCATAAATTGATCACTGGAGCTTGCACACTTTGCTAGCACCCTTTGGATCGATAAAACCTTCCGGTTGCATCATATACAACTCTTCTTCCAAAAATCCATTCAGGAATGCAGTTTTGACATCTATTTGCCTAATTTCATAATCATAAAATGCAGCAATTTCTAACATGATTCAGACAGACTTCAGCATCGCCACGGGTGAGAAAGTGTCATCATAGTCAACTCCTTGAACCTGTCGAAAACCTTTCGCAACAAGTCGAGCTTTGTAAGCAGTAACATTACCGTCTGCGTCGGTCTTCTTCTTACAGATCCATTTACTTTCTATGGCTTGCCGATCATCGGGCAAGTCCACCAAAGTCCACA